>NC_092205.1:42473212-42508175 GCF_043381705.1 Parasteatoda tepidariorum | reverse complement strand
ACGAAAAGTAAGTAGCAAAACAGATATATATATATATATATATAGATATAGATAGATAGATAGATAGATAGATAGATATAAGAGTTGCTGTCACTGATTTGGATGTTCAACTTTACGTTTTATTTCGTTTTCCTGCTTAAAAATTGTATAAGAGACTTAAAATATTGAAATTACAAAGATGTGTAGATAAATGTACAGAAATTAGGATGGTTTAAAAAATATAACATTCGATTATTGTTCAAAAATTATTAACTCTTTAACTTGAACTAAAAAAAGGTCATTTGGTCAATCTCTATTTAGAAACGAGCATAATTCTAATTTAATAGCAAATTTCATCGCTGCTTTAGCGACTTTTTGCTTTAAATGATGACCATTTACACATTATTGTAGAAAAATTTATCTCTCCCGAGATCTTCATTTTACAAGTTCTGGCATACATTTTCAATCGTGATAGATATTTAGTTTACCAAGTGGTACATTCATAAAATATGTAGAAAAATTTATCTTTCCCGAGATCTTCATTTTATAAGTTCTGGCATACATTTTCAATCGTGATAGATATTTAGTTTACCAAGTGATATATTCATAAAATATGTAAAAAAGTTTATCTTTCAGGAGATCTTCATTTTATAAGTTCTGGCATACATTTTCAACTGTGATAGATATTTGGTTTACCAAATGATATATTCATACATAATGTTTCTTGAAATAGCGAATTTTTAATGAGTAAATAAATGAGTAATTGTAGGAGAATCAATAAATTAGTTTCTAAATGAGTCTGCACGACAGAGAATGAGTTTGTCGATAAATACAGTCAGTTGTGAAAAAATAAGTAAAAGGAAAATTATTTTAAAAAAATTCGTTTAACTTTTAATTTGTTGCATTACAGTTTACGTTCTCGTGAGCAGTTGATATGTTTTTTGAAGTTCAAGTTACCAAAAATATTTAGAAGACTATCACAGTCAGTTGTAAAAAAATAAGTAAAAGGAAAATTATTTTAAAAAAATTCGTTTAACTTTTAATTTGTTGCATTACAGTTTACGTTCTCGTGAGCAGTTGACATGTTTTTTGAAGTTCAAGTTACCAAAAATATTTAGAAGACCATCACTGTTGTATGCATTTACTCTGTCAACCAAGTTATTTTTAATAAACATTTGTAAACAAATGTTCATAACGTTTGAAAGGTACTTATATTTTTGCTATAGTGCTGCTGATTTTGTAAACTTGGTATCGAAAGATATTTTTACAGATTGTATGGAAAATATGGCACAATATTAGGGCTAATCGTGTGTAAGAATGTAATTTTTTTTTCAATATTAATTTGTATGTCTCTATTTCTGTATATCACGTCCTACTGTCGCTTAATTTCTATTTTTCAATTATTGTTTAGCAAATGCCAACTAAGCAAACATGAAAATTTCATTTGTTTAGGATTTCATCGTTATTTATTATTTAAAAGTTTTTTAACGTTCTTCCGAATAAGGTGTTGGCTATGATATTTATTTTAGTATAACATACTTATCTTCAAAATGTTTCTGCCTAACTCATCTTCATCTCAGCAGTGGTCATCAAATTGTTTTGCAAAATCTTAAAAATCCGTACTCCTAATTAACAATGTTTAATGGAAGACCAAATTATATTTCATCGTAGTAGCTATTATTTCACTGTTATTTAATAGAAATCGGCTATTTTCAAACCATATTCTCTTGTTATCCATGGTTATTATAATTTTTTAAGACATGGTCATTCGTGTTTATTTTATTTTTTAAAAGTATTTTTATTCATGTTTATTATATTTTTCAATTTAAATGTAGAGTTTTAATAAATCCTGTCATAGTTATTTTATAGATATTTCTTTGAAATTGTATGTTAAGTCTTGAAGCTAATATTATCTAAGGAAAAAAGTAATGCAAAAGAAACATAAATCTCAGAACTTAAACTCTATTCTTAATAATGCATATTTTTATTTTAAAATGTAAGGTATGGGTAAGGTTTAATTGGGATTATATGGTATGCATGCTATCCAGGTTAACCATTAAATTTATTTAAGATAAGACTTATTAAGATAAGGTTTTACGAAATTAGTAAAACCTGTCAACTTGACCGCCATCTTAATTACAGCTACATTTTTAAGAACCGAATTTATTATATTATAAGGAACAGAAAAAAAATTTAGGAATATTTTAAAGCATCAAAATTTTACAGAATTGGTGAAATAGTATTAAAGATTAATCTAAACGTCTTTGTTGCTCAACCATTGCGGGAAATATTAAGGGTATATGTGAGACATGGGTTCGTAAATAAAACAAAATAAATTTAAAATAAAGAAATTAATATAATATGCGTGGTGGCCGTAGGATTCGGCAAGGACCTCATGGTTTGTAGTAGAATACTTAAGCCACCATGGTTGAACAACCAAGTAAGGGAAGCTTTATATAGTGGCCATAGCGTAATTTTCCTCTTTTTTTACTTATTTCGCTATATTTCAAAGACTTTTAAGCAAATGGAATGTATCTCTTGATGTGTCGTTAAGGTGGTTACCATATAAAGCTTCCTTACTTCCTCTGGACTGGGATCCAAAACTAAGATGGTTAAAACATCCAATTATACGATTCTGGAGGTCCTTGATTGACCTTGTGGCTTAACTACTACTACGATTATTAAACTTCAATTCACTAGTATATAAGACATGCTAACTTGATTCAATCTTGGTAGTTGAAGGTTGAGATTTTCTAATGAAGTTTCTCCACCTTGGTGACCCGGACGTGATATGATCACGACTACTTCGATGCATGGTCCACATTGAAAAGTTGACTTGCTATTTGAGACTGCATCATCGTCCTCCACGCGCTGTTGCTTCTCAGTCTCAATTATACACAACAGGATCCTGCACTCACTCGACTGTTAATAGCAATACAGGAGTGACAACATACAACCATGAACTTAAATACAGCTCTCATGGCTAAAGCCTCAAAAAAACCGGTGACCTTAATCTAGCTCTCCCGGTCTTTCACAAATACAGCAACTAGTGGTATCTGTTCATCGAATTCTATCCCTCATAAAATTCTGGTGGGGGAGTATTGTGGCGTAACTACCACTGCGATTATTAAGCATCAATTCACTAGTATATAAGACATGCTAACTTGATTCAATCTTGAGGTAAATTTTGATAGTTGAAGGTAACCTCTAAACCAATGCAACATGTATAGTCAACTTACACACTTTTCACTGTATCATTTAAATAAAAAAGCCAATAAGTTAGAAGTATCAGAACTTATACATTTTACTCTTACTAATATATTCCTTATATATTTGGCAGGTCATTGAAATGGTGAATTTCTTCCAAATCTCAAAAGTGTCTATTTTGTCAGTTATTCTAGTCTCTTTATTGTTGAGTAGCATGCATCCTCAATATCAGTCAGTTTCTGCTTTACTTCATGGCAACAGTGGAGGAGGTGGGAGTGGAATTGAAACACTTCTCGCCGCTGGAATACTTGCTAAGTTGTTAGGAAGAAGGCATCACGGTCATCATAGTGTACCTATTCACATTCCATATCCTGTTCATCATGATCATGGTCATCATCACCATCACGGAAGATAGAAAATAATTACAAGACAAGAGTTTTCTTGTAGTTCTCATTCATTTATTTCACTGTAAAAATTGCATTTGATTCAATGTCCCAATCAAATAAAGAGTGTAAAGCCTCATGTTGTTTAGTGTTATGGAGCAACTATATTCTGGGTACTTTACTATATAAAGCAAGTGCAATGTAGGTATCGGCATTTTAAGCCGAGTTTGAAATACTTAATAAATGAAACAAAGCTCAAAGGGCTTTACTAAAAAATTAAAAAATTTCTTTCGTCTTAATTGCAAATCAATTTTTATCTATGTATATTTTTAATACTTTTATAATTTTAACAAACTCATTATCGTCTTAGATATGCTTAAAATTTTTATCAATAAGTTTCTGTTTCAATAAATCACATTCAATATTCTGATAAACAATTTAAGCATTTACATTCACAATTTCAGATAAGATGTAAGTGTGTGGTACTCTTATGCTGTGGCGAGATACATATATAATCCTACTTTATATGTTATCAAGATAATTACATAATTAAAACCTAAATTAAAGGTTTTTGTTATATATTCTGCTTGAAAATCAGTTTTTAATTCTTGAAATCAGTTTATAGAATCGAGAGATTAAAAATAAAACCATGTAGCATATGCGAGCGTTGTTTTTTATTTTTTTAAATAGCACTTATTTTGCAAATTACATCAATTCGGTGATAAAAGATAAAATATCAAAAATTTTTTGATGATCAAGACAGTAACTTTTACTGCCATATCTTAATTTTTTTTTTCTTTTTAATTGAGGAATGGCATCACTGTCCTTTCATGCACGAGATTATCACATTAAATCGGACTCTCTAATGAAACTTGTAAAATAAATAGTAAATTGTTACGCAAGTCAAAAAATTTAACTTTATTTTCCTGATTTGAAGCGTTACAATTTAACAAAGCTAAAATCAATCTTTTGCACAGTTTATTGAAATATTCTTTCCAAACTTCCACAACAGATGGCAGCATCAAAGACACTCATTTTTTTCTCATTTTTTCTCTCCCATTTGTGATACGGATACGCTTATAATGTTTACCATAAATATTTCAGAAAACATTTTAGTATTGTCCTATCAAACTCTAACCAAAAAAAATTTTTTCAATTTGATAAGTTAAAATGTATGTTAATATTAGGAAAAAAGTAATTGTGTAATTGAATGAAGTCATTATCTAGTTATAATTGAATACGACTATTCTCTCTAAATATTTGAACGATATTTATTCTTAAAAAAAATAATAATAAGGTCTCATGTTGATAAAAAGATAATTTTAATTTATTAGTATTTAGTTCGATGTTCGGACTTGTTATGATTTAGCACTACTAAATCTGTTGTGTAATTCAGTCCATTTATTGTTTTCCTCTTAAGTCAAAAGATGGCAGCACCAAAGTAAACTTTATCTTTCTGCTTTAATTTTTAAGCTGAATTTAAAATTTAAATAAAAGAATTTTCGAAGCCCCTAATCGTATATCCATATTTATAATAAACTTTTGAAAATCTAAAAAAATGTAGTCGATATAAATTGACTACTCAAATCGAATGCAGCAAAACAATCATATGTGGTAAAAAACTTCATTGAATCTTGAAATTAGGGCAATACAAAATGTCTATTTAGAGTAGATAGTAGAATCATTTAAAAAATAATAATAATAAATTATAATTTCGATAAATAATTGAGGAAGTATAAAGTGTTATAACATAAAGTGTTATATAAAATAAAAGTAACTCAAACTTGTTGTGGTAATTAAATCGTATCGATAGATAAAGAAAGAAATCGTGATGCCTCACGAAAGAACACGGTGCGTACTTCCTAGTATTTCATATTATAACTGTTGACGGTCTTGCATTCGACTGTTTGTAAAGACACTGATACCCAAAAGTCCCAGGTTGACCAAAGTCAAGCATCACTCGCTGTGGTCAGTCGGGCGGGTGACCACTTTTATCAGGCTGTGTAGGGACAGAGGGTACACGATATCGGTTTTCGCTGAACTGTTCTAACGTAAACTGCTCGACTTCGCACTCATATAGTTAGGTTACCTAAGCATGGGAGTCATCCCCTCTGTAGAGGATAAAAATGTCCTTGGATCATCCTCATGGATGTTTCCCAGACCGTCACCATATACCCATTGTGTAGCTCTAATGCGACGTAAAAAAAGTACTTACCTACCTAATTGCCAATGGAGAACGGGTGCTTGTCGTAAAACGTTCACCATGCTAATAATTACTTTAATCTAGTTATATATCCGCACCTGGCTCACACCGACCATGGTGCTCACGTAAAATAACCTCAGTGGTTCACGGATCATGGGTTAGAGTCCCTTTGCCTTCAAGCTAACCGTAGGAAGTTTTTGTGTTCTTCCACTCCGTGTAACGCAAATGCGGGTTAGTTCCATCAAAAAGTCCTTCACGAAGGTAAATTTCCCCCAATGCTTGATCCAGGAATTCCTTTGTCTTCTGGATTGGGTTCAAAATTACAAGGCTGCGGAATTGAATAATGAACTCGTAAACTCAAAATTGAATTTGCTTTTCAACGACGATTATAAAATAAAATAAAACTTAGCTCTATGTACAAATACTTGAATCTTTCAAAAATAAAACACATGCAATATTTTAAAATTCACGTTACTAGTCTTAACGAGTAATTTTGTTTTATTTTATAACCGTCGTTGAACAGCCGACCCAATTTTTGGGTTTACAACTATTAATGTTCAACTCCGTAGCCTTGTAATTTTGAACCNGTAAGGGGACTCTAACCCATGATCCGTCTACCACTGAGGATATTTCAAGTCAGCACTGTGGTCGGTGCCAGCCGGATGCGGAGTTCGTATCGACCAGCCATCGCCGGGATCGAACCCCGGTTGACCTCATTGGAAGGCGAATGCTCTATCCCCTGAGCCATCGTGGCTCTTTAACCAGTGATTCTATCATTGCTAGTTATCGAGTTATTCTATCATTACTAGTTAACGAGTTATTCTATCATTCACTCCCAATTTAATTATTCAAATTTTATTACTGTTCAATTAGAGCGGCACACACGTGTTTCTTATTTATTTTTATTTTTATTTTACTTTTGTAGGTTTACTAACTAATTAATCTCAAGCAAATTACCAGTTGTTAAAGTTTTATATTTCTTCGTGTTCCTGACACATTTCTCTGTAGTTTGAGAATAAACAAAATAAAGGGTTATGTTATATCCGAAATAGTTGCGGCAGCATTACATATTATATCTTTCTTTCTTTAGTATGAGATAAAATAACAATTTCTAATTAGTTTAATCCTTTTTTAAAAATATATATCTCCTCATCAAAATAAAGCAAGAGAAATCTGAAGCCTTTTTAAAACTAAATAAAAATTAAAATGCTTTTGATTGAACAGTTTTTCTTAAATAATAAAAACAACTTAACGTGGTTTTTCGAAGCTCTGTCGCTGAGAAAAATAAAAAAAAGCCACAGTTTAAGCGCCTTACACTTGAAGCAAAAACGATAATTTTAAACTACATATATACAGTCTTACTGTGAAGAATTATCTGGGTTTCAGAACTGACGAATAACTTAAATATTTTAAAGGTTATTAAACGTTTTTTTTTTTTAAATCGCCAATTTAGTGGCATTCCCCTTTAGATGAAAATTATCAAAATCGCTACCTTATCCTCAGTTTTTGAAGATTTTTATGAGCTAAGCTAATGCAGAATTGTTGTAAGTTTCTGAATATTAAAGAAATTAGATCTCACACGCTTTTCATTTAGACAAAACTATAGCATTTCTCCATATTGACATTTTGCACCATTTTCAGCACTAGCTTTAGAATGGTTAAACTTGTCCTAACAGTCATGAGTAACTGTTGCAAACTTACATCAGTTATTAAAATCGCATATTATTCGCAAAAAAAGCCTCATTTCATTCAATTCAAAAGCATAAGCGAGAAGTGTCTTTATTTTCCCCTAAAAAATAAGTGAAAACACTCTCAAATACTTTTAAAATCAAACGCCTTATTTATCTCAAAACAAAGATGATATTTCAGTGAACTCTCCATTATTTCTTTAATTATTCAATTCATGAACAAAATCAGCACAGATAATTCTCTTAAAACATCTTTCCTTACCAAAAGTTTTTACACGAAAAAGTATTATTTAATCCCACATTAAATATATCGAAAATACGGAAGATAAAAAGTTTTCCTCGTATACCGTTTAGACTTACATCACCCTCTATAAATAGAACTATAAAATCCAAGTTACAAAAAAGTAAAAAAGAATTAATAAAGGCAGAGATCATTTCCATATTTAATGGTCCACATCGTAACGTATTTTCATGATACGAGAAGAATTGAATGGTTTACGATCTGATATTGTAGAGAACCGAAAACTTGGTTAATCACTTTTCAACAGTGTTGGTAGAAATTTTTAACTTCCTGTTAAGGGCGAATTTTCCTTATGTCTATGTAATTAGGCTTATTCTACTAAGAATAACTTTAAAAACATCACCCTCAATCCCTTAATCCCTTCATTATTTTTAAATTAGAAGTAACTTTAGTAGTCTAAGTGGGAGGAAAAACGGGATATCTTCTAAGAATGAATTAAAAACTTTATTCTGCTTTATTTTAACGCGAATGATCGTTCCAGAAGCCAACGACGTTGCAAAGTAAGTGTATTCAAAATTGTGAATTAATGTTTTATGTTGCTTACATAAGAAATGTAAATAAAGTAGAAATTAAAACGCAAAATGTATATTGTAATGTTTATTATCTCATGTTATTTTTATACAATCAACTTTGTTTTTTTACAATTATATTATTTTAAATTTACATATATCCAGAGATTTTTGCATTAATTTGTTTATTTTTGTAAATTCAACACTTACCCAAAAAAGAATAAATTATACTTAAGTTTATTAATTAATTAAATATTTGAGTTATATTTAAAAATCTAGATACAACATTTGAAAAAAATAAATTTGTATTGCTAAGATATTTTCTATCATCACTTCACAAGGTACATAATTAATAAACAAATAAACAAAAGATATATAAAATTGTTAACATAACATTCAATACTATTTTGTGAATTGTTAAAGCATTTTAAATCTCTAGTTCTCAAGTTATATTATTAGCATTAAACAAACAAATAAATTATATTACAATTTTAATCAAAGCATTTGGTGATAATTTGTGAATTGTTAAGACATTTTATATCTCTGTTTGGAAGGTGATATCATCAAATATAAACAAATAAATCAGTTATATTTAAAATTCTAAGCACAGCATTTAATGATATTTTGTAAATTGTTAAATCATTTTAAACCTCCAGTTCAAGTTACATAATTAAGCAAATAAATAAGTTTTATTAAAATTCTAAGCACAACATTTGATGATATTCTGTGAATTGTCAAGACATTTTAAATCTCTACTTGGAAGGATACGCCATCAACATTAAACAAATAAATCAGTTATATTTAAAGCTCTAAGCTCCACATTTAATGATATTCTGTGAATTGTTAATGCAATTTAAGTCTCTATTTGGCAGGTGACATTATTAATATTAAACGAATAACTAAGCGATATTTAAAATTTTGAGCACAATATTTGATGTTATTTTGTAAATTGTTGATGCATTTTAAATCTCTATTTGACAAGTAATATAATTAACATTAAACAAATAAATAAGTTATAGTAAAAATTCTAAGCACAACATTTGATGTTATTCTATGAATTGTAAAGGCATTTTAAATCTCCAGTTCGCAAGTTACAAAATTAACATTAAAAAAACAAATAAGTTTATTTAAAAACTCCAAGCACAATATTTTAAATAATTCTGTGAATCCTTAATGCATTTTAAATCCTTATTTGGCAAGGGACGTAATGAACATTAGAAAAATAAATAAGTAATATGGAAAATTCTAAGCACAAAATTTTATGTCATTCCGTGCATTGCTATTCCGCAAGTCCTCTTAAATCTCTAGTTCACAAGTTATGCAATTAACATTAAGCCAATAACTAAGTTTATTTTAAAACTCTACGCACAATATATTTGCTATTTTTTTTCTTCTTAAAATTATTAAAGCATTTTATATCTCTAGTTCTCAAGTTACAACAATTAATATCAAGCTAAGCTGTATTCAAAATTCTAAGCACAAAATTTCATGAATTGTTAAGGCATTTTAAGTCTCTTAGTTCTCAAGTAACATAATTAAAGTTTCCTGAATTATTAAGCAATATTTAAAATTCAAAGTGCAGTAATTGATGGCATTTTGTCAATAGCTGATAAAATCATAATGTTTTCTTTCCTCATAACACAATTTACAGATTTAACGTTAAATCTATGTAACATTATGTACATTAAGTAAATGGAAGAGCTCGCGTATCTGAGTATGTGCGTCTGTTATAACTCCAGCATCCAGTGCTGGGGTCCTGAAATTGAATGCAAGACACAAATTTAGCCCCTGATTTTAAAAATCGTTCAAAAATTTCAATTAATTTTAGGAGTGACATTCGAAAAATGAATTTTTTTACATTGGTATAGCATTAGGTATTGTTATAAATTAAATTGTAGACAATCCTGTTACAATATTTAAAGTACAAAGTAGTAATATTCAATAATAAACAGCTCTGTTTATCAAAATTGTAACTGTTTAACAATTTTTTTTAATCTTTGATCGATAACGTCAACTTGGTCAAAATCACCATTTGGAGATGTCATGAAATTAGCAGTTTTAAAACTATTCGATACATCGGCTTAGTTTATTTATAGCGACGCTTGCGAAACACTTCGCTAGAAATATTCAAAATGAAAAATGTAAATAATAGCTTAATTCCTCGGGAAAATATTAAATAATTAATAATTAAAATGCTATGATTTTCATAGCTCCTCTAATTGTCGCGGTATATGTCTTACAGTCGTGGCATAACCTTTTTATATTTAATCAATAATTTAAAATTACATTTAATACCCATTTTGTCCAAGATGTAAGGTAATGAGCGTTTTAAGAAGATTAAGAAATATGGAGATAAAAAGGAAAAAATACTTTAAACGAAAATTTGCACTTCTATACATTTCTTAATTTACATTCTTTTTAAACATTATTGTAAGGTTTCGTCAAAATGTCACCAAATGCTCGGTCTAAATTTTAGGGAACTTTTAGCTAGTTATTATGTTAATAAGTGATTTGTAATCTGAAAGTAAAAAATATCTGTGATTTTAATCGCAGATTGATATGTGACTGAATCAGTGTTTCTCAAAATAATGTAACGCATGATGGAAGAAAAAAAATTTCTCTGATTAAATTTATAAATTTTTAAAATTTTTTTAAGTAGTATGTATTTGTTGAAATAAAAAATCTAATAAATTGAATTAAAAATAAGTTGAATGAGTTCGAAATGAGTTTAATTAAAATTTTAAATCCTTAGAAGTTTTACTAATGACAAATTGTGTGGGCAAAAGAGTTTATTTTCCTTGATTTCTAAAATGGCTATATGGATGAACGTATAATTGTACGTTAGAAACTATCGCTCAAAACTTTTTTTTTCGATTCTTAATTTCAAATCATTAAAAAGCTTTCCCGATTATCACATAAAATAAATTTTTAAATTGAAAAACAATAAATTTCTGGAAATAGTTCTGAGACATCCTTTTTTGTCAAAACTTAAATTTTAAATTAATTTAACTATGAATATAATAGTTATCAAGTTCAAAAAATGTATTCGAATGTAACAAATGAATCCCACAGAATTTATATCGAAGACTTAATATAACCTGGAATCTACTTAACCTGACTATTGGGTTGAAAATCGAAAAAATGCGTATTTATTACTAAAAATTGAAACTTCTACATAGGTTACGTGTGGCGTAATTCAATAGCTTCCGTGATGTACAATTTCATAAATAATCTCTTTTTCACATAAATTTGCACTTTTAATCTTGAAAACGAGATTAAGTTCTATCGTGTAAGTTCTATCGAGATTAAGTATTATCTTCTATTCTAAGTTCGTGCCACTACATTTTTTTTTTCAAAAAAATTCACTCTTTTGACTAAGAAACATGAAATTTTAGAACCGTTTTGGGAGACCATAGAATGTAATTACACTAAAAAAAACCCTAAGGTTCTACAGAACACCAACATACTACAACAATTTGCAAACACTGGAAAAATTTTAAAATATTGAATACACCTTAATATTAGTTTTATTTTGAATTGAAAGATTAAAGCATATTTAACCCTGCATAAATTACCAGCTATTAAAGCAATTGCTGTTTTAACAATTTAATGAGAATAAGATTACTTATCAATTTTATAGTGAAAATAAAACTTTTCTTGCTATTCCAACGAAAAAGTTTTTACTTTAGAAAACTTGAGTGAAGGTGTGCGACACAAAATATAGAGAAGTCAAACTATTCTTAAAGAATTTTTTACCAATATTTCCATTAATTTTTTAAACATCGTGAACATAATGGTACAATAAATTAGGATTTACAAAATAGTTTGTTTAAGAATTATTTTACGCTCTACTTAGATGTCCGCCTAGAATAATTTTTATTTACGTAAAAGTTTCCCTCATAAAAAATTTGCTTAAAAATGTGCAATTATAAAATCATTTATCAGTTGAAGTTTTCAATAAGTTAAAAATTGATATGAAAAACTGTAAGAAAATAATGGTTTTCAAAAAGCTTCTTTTTGTTTTCATATATACGTTTGTTTCATATAAACGCTATTCCGTGAAAAAAATTTATCGCACTGTCTTGCTGTCCTAACTTAAATTGCAAGCATAAATTAACGCTTAATATATGCCATTTAATGTGGTATATCTAAATTGATATACATAAATGTTATGAATGATATAGCTTTTTTTGCAGAATTTCTAATATATATTTCAATCTAGCTTTAAAAAAAAAAAATAATAATCTTGACCTGAGTGGGTTTTTTTAAAACGTATAATAATCATGGAGCATAAAATTAGTTGACGAAGCTTTCGAGTTTGGCTTAAATAAATAATCATATTTTTAGCATACTTCTCGTATCGAAACACAAAATATTGGATGTTTTTATTATACATTACATAAACAGTGGAAATGTAAATTTCAATTTATGTAAACAGCTAAATATTTAAGGATTACCAATTCACAAGCTTAAAATTTGAGATCAAGGTACAAAATCCAACAACATGAATTTGTGCCATGCCACTACATCAGCAATCCACCCCAATAAGCTCAATAATTTCTTTAAATTAAATCTTAATTACATTAAGTTTAATAAACCTACATAATTGGTGTAACTTTTACTTTGTGTACAATTTTTGAACAATTGTTTCAGCATTAACAATACAATATACATGCTTTTACAATATAGTGATAAAAAATAACTTAGAAGGTTACATTGACAATCAAAAACTATAAAACAAATTTATGAAACGAAAGTAAAATTTATAGAACACTCACACCAAACATATGTGCATAAATTCTAAATGTTCTGTATTTTACATTTATAAGCTTATAAAATAGTTTTCAATAAAATACTCATGAATATGCAGGCAATCAAATTTTAAAAAAAAAAAGATTGCAGACAAGGAAAATATAATCTTCAATCACTTTTGAGTGAATCTCATTAACTACCAACTCCACTTCACTTAAACTTGATAACTTCAATGCATTTTTTTAAAATGCTTTTTTCCAAACCATCTTGAAAACCATATATACATTATATCACTGAATATTGTGAATTCCATGCTTGTTTGCTTTTTTTTCTTCTTTCAGTTATAATCAAACGTCTTGTAGTGTAATTTCATTTGTTTCTGTTTTGTACATTCTGTGAATTTTTTTTGCATAAATACAGTTTGTGCATGGCTTTAATGCTATTTGCGCATGGCTTTAATACTATTTGTGCATGACTTTAATACTATTTGTGCATGGCTTTAATAACATTTAAATTGAAATAAAGGAAACAAAATAAAAGATTTCTAAGCCAATAAGTCATATCCACCTTTCTCATTCAATTAAAATAATTTCAATCGTAGTGGCTCAGGGGATAGAACGTTCGCCTTCCAATGAGGT
This sequence comes from Parasteatoda tepidariorum, assembly GCF_043381705.1. Classification (NCBI taxonomy): domain Eukaryota; kingdom Metazoa; phylum Arthropoda; class Arachnida; order Araneae; family Theridiidae; genus Parasteatoda; species Parasteatoda tepidariorum. The sequence goes on along the minus strand of NC_092205.1, from coordinate 42,494,515 downwards.
GAACCGAGTTCGAATCCCATCGGTAGCTGCTCACACCAACCACAGTGCTGACGTAAAATATCTCAGTGGTAGACGGATCATGGGTTAGAGTCCTCTTGCCGTCAGTCTTACCGTTGATGTTTTTCCTCTTCTTGCAACGCAAATGTAGGTTAGTTCCATCAAGAAGTCCTCCACAAAGGCAAATTTCTTCCAATGCTTGACCCAGGAGGAGTTCCCTTGTCTTCTGAATTAGATTCAAAATTACAAGGCTACAGAATTGAACAGACACACACACACACGCACACGCACACACACACACACACACACACACANTTCAAACTGAAATATATTTTACTTTTTAATTTATCAACAAAGATCATTATATTTTATTTTGCTGACCCATTTTTAATTTTGTTCTAGGAGAACAAGAACTCTGTACAGAAAATTAACAAAGAGAAAAAACGCGTGCATGAATGTTTTATTTACCTGATACTCTAAAATTTACTATAATGTCATTTAACATAATTACTTAAATATTTTTACCTACATCTTTAAAGAAAATACAATTTGTTTTCTAGATCATCCTTAAAACATGTTGATTAGATTTACCCTCTTCACTATTGTGGTTTTCCTGGCATGCTGGTTCTCACTTCCTGATTCTACAATCGCTCATAAACACCACAACAATCATCAGTTGGAGACCTTACTCACAGCAGGAGTCTTGGCCAAAGTTCTTCAAAAGAAAGGTGGTGGCCATCACCATCATCCTATCTTCATCCCCGTCCCTGTACCAGTACATCATGAAGAACATCACCATAAAGGGCACCATCACCACCATGGGACGCATCTGATGCCAGTAATGGCTTATGGAGGACATCCAATGACTTCTGGAAGATACCCAATGGAATCTGGTCATAGTGCGTCGCTCTATAATCCAATGGGAGTCGGGCAGTCTGGTCAACAGTACAATCCAATGGGACATGACGCTCCATTAGGTCGTGACTTTGAACCAAAACACAGTGTTCAAATAATTAATATAGGAGGAGGAAAAAATTAATTGTTAAACTTTTAACATTCCTGTTAGTCAATGTACCTCCCTCATTTCCCTTTCCTCCCTTCATTCCATTTCCAGCTAATTATTAATTTAAATCTCACCTTAGAATTCCAAATTTCTGCAACGGAAAAGTAGATTTAAAACTTTAATCGTAAATAATACTTTTTCAAGAGAATTTTTTCTTAAAATTCGAAACAAAACTGTTTATATTTGAATAAATTTAGGAACCTAACTACAAATTCGAAATAATTTGAAAATTTAAAACATTTCCGAATATGCAATATGAAGAAAACAATCAGTAAAAATCACTGTATAAAATTTCCATAGATTTACCTTTGAAAAAGTTTAAGGTGATTTTGGTTACAATTTCGCAATAAATTTAAAAATAAAATTTTCTATCATCCATTTGATAAAGTTTTCTCTTTCTTATTATTCTTTTTTACTCCATTCCATCTTATTCTTCAGGAAAATATAAAAAGACCCTTTATTACAAAACTTAACTGAGTCTTAGTTGTATGTTTTTACATGCCACGTCTTTACTGACATGTCTTCAGACGCCTCTGGCAAAGGTGACTACCTTCCTTGTTCCTGGTTTTACGAATCTTAATTTTTTTTAACAACAGAGTTATATTTAAATATAATTCAATTCAATTTAAATTTAAAAAAACGTTTGGTTGTAAATTAAATACACATGATACTGACTAACTATTTCATAACTCTAAAATTATTTCAAAATAATACTTCTCACTAAAAAGATAATTGTAAACAAAATGAACATTAGAAATGAAGGTCAAATATGAATTGAGGGCCAAATCTATTTTTTTTTTCATTTTGAGATATAGAAATGTTCTTAAAGCCTAATAATTGTACTGTTTTTTGCAGTTTTTGAAAGAACTATGTTATGTATATATTGTAAATAATTTCAAAGGCTAATTTATAATTTATGTAGAGTCAGTTGTTGCTCAATAATTTTTCATAAACATTACGCTTGTTCACTTTCCATTCACCTGATCATTATTTTATTATATAATTTATGTAAAAGAAAATAATGTAAATAAAATAAATATAAATGATTGTGTTTTGCAACTCATTTAGTAAATATTTTGTCAGTAAATACATTGTCTAACCTACATAATAAAATGTTGTGCGGGCAGAGTTAACGACTATGCCAACCGTCATCTATCAAAAGGTACCTAATGTTTGAATCAAGTTAGCATGTCTTATATACCAGTGAATTGATGTTTAATTTTCGTAGTGGTAGTTACGCCACAATGTTTTCTGAAATATAAATAACTGTTTTGATCGCACTTAAAAGGTTAGGAGTATTTTTTCACCGAGAAATATGAACCTAAAACCTAGGTTCGGGAACCTAGGAATATGAAACATGCATTATATTAAATTAATATAACACCTAGAATCCAGAAAGGTAATTTAAAGACAAAACTAAATAAAGCTTGGGTGTTTTCGTCAGTAGATTGGACCCACTTTTCAGACGGATGAATGACAACACTAGTTGATAAAAAGCAAGTGTTTTCTGCCCGTCGACTGGGTTCAGTGGCGTGATCTTGAAATCCAGTTGCTTGGAGGTCTAGGCTGTAGGGCGGCTTGATGTTAGGAGATCTGCCTTCTGCTTATTTGTGCTGATCAGGCATCCGCATTAAGCACAATGTTGATATGGCAGAACTGAAGGAGCTCGGAGCTACCAGGTCTTTTAAAAAGGAGTTAACCAACCCAGGTCGAAAACGCAGCAAGCAAAAACTTGCAGCGTGCAGTATTGGGATAGCACTTGTGGATGGCAAGCGTTTAGTGGCTTAATCAATACAGTCAAACACGGTATTTTTTTTAAAAAAAAATGAAATTATTAAACTACTTTCTCATTAAATTAAGACACTACATGAAAAATATACGTTAATACTTGAAAAATTAAAATGCAGTATACATTTTAATTTTTGTCCAAATCTTTCCGTTAGAAATACGAAAATAATTAAAAAAAAATTAAATAAATTAAAAAAAAAATAAATAAAAAAATAAATAAATAAATAAAAAAAAAAGCTAACTTTGATATCTCAATTAATGCAATAAATATATTAATTTAATCTAATTTTTTGTATTATTGATTTATTTAATTATNCAATATACAAATCACACTGCTTTCTAATTAAAAAAAAAAAGAAAAAAAAAGCTAACTGAGTTTTGATATCTCAATTAATGCAATAAATATATTAATTTAATCTAATTTTTTGTATTATTGATTTATTTAATTATAGATGTTCTAAAAAATGCTTAAAATATACAAATTACGACGGTTAAAAAAAGTCATAAAAATCTAGCCAACTATTTAACAACATTAGCCACATATATCTTATTGCATTGAAAGGTTTTCAAATGCAATTTTTGTTATGATGATTAGCTTCAATACAAAAATTGAGCATTTCCCAAAAAATGAAATAAAGTGTTGTTTAACAAATAACTTTACAGATTCAAATTTCTTTATTTTCTGAATTTCCTTAAATTCAAACTGAAATATATTTTACTTTTTAATTTATCAACAAAGATCTACAGTATATAATATATTTTAACTCATATAAATATTAGATCAAAATTATTCAATCTTATATGCAATAAGACTCAATGAACTCCTATGATACGAAATAAAAATGAAAAAAATTAAAAAATATCCTACTTTAATTAAAATAGTATAAACTGTCAAAATTAATGTTTAATGACTTGAAACACCGAAACAACAATAATTGTAACCACATTAATATTAGATTATTGATTAAAATCTCAGTAAATATTCCAACAAAGTAGAGAGTGGTTAAGCGAAGAAGTAAATATTCTACTTCAGTTAAGTAATAAAAGGAAGAATTTAATTTTTTTTTAATTACTTAACTATATTAGAAAAAATAAGAGTAACCTTATTTTATCACTAATCATGACTCTTTTTTTACGGCTGCTGTTAGCTAAAATAATAAACAAAAGCAAACTATCTGCTTTTTCACATTATTTGAACGTTAACTCTTATGTACAGAATCAAAACAATTTTATAGACCATTTTATAATTTATGTAAATTCTATTGCATTAGACAATTTTTCAAATCAGGAAACAGTTGTTTCAACAGTTCAGTTCATGCTCAGTTGATTAAGTTGTTTCATTATTGATCTAATAAACTTACTTAAAAAATCCTTATGCTAGATTATCTTTTTTACATAACATAGCCTAGCATAATGAACTGTCTTTCGAGCCAGATATATTTCTTTTGATATCATTAAGATGTCACGATTTCATATATTTATTTATTTTTTTATTTATTGTTTAGTTATTTATTTTATTTATTTAATAAGAACAAACGAAACATTCAGTACAATAAATGACAATAGATGGCGATGTTCTGCAGAGAAATTCAAAAACACAACTTCATAAAGCTCAGGTGTTTTCTACCTATCGACCGCTCTCTGATTGTATCTTATCAAAGTACTACAAATAGTGGCCACCCTTTATATTCATGGATGCTCGCAGAGAGGGGAAATGACCAGAAGGGTGATCCTTGACTCGCGAGCATACCACCCCTAGATTTATACCTAAATTTCTTTTGCCACTCTTACTTCATCGCTACCATCATATATTAGGACTTATCGCTTTTAGTATAAACTAATTTGTGACTTCCGCTTCTGCGTTTTCGCTCGCCACTCTACTCATCACTACATCGCCACCATTACAGGCGCCCACGGGCACTATCTCAGATGGAAAAGTCAATTGTCCGCTTCGCGGACAGGCACTTTGTATGCTACACCAGTTCAAGTTCAAGTTTCCTATCGACCGGGACCAGTGGCGTGGTCTTGTAATCCAGCTGCTTGGAGGTCTAGGCTGTAGGATGGCTTGAGGTTGGGAGTTCTGTCCTCCGTTCGTCTATGTTGATCAGGCGTCCGCATTAAGCACGATGTCGATATGGTGGAACCGGAGGAGTCCGGAGTTACCAGGTCGTCTAAGGCGGAGCGAACCGGCCCAGGCCGGAAACGGAGCAGGCAAAAGCTCCCGCATCGTGCAGTAATGGGACAGCGCTTGTGAATAGAGATTGGTCGGCAGCCCAGTCAATACAGTCGGACACAGTCTTTTTTATTTAAATCAAATTTTTAGATTTTTTCTTTTAAATGTGTAATTCATCATTAAATTACTCGAATGTATAAATTTTTTTTAATAAGGAAAATGCTATAGGTATGTAAATGTATGTATATAAATAGAATATTATCGAAATTTCTGAATTGGCAGCGCTGCTTATTAATATACAGTAAGGCGGTGCAAACCGGCCCAGGCCGGAAACGGAGCAGGCAAAAGCTGCCGCACCGTGCAGTAAGGGGATAGCGCTTGAGATAAGAGAGTGGCTGGCAACCCAGTCAATACAGTCGAACACAGTCTATTTTACTTTTTAAATAAAAATTTTAATTTTTTTTTTCATTAAATTAAAATAAATTTATAATTTTTCTTTATATTATTGAAATGCAGAAAATGAAAAATGTAGTATACATATTCATACATAAATTTTAAATTGTTTGAGAAAAATTTTTAAAACATGCTGGATGAAAAAAAGTCAAATTGATTTCATTATAAAGAATTTTTCCTATCCAATTATTTTACTAACGCAAAGAAAAAATTTAGGAAACTAGAAATTCCAGGGCAGCACTCCATATTAATATGCTATAAATATATAATATAATAAATATAAATGTTAATTTGTAAACATATATTTTAACAAATAAGTTTTTTAAAGGAAATTTATTTCTTTATGAAAAAAATTACAATATTTCAGAAAAAAGAAAATTAAGTTAGGAAATGTTACTTTTAATTTTTTAATTATTATTTATTTTTAATTTCGTTCGGAACTACATATGTTTGATACTAAAACTATACTAGATACGAATAATAGGACAACTGTCCAATCAGCAAGCTTTATACATTTACATATCAAACAATTAGATAATTCATGAGAACTTTTAGTTTCTTTAAAAAGTAATAATATGTGTTATTGTGTGTGGAAAATGGTTTTATTATTATTATTTTTATGAATCAGTAAAGAATTTTTTACTTTTGAAACAGACGAAAAAAATTTAAGACAATCAAATACGATGCAGATTTATTTTAAATAATAAAATTCTGCAAAATTGCTTTTCAATAAATAAGAGAAATTAATCAGTTTTAAAACACATTAATCTCAAATGATAATTAATTAAAATCTATAAAAAGACCTTAGAGTGGTTGGATAGTTTTAAATAAAAAGTAAGGTATAATGTATTAATGACGATCAGTAATATAAGAAGAATAAGATAATACGTTTGGTGGCAAAATAAAACTATGGGAACTTATTTTAAAATGAAGTTAATGCAAAATTTAATTTTAAAAAGAAAGTACCAACCATCATATTTAGTCACCAAACATATCCTTTAATTCTCTTTACATTACTAATCGTATTTTATGAAGCAGTTTAAAGATACAAGAAAATTAATACTGAAAATAATGCATAATGTCTTATTGTAATAAAAACAAGAAATTTACACAAAATAATTTTACAATAATAAACTAGAGGGCAGCACGTAAGGGCAGAAAAATGTTGTTTTTAAAATATCAGCTACATAATTTCATCAGTTATGTTTTTAACATAATCAGCTACATACAGCTTTACATAATTGCTTATTGCTATTGTTGTGATGATATCAAAAGTAGAATATTAATATAATTAGTGGAATCATCTTATGAGTTATTTTGAGAAAAACTTTACCGAAACAATACCGAAAAATAATATTAAATTTTCTTTTATTAATTCTCGTTGTATGAGTCATAAACATTAAATTTTAATTCTTTGGTAAGGCTGCGACATCTATTGTTTATGAAGGGAGTTAGAAACTGAAGTTTTATTAATATAGTTTTAAAGTTTTATCAACAGAGTTTTAATTTTAATTGAAGTCAACGCTGCACAGTGCCGTAGCGAGCTTAACTCGCGCCCGGGGCACAATACCTTTTTAGCGCCCCCCCCCCCATTCGAAATCCATCTAATATTATAAGTAAAATATACTCGCAAAGTAATAAATAAATAAAGTAGAATTAATAAAGTCATAGGCTCAAGTTAGGCATTAAATTTGAGACAAAAAATGTAGTTGAGAAAACAAGACTAGACTTTGAAATGTATATGATCATCTAGAATTAGTTCATAAGATACCTATTATTTATTTTACATATTTATAAAGAAATATTTTAAAAACACGCAGTTTTAAAACAATAAAAAAGTAAATATTTATTATCTCTAAGGAGATACATATATTTAATAATATGATTATAATACAATTATAAAACTAATTACTATGTGTAAATTTTCCGCTTTTGATGAAGCAAATTTATCAATAATATCATCAAAGTTGATCATTTCAAATTTTTCTCTTTCCACACTTAAAAATGCCAGGTCACTTAGGTGATCTTGTCCCACCGTTGATCGTAGATATGTCAAAATTAATTTTAATTTGCTGAATGACCATTCGCAGTTAGCAATTGATACTGAGATAGTCAGGAGTATTTGAAGTGCCACTCTCAGGTTTGGAAAAACATCTTCTCCATACGGGATTATAAAAGTAAGAAATTCTAATGGAGTTTTAAGTTCAATTTCTTTTCTACAAAGGAGTAACATTTTACAGTCACATTCTTCGATAAAGAGTTCTATTCCATTGAAATCTGTATTATACACTGTACAAACATACAAACGATTTTTGTACAGTGCAAATATTTGGAGATAATATATGTAACCACACAGCGTAGATGCCATAAGGAAGTGCTGACAGATACAGGTCGAGTCAGCCAGCCATTAGAAAAGACGTGTCATTTCTATTATGAATATATTATTACAGTTTGATTAGTGTTCCTTTTTATTTACGAATTAACATTTATCATATTTCACTGGCACTAAATTTAAAATATTTTTTGCAGAAATAAATTATAATAAAAATAAAAATTATCCAACATTTTTTTTTGTTTTGCTGACCATTTGGCGCCCCTTTGTGAGTAGCGCCCGGGGCATGATGCCCCCCCTTGCTCCCCCCTCGCTACGCCACTGACGCTGCATTAATACATGGGCGTCGTTAACGGTCTGACGATGTGTATATGTACCTCTAAATAATTAGAAACATTTAAAAGACATCATTATAACAGACAAATGATGAAAATTTTCGTGAATTATTATCGATTTAAATTTCTAAAAGTTAGAGAGAAAAAAAAGAAAGAGTTAAAAGTAATTAATCTTATTGCTGGTATTTAGCACATAGAAGAAAAAGTTTTCTTATGAGTGAAATTTAGAGAACTCATCATTTCATCCTCCTCAATAATTGGGCTCCCGCGACGAACTTCTTTAATTTCTTTTTTTACCACTATTTTTCAAAATCCGTAATCATATAATTATTTCATGTGTATTTTTTAAAAGAAAAAGTGCTTTAATAGATTCAAATAAATATTCAGTTAAATTTTTTCGGGTTCTTACGAGTGAACCGAAACGTTTATTAAATACGAATAGTTTTAAAAGCATATACTGCTTAATAATACAATCAAGTGTGAATACGGAATGGAACTTTTTATACATTAGACTTAAATAACATTTGATCGACACGGAATTGGTTACATTAAAATCAGCGTGACGCAATGAATCGGAAACAATAGCTCATTTGAATTTTTTTTTTTTTTAGTGTACATACATAAGGTGAAAATGAATAAAATGTATAAGAGTAAAATTATAATACTTAACCATTTATATAATAAAGTGAACATGGTATTGATCCAACTAATGCTGAAACTTGATTTGAATAAATTGACTTGTTTCTTAGGCGGAATATAATTAGTTATGAAATTAGCAGTGAAACTCGTTAAATTTTTTTTTTAAATTCATTTTTCAAAACTTAGTCATTTTAGAAGAATTTAGCACTTTATCCATCCAATAAATTTTTGGTTATTACGTTCACTTATTTGATGGACTGATGAACACAATTTTCAATTGCTAATTTTTTTTTTTTGAGCTATATAATAGGCTTACGTAGCAACTATGTATGGTTTTCAATCACGCAATGCGTACAACTGTGCATAATTATAATATACTATTTATCTTACCTGGGATTATTTGAATACGGATATGGTGGGAGGAATTTTCTGTCCAGAAAATTTACTTGATTATATCCCAATAACGCTACAAACCAACCGTAATGAGAAATAACAGGTAGTAAGAACATTTCGAAATGGCAAACTGATAGGTTATTATTGATTTCTTGAAATTTTTAAATAGGAAAAAATTAAGACACACCCCATTGTAATTTTTCTTGCATTTATTAAGCATTATTAAGATTATTATTATTACATGCGTTTATTAAGATTTTACCTATTTAATTTTTAAAAAAAAAGAAAGAAAGAAAGAAAAGGGTTTTTCTGTAGTGGAAGACGGAAGGAAAATCACAGCGTTGTCATTTAAAAGAAAACCACATTCCTGTAACTGTTAAAAATGGCAAATAAATAAAAAAGAATACAGTACAAACATTTGTTTACATTAATATATTTTTACTAAACATGAATTTATGTAAAATATAATGAGACAAAATTCTGCGAATGAGTGTCCAATTATCTAGTGCCCAGGTTTAAAAATAAGATGCTGTCACTCCCCAGTGGACGTCGAAGACTTCTAGGGCCACTAAAAAAAGTCACGCTCTCTCTTTTTCAATAAATAAGTACAAAGGAAACATTCACTACAATAAATAACAATAGATAGTGATGTTCTAGGGAGAAATTCAGAAACACAACCTTATAAAGCTCAGGTGTTTTCTATCTGTCGACCGGGACCAGTGGCGTGGTCTTGTAATCCAGCTGCTTGGAGGTCTAGGCTGTAGGACGGCTTGAGGTTGGGAGTTCTGTCCTCCGTTCGTCTATGTTGATCAGGCGTCCGCATTAAGCACGATGTCGATATGGTGGAACCGGAGGAGTCCGGAGTCACCTGGTCGTCTAAGGCGGAGCGAACCGGCCCAGGCCGGAAACGGAGCAGGCAAAAGCTCCCGCATCGTGCAGTAATGGGATAGCGCTTGTGAATAGAGATTGGTTGGCAGCCCAGTCAATACAGTCAGACGCAGTCTTTTTTCATCAAATTTTTAGATTATTTCTTCGAAGTAAATTAAAAATAATATGTAAATGATCGTTAAATTACTTAGATGAATAAATTTTCACAAATAAGAAAAAGGTTATAGGTATGTAAATGTATGTATATAAGCATAATATTATCGAAATTTCTGGATTGGCGATGCTACTTATTAATATGCAGTAAGTATATATTAAACTGATATAAATGTTAATTTTTATTAACAATAGCCTTGCGTAAAATATTGCAACGATGCATGGTTTTCAAACACGCATTGCGTACAACTGCACATATTTCCAATATTTTATCTTTCTTACTCGGGATTATTTGAATACATTGTGGGATAAACTTTCGTTCAGATAATTTACTTGATTATATCCCAATAACACCAAAAACCAACCATAATGAGAAATAACATGTAGTAAGAACATTTAGAAATTGCATGAGCACACTTATAGACTTTTATTGACTTCTTGAAATTTTTCAATTGGAAAAAAATTAAGACACACCCAACTGTAATTTTTCTTGACATGTACTTACTACGCATTTAATTTTTAAAAAAAACAAAGAAAAGTTTGTTTGTTTTTGCAGTGAAAGACAATGAGAATCACAGCGTTGTCGATAAAAAAGGGAACCACATTCCTGCAACTATTACGCATGGCAAATAAAAAATTTATAAAATAAAAACATTTGTTTATTTTAATATATTTTTACTAAACATGAATTTATCTAAAGTAGATAATGAGACAAAATTCTGAAATTGAGTGGCCAATTATCTGGTGCCCAGGTTTCCAACTAAGGCGCTGTCACTCCCCAGTGGGCGTTGAAGACTTCTAGGGTAGAGATGAACTCGAGCTCGGTTCCCGAGCTCGTTCAAGCCCACAGAAATTTAATCCAAGCTCACCTGAGCCTTAGATGCATAGAATTACTAAGAGCCTTAAATTCGCTTGGTTTTACTCAGCAGGCTTGATGATAATGGCAAGTGACATTAGAAACAACAACAAGAGATATTTTTAAGGATGCATTGAAAAAGACTTATCGCCCTATCTTGCTGTCCTCACCTGTGACTAACTTCAGACCACTCTTTAATATTTACGGCAGCAAACGATGCACAGTGAATATAATTACTTTTTCAAAACAAACAATAAAAAAAATAATTAAATTAAATCAAAATTATTTTTTGAAATCATGATTTAGCTTTGATTTGAAATGAGTTAGGTTGACTTTTGATGGTTGAATGATTCTAAGAATAAACTTTTTTGAAGCGAAATTGAGATTCATGTTAAATCTTCTTCAGTCTGCATCCTTTTAAGTTACATCTTTTTAAGCTAGACTTATAGTATTTATAAATATGAGCATAAAATCTCGCCAAACATCTGTCATTTTTATATGCTTTTTTTAATTGATATACAGAAATGTCATGAATGATATGGATTTTTTTTCCTCACATATTTTGATTACATAGAGTTGCACGAAAAAAGAAAAAAATAAGAAATTCTTTGATGTATACAGCTTTTTTTAAAGCATTAGTAATTGGGTATAAAGTTGGCTGAAGAAGCTTTCGAATTTGGCTTAAATAAATAATTACCCTAATACTTATAGCATTATTACATTTTTAACATACTTCACGAATCGAGGCATGAAATATTGGACTTTTTTTTAAAATTAAAAACCGAGGATATGTGAATTTCAGTTAACTTAATTCAATTACTTTTTTAAGGATTACCAATGAACAGGTTTAAAACTTGCAAGCTAGGCACAAAACACACTCCAAAAAACTGCTTTTTGCCGCTATATCGGTAATCAACTCGACTAAGTAACAAGCTTGATAATTTCTTTAAATTAAATTTTAATTACATTAAATTTAAATCACTACATATAATATTTTTGTAACTTTTAGTTATTGTATGGTTTTTTACCAACTGTTTTTACAATAAAGCTACACATTACTTAAAAAAATTAATTGAAAAAATATCGATCTTTAATTAAAATAATATAAATTGACAAAATTAAGATCTAATGACTTGAGAGGAAAAAAAATGTTTTTCATTAGAATATTATTAAGAATCTTAGTAAATATTATTAAAAAGTAGAGAGTGTTTTGGCAACGGAAAGTGGTTAAAAGTGAAGTTGGAGTATTAAATAACCTACTGAGGAAAAATAATGAACAGAAGTAGAAATTACAATTTTTTTAATTATTTACTATATTAAAAATTTCATCCTCCTCAATAATTGGGCTCCCGCGACGAACTTCTTTAATTTCTTTTTTTACCACTATTTTTCAAAATCCGTAATCATATAATTATTTCANAAAAAAAAAAAAAAAAAAAAAAAAAAAAAAAGAGACGCTTTTACTCTATGTATGTAAGGAATGCAAATAATTTTACAGACTAATTTTTAATTTCAGCAAATTCCATTGTAGTAGATAATTTTCCAGAAACATAAAATTGTTTCACCAATTTAGTTGATTAAATTGTCTCATTATTGATCTAAGAATCGAACATAAAAGATCTTTATGTAACTATGTTTGTAATTAAATTATCCTTTTTACATAAGATTGGCTTAATAAACAAAATTTTTTTTCACATATATATANTATTTTATTTATTTAATAAGAACAAACGAAACATTCAGTACAATAAATGACAATAGATGGCGATGTTCTAGAGAGAAATTCAGAAACACAACCTTATAAAGCTCAGGTGTTTTCTACCTGTCGACCGGGACCAGTGGCGTGGTCTTGTAATCCAGCTGCTTGGAGGTCTAGGCTGTAGGATGGCTTGAGGTTGGGAGTTCTGTCCTCCGTTCGTCTATGTTGATCAGGCGTCCGCATTAAGCACGATGTCGATATGGTGGAACCGGAGGAGTCCGGAGTTACCAGGTCGTCTAAGGCGGAGCGAACCGGCCCAGGCCGGAAACGGAGCAGGCAAAAGCTCCCGCATCATGCAGTAATGGGATAGCGCCTGTGAATAGAGATTGGTTGGCAGCCCAGTCAATACAGTTGGACACAGTCTTTTTTTTTTTAAGAATCAAATTTTTAGATTTTTTTCTTTTATTGAAATTAAAAATAATATATAATTCATCATTATACTCAGATGTATAAATTTTCAATAATAAGAAAAATGGTATAGGTATGTAAATATATATGTATAAAAATATAATACAGAAATTTTGGGGATGGCAGCGCAACTTATTAATGAATAGTAAATATTTAATAAAACTGATAATGTTAATTTTTACTAAGCGTATATTTTAACAAATATGTTTTTAGAATAGAGTTCGTCAAAAAAAATTATTGTTAGAAACTTATTATATATAGTTAAAAATGAAAAATAAAAAATAAAATATTAATTTTTTCACTATTTAACTACTAAATACTTTTTTAATTTCATTTCGATGAAACTGCGCGTATTTCATACTTATTTTTTTAATCAAGATTAACAGTATTAATAATCATAGCTTCTTATTACAATATTAAATAAAAATAATAAGACAATGTGCGATCAGCTAGCCTAATACAATTACATATCTATCCATTAAGTTATCCATAAGTATTTCTGATATTTAAAAATTAATTTTACATGTGTGAGTGGTATATGGAAAAAACTTTCACTTCTATTATCTCTAGTTTAAGGACAAAGATTTTTTACATTTAAAATAGGAAAAAAAAACTTTTAAGTCTATTTAGTCAGATATATTTTTTTAAAGAATAAAAGACATTGATTTTTTATTTTATCATTATAACAATTTTACAAACATAAAGTTGCTTTTAAGTAAATTAGAAAAATTAAAACAGTTTAAAAAATGCAAATATTACACTATAAATAATTCAAATCTATGAACACACTAGTATTACATAGTTTTGCATAAAATGTAAGCTGCTGCATAAATCAAGACGAGTGGCATAAAAAGAATAAATTAGTTCGCTAAATAAAACTGTGGGAACTTATTTCAAAATACAGTTAATACAAAACTTTATTTTAAAAAACACACCAACTGTCCAATTTAGTCACCAAACATATCATTTTATTCTTTTTTGAAAGATATTTCATCAAGTAGTTTAAAGATAAAAGAAAAATTAATACTGAAAATAATACTACACGTCAAGTTGTAATAAAAACAAAAGAGTTGTACAAAATAATTTCACTTTATAGCACTAGAGGGCAGCACGTTGATACAAAAAATATTGTTATTTTAAACCTTGGCGAGTTTTAAACTATGAGCTTTAGCAAAACTGTTACAATTATTTTTTAATATTAAATAGAATGTTAATTAAATTAATGGAAATACCTTACGATATTTTTGAAAAAATCTTTCTCCGAAATATACTGAAAAATAACATTAAATATTCTTTTAATAAAAAAATTTTTGAGTCAGAAATTAAATTTTATATCTTTGATAATACAGTGACATCTATTGATGACGAAAAAATTTTTTTATAGAAAAAATAAATTTTAATACATGCGAATGAATATTTAATTAATTTTTTTTCTGACTCACCAAATCGAAACGCTTGTTAACACTGATGCAAAATTGTTATTAAACATACTTTTCATACTTTTTTCACCATATTGTATTAATTTAGGTAAATTAATGAAAAATATTACATTTAGCAATTTAATAATTTATGGTAAATAATTATAGCATCGAACACTGGTGTCTTTTTTATATTAATGGTAAAGTCTTTCGAACACGGCTCAGTTCCAAACAATAATTGTTCAAATTTGAATTGTAATTATTTGCAATTATTAAATTCTGACATAAACAATTATTCATTAATTAAATTTCTTTAATTTGCAAAATAAATTTTTGATACGTTTTTTAATATGAATACAAAAGAAAATTCTAACTACATTTATTTGTTAGTATAAATATCAGACATCAGACTTTTTTTAGTAACTTTTAGACGGTTTACTACAATTACAAAATATGAATATATCGTTTTGTTTGTTATTAGAGCTTCAGAAAAAAAACATATAAAACGGCCCCTGGTGTCCCCTCTACGTCTAAAGATTAAATTCAGACAGTTTCTAAGGCGAGTACTACTTAGTATATTAAGTGAAATACTATAAATTAATATATAACAGCATAAATAATTAGCAAAATAGTATAAATAAGTGTAAATACAAAATTGAACTTTTTATACTTTAACTTCAACAATTTCTGATCTATTAGTTCTATTGACATATTGTTGGTTTCATTCGAATCAGCATATCAGAATACATCGGAAAAAGTAGCTCATTTATCTAAATAATAATATTTAAGTCTACTCGTGTACTTTTTACATCTTTTTTTTCCCCAGGTATATCAAGTGTCCGAATATTCTGATGCTAAAAATGATAAATGCTAAAAATTTGAAGCTTTTTCTCAAAGTGCACAAATTATTTGGTAGCTATAAACAATCATTGGCGCCAATATTAGTATGGCGATTATTTTTTTGATCTTCTGAAACGAATGTGTGTCTTTTCGGTATTAATTTTACTTTTTGCTTCTAAATTTGTGCTCCACGGCAAAATCATAAAATTAAATTATAAGAGGAAAGAAAATATAATATCGGTGACCAACTCATCGATATCGGTGACCAACTCATGGGTTTGAGAAGAAAAAAAGTGGCTACTAGGTCATTAGTGTCTACTGACTACCAGCTGAAAATTTTAATTTTCAAGTCCACCCTTTACTACACATGTGTTTATCTCACCCATCCACGCTCCAACAAACCCCAGACTCTAAATCTTATTAAAAAATTTTATGGAAAATAATTAGTCATTTAAGCAGTTGTAAAAAAAGAACCTAGTGTAAATTTTGTGTTCTAGTATACTATACAACTAGACTGATAACGGAAGAATTTTTTGAAAACTTATGTAAAATATTTCTGACCTTCCTTCTCAAAATACGACTCAGTCACAGCTTTCTTTAAATTTCGATGACTGACCAAGTAGTTTTAATTTCAATATCCTCTGATCCGAAGTTTGATAGATGAAAAAAGTTTTATCTTAGTATATAAAATTAATTCCTTTTCAGAAATGACAATAAGTGTTTGATTTCACAAACCAGAGGGCATTATAAAATAAAATAATAAATTATTTATTATTCTCCGTTATAAATTATTCACCACATTTACTATATTCGGAAAAATTCCAAATTATTTTAATCTTTTACCTACATATAATACGTTGTTGAGAGCTATGACAATACAAAAATAATTCATTAAAGTAATTTTTTTTTAAAAATGTATAAACAGTACTAATATTTTTTTAAGTCAATTTTAGGAGAAAGCAATATTCAACTAAATTTTAAGCTTAAAACAGAAGAAGTCTTAAGAATGTCAAGATTTACAAGTGTTCATTATTATTGCAGATTTCTTTGTTTCCTTATTTTGATATGATATTATAGTCTGGTAATTCTTTTTCTCTAGGTATTTATGTTTTGAGATTACTAACTTACGTATTCATCTTCACACTCTTAATGATGCATTATTTAACATTCATTTGTATTTAATTTTTTTATATATACTAAAAGAAATTAGAAAATTCATTCATGAAAAACAAAAGTAACCTTTAATGGATGTATAAAACATTTTACCAACGAAAAAAAGCAAACAAATCAAATTTTTAAAAAAATCTAATTTTTATTTCATATTTAACAATAAAATATAATGAAGTGAACAGAAGGTATTTGTATACTAATTTATGGCAAATGAGGAGTGAGGAGAAAAAGTGAACAACTTGAATAACTTTTGATCTAATAAACGGATTTTCACGTACAAAGAATAACCTTCATGGTTTAAAGGCCTTACCATATATATGCTAATTCCTTAGTGCTGACGAAATCTTAAATTACGAAATCAGACGTAAAAATGCAATTTTGCAGATTAAGCAATACCTTTCGACAGATCAGGAGTTTTGATTGTAAAAATATAAGTGGTAGTCGCAATCCAGAAATTAAGGAACCAACAGTTTAAACTTGATAGCAGTCAAAATTTTGCAATGCTATAAGTTAAGTTCAACTTTTTGTGTAGGACGTTATATCTCGAGAAGCTTTTAACCAAGTCGAAAATAATTTTTACGCAATTATAAAATTCATTTATGAAAAAAATAACTAAATATAAAAAATCATTTTTAACAATTATTTATTATTTTTATCCTCTTATTTAATAATAGTCGAAAATTTTTTCAATCCTAAGGTATACAAGTTTTTACACTGTTTTACAAAATGCAAAATTTGAAAGAAATCGGTAGAATACTTTCAGAGTTATTCATCTTTTAAAAAGTCGTAAATTTAAAATTTGATTTCTTGTGAAAATATATACTTTAAAATGATATAAAAACTTGTATGCCTCTGAATTTATATCTTTTTTGACAATTATTAAATAAAATAATAAATAGTTATGAAAAATATTTTTTGCATTTTAAAATATCTTTGAAAAAGAGAATTTCATAATTGTATGCAGAAATCCTTCAGTTCGCTTAAGAAATGTTCAAATTAAACAAAATACGCATAAAGAAAAATTAACTTAAAGGGGAGAAAATACTAATCACTCTCCTGGCTTACTATTGGGATCACATTTTCCAGATTGTGACTATCCTCACATATTTTGGGGAATCCATCAAAAAATGGATATTTATTCAGAGGAAATACATCTTGGTGTCTGATTTCGTAAGTTAAAGTATCGTCCTCAGTAATTTAATAGCATGTTTAAGCTTAGACCTTCGGATCATTAAGATTAAGTTCTAGTGCGGAAAAATTTTATTATCAGATCAAAAGTTATTTACGGTGTTTACTTTTTCTGTGCATGGTACATCTAATATGAACATAATGGTAAAAAAAAATATCCTAAGACAGAACAACAGAAATGTGTTGAAAAGCAAATTGGCATGTTTAACAATTTTTATTCAAGCTGGATGCTTTTCTTCCAGGAGCACCTCTGGTAGCTCTTATGAAAGTATTGGTTACTTTACTTTTTTGTAATATAACTTCATTCTTATCCTCTGAGGGATCATACCGTTTGGTTAGCTCTAATAAATGCTTCAGAAGATGAATAATTGACATTTTTCGAAACTAACACGATTGATTTGTAAATCTGTCGTGACTACAAGACCTTTTGTTGCGTGGGGTGTGCTATCCATATCGTCTGACCAGGATCAAAGTGACATTCCTGTACCATGGGAGATAAAAAATATAGCCTTAAAAATTGGGCTAGGTGCTTGGCTATAGTTGGGTGATGAAGAACAGAACAGATTGATATAAAATATCTTGAGATTAAAAAAATGAATAAATTTATGAGCTTTTGTTCAAGCTAACCACGCTGGACACTTTCCTTCAAATAGCATCTCTTCAGAAAGGATTGATTTCTCTACTTTTTCTAGTACTGCGTCATTTTTATCATCTGAAGATTCACAATTTTCATTTATGACCGACGGCTTTATTTTGTTGCCTGATTTAGAAGACAGAGTGCAATCTTTTTCCTTTGTCATTCCTTCACTCCCAATCTGTGAGTTTCCATCTTCTGGAAAACTTGCATCTCTTTGCTTATGATTAATGATTTCTGTTACAGTAACAGATCCATTAAGTCTTTCTTCTTCTGTAACGGAAGTAGGGAGACTCTCATTGGTTCCTTTCGATTCGAGAAATTTTCCTTCTATTTCAAACCGAGAGATATTCCTTTCATCAGGTGGTATCAATCCTTCCTTTTGTAGGATTCTGAAAGCCATGTGTTCAAAAATCTGTAATAAACCGATATTTAGAAGGAAAAAAAAATTGTTGAAAAAGATTATTAAGACAAATATTTTTCTAATTATTCAACTCATAGTTCACCTTCAAGTTAAAAAATTTTTTTTAAAAGTTTTTTTTAACAGTGGTTCGTAGATACTTGGGGTTTTACGAAACAATTTTAAATCTAACATTAATTATTAAAAAAGCTTTCCGACATTTGATTCCGTAGTACAAAAACTATTTAGAGGGACGGATGTTTTTTTACATATACAGGGCATTGAACACTATCCGCAAGCATATATATTTCTTCTAATTATTATTATTCCTATAATTCTTATAATTATTCTCATAATAATAATTATTATTATTCTCATAAGAATATATAAGAACTATAATTCTTATAATTATTCTCATAATTTAATATTATTTCTTCTAAGATCTTGTACTGTCTTGATTGTTTCGACATTTTTCTGGGTAGAAACTAACACTTAGGTGGCAATGAAGTAAAGCTATCAAAATTAAATATAAGCTACTTACCAAAACACTTAGTTTTGGTTACTTTTTCTTACACAAAAAATGCCAATCTAGAATTTTAGGTACTTTCTTGAAATTTGAATTCTTAGTTATTCTGACTGAACTAACTACGCAACAGTCTTTGCAAAAATGTGCAACAAATTGAATGCAATACGTTGAACACGCATTACATCGTAATTCTGGTCTGCAGTTTATTTAAGTACTTAAAATGTATCTTTAATGAATAAAACGACATTGATGTCAACTGGGCTAAGAAAAAAGAAGCTTGAGTTATAATGAAACGGTATTGTTAAATTTTAAAGAAATAACGCATGCAAAATAAGTGTGCCAAATTGGCTTTTATTTTTATTTTCCCCATTGTGTATTTTTAAAGTTTTTTTTTCATAATCGAAGGATTTTCATGTTTGTTTGGTTAATTTCTTTATAATTGCTAATGTTATTATAATTAGCATTTGTTTGTCTACCCCTCTTCTAACAAGATTATAAACAATTTCATGCTAAATATTTTATACTTATAAATAAAACTATAAATGCTTATAAGTTACATTTGCCGAGAGTACAGAAAACTAAACTAGTGTAATTTTCTACTTATAAATAAAGACTTTTGTCTGGAACGCAACGGTCAAACATGTTATAACACCTTACTTGTTTTACATTTTCACCAGTTTTGGCACTGCATTCAAAAAACTCGAGATTTAAACTTCTAGCAAATTCATAGCCCATCTCATATGATACTTCCCTTTGATCCTGAAGATCGGATCGAGCACCAACTGTCAACAAAAAAGGAAAATTATTACAATACCGTCATTCGGGGCTACTTTGCGCAAATTCGAATTTGTCATTTTTCAAGTGCTGCTATTCAGTATTATGTTTATTTCACGTTAAAAATGTGTGGAATTTGAAGATAGAAGTCTCTTCTATTACTACAAACATTTTTTCGAATTTTAAAACAATCTCAGAGTGTGTTTCGTTCATCTAATGTCAACAACGAATGAGAGCTTTCAATACACCTCTGATAGCCCTCATTGAGTGGTCTTATTAATCATAGAAGTGGAATGAGAGCTTTCAATACACCTCTGATAGCCCTCATTGAGACGTCTTATTAATCATAGAAGTGGAATGAGAGGTCTCAATCCATCTCTGATTGGTGGATCAAGTGAAGTCATTAGTTTTGAAACATACAAAGCCGAAAAAAATCAATATTTAATTGTGAAAAATGAGAAAATAAAACACTTAAGGCTAGTATTTAGAAAACTTTGGGATTTAAATCATCAATAAAACAGTTCATCTGCATATGAAATAGAAATGCTGCACTGCTAATACAGATTAGTTAATTAGAAGAACTAATAAAAGTGTAAAAACAGCTTTCGGTAATTCATTTAAAATTTAAAAAAAAATCAAAGCCAAAATGCCAAAAAAGGAATTACAATTAAGCCAAAAGTTGAATCAAAATCAAACTTAAAAATTAAATCAAAATAAAAAAAAACTTTATAGTTTTCTATAAGTTAGTTCCTTAAAACAGAAATGTTTCAATTTCTTATAAGTTATTTTTTGGAAAACAAAAAAAAATAATACCCTTTGGGAAAATGTGCGTTGTTCCATTTTTTTCATGTCACTATACCTTTGACTAGAACAACTTCACTACAATCATAAATAAAGAGTTGTAAAAGTCTATAAAAAATCAGGCTAAGATAATCATTATTATAAATGCAGCAAAACAAAGTAAAAAAAAAACTCTAAAATTATTATCAAACAGCAGCTGTCGCCATAACAACGCATGCGCACTGTTTTCTTTACTCTTGAATATAGTTGAAAGGTATGATGACGTCTAAATAAGGTGCGCACGCCATCAAACCCAAAACAACACCCATTTTCCCA
>NC_092205.1:42464811-42473199 GCF_043381705.1 Parasteatoda tepidariorum | reverse complement strand
AAAAAAAAAAAAGTGTAACAGTTATAGGTGATAGATTTGAAATCTTATTACCAAATTTTAAAATTATGGGAGAATTCATATTTTTTTATCAATTCATTGTTTTCAAGTGTAAATATATATTTCAAAAAAGTAGAAAATAAGAACATACTTATAAATATAATGGTGTCTGGAGAATAATCGTGCACTTCCCAAATCCATTTGGAAAGCTCTAGAAACGAAAATTTGTTTGTAACATCATACAGCAAAAGAGCACCTTCCATTGTTATAAAATACCTAAATACGAAGTGAAAAGATTATTTTATTTTTGGATTAAGATATAAAAAATCTATTCAAACTGTAATAAAAAGGTGTTCCACCACCCAATCACCACCCTTAATATAGATTTCTTTGTTAAAATTTAAATAAAAATGAAGATAAACATTAGAAGTAGTAATTTAACACTTAAGCAAAGGAAAAGCAAAAAGGTAATCAAATCCTGAAAAATGTTTATTGATAAAAGGCAAATTGTGAATATCTAAACAAACTGGATTGCTCTATAAGAATTATAATAGGGAATTTCAGTTATTTGAAACACTTTCAAACTTCTTTTAGCATTTAAACCTGTTTCAATTTTTTTTTATCTGTATTTCGATTTTTTTTTATTGTATCTGAATAATGAATGATGAATAAAGATTTATTCATTAGTCAGAAATATTATGAATAAAGAATAAATCATTCATTATTCGTTATTCAGTATCCTTTATTCGTTAGTCAAGAATAACTGAATAATTTCACTGGTCAACAAAAATGGGCACGGAATACTCCAATTGACTACGATTATGACAACTACAAATAAAACGTTAATCCTTTTCAAGTATATTTATTTAATGTTTGAGAAAATTTACTTTTGTCTAACATAATGCATACTTTTGAGAAATGGTTACATGGCAAAAAAGCGTTTAATTTTTTAAGTTAAAATTTTATTTAAAAATTTAAAATAATATTATCGTTTGCTTTCAAAAACTATAAAAATTGCGTTTTATAGATTTTAGAACAAAATTTTAAAATGAACTTAAGTAACTAAACTGTTATAAACCTACTTTTTAGCACAACTAAGTATGTTACGCTGGAGTAAGTTAAAATAACATAAAAATAAATAGTCATACTTGTCTTAGTTTTATAGTTTAATTCCTAAAATAAGACGTTTAAGAGCAAACGATGTTTTGCATCTCGTTATAGACAAAAACATATCGATTGCATTTTTTGCTGGTTATTCAAAATCTTATTCAGAAAAATTAGTCATGACTAATGAGTTTATTCATCAATCATTATTCAAAAATTTTTATACATTTGCATAATGAATGATGAATAATGACTAAATTTTCATATGAATAACCATTCAGAATAAATTTATTCTGAATAAATTTAGTCATGAATAAAATTTTCGTGAATGATGCCCATCACTGGTATTTACTCATCTGATATTACTATCTAAGCAAATGAGTATGTTTCGTATGTTTTATTTTAAGCTAAACCGAATGATATTAGCCACAAGTCGATAGAACAAATAGTTGAAAGGGTGCAAAGGTTTTCATATCTGAAAGGTATTTTTTTCCACGTACTTAACTATACACTTTGACTTTGCCATCTGAACATGTTATGTATATTTTTCGATGTAATTATTCATGCTGAATTAGAGGAAATTATTTCCGAGAGGATTGGGTTAACAGTTTCGAAGTCATAAGCGCTTTATATATCCAATTTTGCACTTGCACCTATTTAAACATCTTGCATTGCTATACAGGCAAGTGATGTATTTTCTAATTTGTATATTTCTAATATGTATTTTTCTTACATTTAATCGAATGCGTCCAAACACGAATCAAGAGGGCTAATATTTCAAATGCTTAAATGATTTTTTTGTATCTGTACTATTTTTGAATTGCGCTTATTACGAAGAAATCCTTTATAACTGAAAAATTATTTAACCTTTCAACTCGAATCTTATTTTATTCAATTCAGTAAAAAAAATTTCATCAGAAAATGACCTTACATGTTCATATAGCCTCTAGATCTGTTCTAAGTCATGCCAAAGTTTGTACTTTTTATACATAATGAAAACGTTTGCCCCTTTTAAGGTGCAAGCGTTACATCATGGACAAACAAAGTACATCATGTACAATACATCACGTACAATACATCACGTACAATACAATAAAGAGGCAAAATTGCCCATCAAAAATCATACTTAAAAATAATATTTCTTAACTTACCCAATCGGTATATTTCTATGTTTGTCATTAACAGAATGGTTACCAATATAAAATGTTGCATCCAAGTTCTGTACTTTAATTTTACATTGTTTACCATGAATTCGGGTTCTTTTTTTGTATCCTACGAAGTAAAAATCAGTTAGCGCGTGAGTGACTTATCACATCTGATACGATTGAGTAATGAATGCAAAAAATCATATCCTTAAACAAAATTGCGTTTAAATTATAACAATTTTCAACATGTTTTTCTTTTTTCAATAATGCAATGGAATCTTTCGTTTTACGAACACTTAGGTGAAAACTGAGAAAAAATACCGGAAAACAAAATTTGAAAATAATTATTACATATTTTATTGATTTGGAGAATCTATTTTTATTTCTGTGTGTTTTTGTTTTATTAAATTTAATTGAAAATTGTTAAATTTGAACGTTTTTTATTGCAGCCAGACCTTTACCAAGCTATCCATATATATATTTCTCTTACACGGCGATAAAAAAAGCCTCATTACAACTCCCCGAATGGCAACGCTAGAAAATCGACCAATGATTGCCGCTAAAAATGTCACATGCCAAATCTAGGTCAGGTGGCTCAACATATAGCGCTTTTAAAAACGGAAACTGAAATAACCAGGGAGAGCATAAGCTAGGCAGAAGTGAGTAGTCTTTGTCTATAGATCTTTATTTTAGTATTTTGTCGAAAGCGTTTTTTTTTCACGAATTTAAATATTAGGAATTTATTTGACGATTTTTGATTTATATCACGAATTTATTTGTTTTACAGGAATTTATTTGTTTTACTAGAATTTATTTGTTTATGCAGGTTTTTCCATTGCAATTCACTTATTCAATTTTTAATAGACTTAATTATAGTCAAAATTTTAACCTTTTTAAAGAGATATTAGTTTTAGAAATTTTATCTTAAGATTTAATACTACAGCACATTTCTAATAGGTTTAAGGAATTACATGTCATTTATTTGAATACAAATTTTTTTTAATGACTTAGTATTTACCAAAAAGATGTAATTTTTTTTTTTAAAAAAAGATTGCTATATGGATTTGAATTATTGCTTGAAATTGTAGAATTTTGTGCATTTGCAATGTACCTAAGTTAGTAGCGAGCGAAGCGAGCTTGGTTTGCGAAGCAAACCATATAAGATTGCGTAGCAATTTTCGGGTGTTGGCGAGCGTTAGCGAGCAGGGGGCTCAGCCCACTTGTATATGTTTATTCTACATAATATCTATACTGTTTATTGTAATGAAGTTATATACCCCCGTGCGTGTAATCACAAATTGTCGAGGTCTCAACAGATTTTGGCTCTTTTACAAAGCTTATTTTGGCGAAAGATTATTTGCTGAAGAAATTCACTCAACACGTGTGCAACTCATCTTCTTTTCATTAAAATAAAAAGAATATCGCGATTGACAGAGAACAATTGTTAATGATACCACAAACGGATGTTAAAATGAAAAAACAATATTTTAATAGATATTTTTTTAAATTTATTGTCTCATGTAAGACATTGATTTAATTTTAAAAGATCTAAGCAAAAAAAAATCTAATATGTGTGAAATCTAATATGTAGCACAATAATTTGATAAGTGTAATGACAAGTGATTATATATGATTTGTGATTATTTATAGTGATTATATATAATTATAATGACAAGTGATTAAACAAGTGTTATACATGCTCTTCAAAAGAATACATGAACTGTTTAACCTAATTAATTTTACTGATTCATATTTATTTTTAATATTAAATTCAAAACATTTTATAAAAAATTGGTATTTAGTAACTAGTTTTTTGATGTAATACAAGTAAAGTTTAAAACCGAAAAATTCGTTCATTATTTTACTCAAAAACTATCAATGTTTTCTTTCTAAAATCATATTTTACCTCTTTAAGTTATTCATTATTAAAAACTAGCCCTTACTGCTTCAAATTAGGTGCAAATGTTTTATTTTTAGCAATCATGTTTACATGCATTCGTCATTCTTACTTTTTTTTTAATGAGGATATCTTTCACATAAATGAATATATTCTTCATATAAAATAAAGATTCTTAGCTTATTTGTAATTAAATAATCTAGAAGTTAGATTTTGTTCAAACGCAAAGAATTGCAGATGTCAATATTTAGTTATTTTTTTATTTCCAATGAGCTGCACAATCAGACTTGCCGATGAGCAGACCTAATGCGTTCTCCAGAGGTGGTATCCACTCTTTCATGACCACCACAATGGGTGAGATACCGTTGGTCATGTTAATTTGGACGTCTAGTTTCTGTCATACTAGATGGCAGCACCGAGACTCTATTTGGATGATAAAGTGCACTAGGAATTTAATTTTGCCGGAAATGCCAAGAGCCAATAAGGCACTCCAGGGATCTTTTACATGCCGCATAATCATACGACATGGCCGCTGAGGATTTTCTGCATCCCGAAAATCCGTTGTCTGGGCCGGGGATCGAACCCGCAGACTTGGGCTCAGAAGGCCGACGACAAACCAACTGCGCCACCCAGCCACTCAATATTTAGTTATAGTTGTTATCAATAGTGTTTTTAATTTTTTTATTTTTACTTGATGCTTTACAGTGTGGCGTAACTACCACTACGATTATTAAACATCAATTCACTAGCATATAAGACTTGCTAACTTGACTCCATCGTGAGATACCTTTGATAGATGAAAGATGGTCAATACACCTTTCCCCACATTGGTGACCTGCGGCAGTGATATGATCACGACTACCTCGATGTATTGTCCAAATTGAACAGTTGACTTGCTATTTGTGACTGCTCCACCGTCCTCCTCGCGCTGATGCTTCTCAGTCTAATTTTCACACAACGAGATACTGCACACACTCGAAAGCTAATAGCAACACAGGAGAGTCCTCACGCACAACCATGAACTTAATACAGCTCTCATGGCTAAAGCTCAAAACCAGGTCACCTTATTCCATTCCTCCCGGTCTTTCACAGATACAGCAACTAGTGGCATCCGCACCTCGAATTCTAACCCTGATAAAATTCTGGTGGGGGAGTATTGTGGCATAACTACCACTACGATTATAAAACAACAATTCACTAGTATATAAGATATGCTAACTTGATTCAATCTTGAGCTACCTTTTGTTAGATGAAAGTTGGCACGGTAAATAACGCCTTTCCCCACAACAGAAAAATAATATTTTTCAGGCATTACAATAAATAATTTAAGAACTGCTGTTAATGAGGTTTCAGGAATATTAGTGGTTTCAAATTTGTTATTTGTAAAAAGACCAAATGCTTTAAGTCTATGCTTGGGACAAGTAAGCAGTACTATAGTAGATAATTATTCTTTTCATGCCAAATGTTTCAAAAGATTTTGAATAAGAATTTATACGAAAGAGAGAATACGGATGTAATTACCGTGAAATTCTCCAGTTAGATATGCTTCAAGTAAACTTGTTTTTCCTACCACTAAAAAATAAAAGTAGTTAAATAAAATATAAGTAAATAAAAGGAAAATACATAAAATATTATCATTATAAAACTGAAAACAGAAAATCCTTATCCTTATTTTAAAATGTTCATACTTTCACGTATGAAGTACCAATCTTTATGTTTCAAAAGGTTTACCTCAAATATGTCAAATTCAATTGTCACATAGTCACCTGTTCGTTTGCAATAGTAACTAGAAAACGAGTTATGTAATGGAATTTTAAAATATCAGTAGAAAAATGTAACCAATAAATTTTATACAACTTTATATAAATTAAGTTACAAAGATAAGATTCTATGACAGAATAAGTTCATTTTTCCTTTTAATATTTGATAAGATTTTTCAATTTATTTTTATACACCTACTTCACTTTCATCTTCATTTAGTCTTTTTATCTACCTCTTTTTTTTTCTTTTTTGCTTTATTCTCTCCCATTACATCAAATGCCTCAAAAATAACTTTTTGGCCATCCTTAGATATCAAACCAAATATCTTAGAAATATTAAAGGCTCTTAGATATCAAACCAAATATCTTAGAATTATCAAAGGCCCTTAGATATCAAACCAAATATCTTAGAAATATCAAAGTTCCAAAGATATCAAACCAAATATCTTAGAAATATCTAAGGCAAGAAATATTAAAGGGGACAGTTACTCCTCACAAAAAACAGGATAGGACTGGAAATACATCGACAAATCTATGTCTAAAGCAATTAAATATTCTGCTAAGTTAAAATAAAAATTAGGACGCTTCCTCCACTGGCCGCAATTTAATACGAATTTTTTAAAATTTGATTTCTCAGGAACTATTCGTCCGATATCGCCCAAAACTTTGCATTTTGTCAGAAAAAATTACATCGTTTAAAATGATGTAAAAAATGTATACAATTCAATTTTTTTCGATTACTATTAAATAAAGTAATAATAAATATTTACTAAAAGCTTTTTTTGCCTGGAATCATCTTTGGATAAGCAAAGCTTACAATTGAGGGCAAAAAAGTTCCCAAAACTTAGTTTAAAAAGTTCTCAAAACTTAGCGGAATAAAATGAAAACCAATTTAAACTAACATTAAGGGGTCGAAACTTTGAGCAACTTTCCTGACCAAAGAATAGGGACCATATTTCCCAGATCGTGTCTACCGCTTACATTTCAGTGATCAGAAAACCAAATCGATCGAAGAAAATATATTTATTCAAAGAGTTTTTGTGTCTGATTTCGTAACTTTAAATATCATTTGCACTAATTAATAAGCAGATATGAGGTCCCCTCTTTGAACCATTAAGATTGAGTTCTAGTACACGAAAATCCAATCATTCGATTAAAAATTATTTAAGGTGTTTTTTTTTTTTTTTTTTTTTCCCTTTCCNTTTTTTTTTTTTTTTTTTTTTTTTTTTTTTTTTGCTCTGTACAAGGAGAAAAAAAAAACTCGATTATTATCAACTGTTTAACTAGTAAAAAAATACTATTTCGACCATTTTGCCGATTGCCAAACTGCTAACACAGAAATGAAATTTAATGTGCTGAAAGAAAATGTGCTGAAAGAAAATGTGCTGAAGAAATAAACGCTAATTCTCTTTTATCACTTTTTTTTAAAAAATTCCAATTTGCTTGAAAGTTATTGCAATTTGCAGTATTTTTTTTCGTGCTGTTTTCTTAAAATTTTTGCAATAAATTATGATTATTTATTGACTGTTGTAAAGAAATTTCTCACTCGAAATCATCATTTGGTCAATTGAAGCCAAAAATAACGAGAACAACAACAAAAACGAATAAATATAACACAGCAAAAGAAGAGAGGGAAGGATTTGATGTTGCTAGATATTTATTTAAAATTTTTAAACGGGGACATAACTTAAATACATTAATAGAATTGAATTGATAAATCAGTTAAATTTAAAATAGTGAAAATCGAATATTTTCCCCTTAAATTGCGGAATGATTTGAATTTCACCGTGAATTGTAGTTTCAAAATATATAATCAAAATATCAATATAATATGAATAATCAAAAACCACTATTCACGGGAAAACAAAATTTTTAAATAAAAATAAATCTCTACATTTGTTTCATTGGATAAGTTTCATTGGACAAAATTTCATTGTTCGAAAGTTTAATTGGATAAAATTTTTGAAGCCTAGAAAAATAACCTGCTTCATTCTTGACAGTGTGCGTCCTAAATTATATATTATAACCTTCTCATAAGTATATTTTCGTCAGAGATTTTTCCTGAAAATTTATTTCCTCTAATTTTTCTTCAACCATCAAACATTTAAGCGAAAACTCTATCCGAAAAAAAAGGAAACACAAGAATTGTTGCCAGTCTCTCTCCATAGCTTTCGTCATTTTAATACTATTAATCCAAATAAAAATATATATTGAGTTATTAGTAAAAATGCAAACATTTTAATAAGTCAGCATTCTTACAATAACTCAGTTGTATGTGATAAATAAGTTAGTTTTACAGTGCAGTAGTTCAGGAGACGAGTCAGTTTTAAACTAATTGGTTTATTTCAAAAAAAATAAAATAAAATTTGAAATTTATTAGCATTAATATAATTTCAAAATAAGATTAAGATAAACCGACTGATTTCGACACAGATTTTTTTTTTAAAAAAAAGGATACATATATAGATATAAATTACAAATATAT
>NC_092205.1:42461659-42463784 GCF_043381705.1 Parasteatoda tepidariorum | reverse complement strand
TATATATATATAATAGAAACATATTTATAAACATAATATGACATATTCTATATATATATATATAAAATATGTCAAATAGTAATGCACTTTGAACTAAACTTCCTGTATTTTGAACTAAAAACTTAAAAACATTTTTAAAAAAATGAAATAGAACTAATTACATTGTTAAATATTGAATTTTTTTTAAATAAATTTTAAGCTAGATTAAAATAACAAGTAAATGGTTTCAGCCTCAAATGTCAAGCATACAAAAAAAACTGTTCTTTCTAAAAATTGGACATTAAAATTTTAAAGAGTTTTTGAGTATTATTGAACTAAAGTTCAAATATGGGTAATAATAATAACGAAATCAAACTTTCCGATTTTAACTCAATCAGATGCCATGAAGAATTGCAAACAAATTATATGTCTGCTGATTACTACTTTTCAGTTATTTTTGTGTATAAAATAATGCTGTTTTTATGACAAAGATTAATAAAGCAATGCAAAATCACACTTGCAAAATGTTAATGATAAGAATATTTTTTATCTACAGACACCATTGCCCTATTTGAAAGAAATTATTACTCAATTTAAAGATAAGGTTAAATAAATAAATAAATATTATTAAAAATATATAAACTTACATGCTTCTCCAATCAAAGAAATATTGAATCTATCTTCAGTACGTGCATTTCTATTGCCCATTTTGTTTCGTAAATCGGTATTATGATTCCCACTTAGTACAAAGTGAAAGTGAAACTAAAATGACATTTGTTTCACTTCTACATTGGTAATCGCAATTTCTTACTTGGTACTTAGGGGAAAAGTTAAGGAAATATGAAGGAGTCTCTTGACTGCAAGAGGGATTTTTCAAAGTGGTTTTGATCGTCATTTGTTTACTTGCTTTGGCTAGTCCTGTTTTAGTTCCACTGACTTTAATTTTAAAAAAAAAAAAAGAAAAAAAAACATCTTCCTTTGTTTAAGTCGGGGTGGGGGTAGTTTAAAATAAATTCGAAGTTTTATTTTTTCTCCAATCAATGGTGTTCGAAGTAAGGGGGTCTAAAAAATATTTAACCAAACATACAGCAATCAGAGTCATCTTATGAATGACTAAGAACACTAAAACATTAAATCTGATAATCTTATTTTATTGCATTATTAAATTTTTTACAAAGAAATATTTTGTGAAGAAACTATTAAAAACAATTACAATACTAGACATAAAAATAAGTTGTAAAATCATTTTAAAAAATAAAATTTTACCACAATATCCTCATAAATTTACATAAAAATTCAACCTTCGATATGATTTGAAATTTTGACCAGAAAAAAAAACATCTTTCCCATTTTATTATTATTAATGTTATTATAAACAGATTTTCTTTTCTTTCCTCCAGTAATTACTCTCATTTCAGGGGCAAAAGAACTGCCCGAGTATTCAAACACTTCTCCACATCATTGTTTTTAACTGATGTTTTGGAATTTTTAAATGTAGAGCTGTGCATTGGTAAGTTCGCGAGAAAGAATCAAAAACTCAGAACAATGCAGGTTTCGAGTTAAATTGTTAAACGTTTAAAGCTGTTATTTTGTGTTACACTCATATATATATATAATATAGAATTTCTCATGCGAGTATATGAACTGATAAGCTTAAAACACATGTTTCTTATCAAGTTTAAGAAGTAGAAGTCGGTCTCTCACAAAGAGCCATAAAAAGTCAAGATGAACCAGATAAGGCCAGATCAAAGATTATTTTCTGAAGTTAATGGGCAATAATTTGTCGATGAAGTACACATTACGATAGTCCCAAAAACTTCCCAGAACCAGAACGGGGCCATCCTTTTAGCGAATCAAAATCTCTAAATTTTATCAATTGTATGACGTTTCATGAAGATAAGAAGATCCTTGCAACCACTCCCTCTCAGAACCTCCCTTTAAAATCTCGGGACAGCTAAAAATGCGTGTCTTTTTTCATATTTTCATGGCTAGATAAATCTGGGCCAATTCCCAACATTCCTGCTAGGGAAACTTACAATGTAATAGAGCCAATAATGATTTCAATACTTAATGTAACGTAATAAAATGTCTTTTTATCTGAATCAGCCTAAGTCTCTTAAATTATCTAGCCATTAAAGGCATAATA
>NC_092205.1:42444787-42461159 GCF_043381705.1 Parasteatoda tepidariorum | reverse complement strand
TTTTTGTGAGAATGACCCATATATAAAAATTTATGTGTGCATGTATGTCCTTTATAGACTCCGAAACCATCCGACAGAAAGCGATGAAAGTTGCCATACAGATAGTTTCAAGCTCGAGGAAGGTCACTGTCGACATTAGAACATTCTGCAAAAAGCCGTTCCAGCAGTATGAGCGAAAATAAAAATGGAATTTTCTGATTGGTTAAAAGTTGGCCATTGTTTTAAATATTTCTATAAACGATTCAGTTATCAAACATCTTGAAGATAACAACAGTGATATTTTCTATCTTATAGCTCTATTCATTTAGAAAAGTATATTACATATACTTCAATGTTTAACTATAATTCGCGCAAGTTTCTTTATGTCAGGTGAGCACAAGCAAGTAAAATCAACGAGAATAGATTTCTTAATTATTGGTCGTATCACGGATTTAGTATTCGCGATCGCAACGCTCGAGTACGCCCTCTAGCGGGAGACTGAAAATATCGGACATTAGTTCCATCATAACCATTGCTAATGACGGACGCCATTTTCTTAGCAGCAAAATTTCCCTAAAGAAAAGGTAGAAGAACTTGAAAAAACTAACCAGAATACGCCAAACATTGAAGTAGAACACGCCAAGCATTTGAAGAACAATTTCTCAGTAATTTTTACCTTTCTATTACCAACATCATAACTTACAATTTCATGATCACTTGCTGTTACAGATGTGTATATTACGGTAAAATAATTTTTTCCGTCTTCAATTCATTACAAATTAAAACGAAGTCAACATTGCTTTCGTTTTTCCAATAAATAAATGTGAATTCAGAACGTCAAGAACTGCAATAGTTATAGAATATTCGGGTAGACTATACTTGAGGGTGCCCCCGCCAAGTTGTGATCGCGATTGATCGCCAAGCTGGGCGATATTGAAAACCAATCGTGATTCTGATTGGCTTAAATTTTAATCGTGATTCTGATTAGTTTAGAGTTTAGCGTTGTTTTTAAATGAATTTTTAAATGTAATTTCAGAGATCCGTTAGTTCTACTTAGGATACCGGCTGGTAAGGTTATTTTTGCTTCAGATACTAAAAATGAATACTGTCAATAAGATAAATCTTAAGTTTCTGTACAATTTTAATAACAATGAAAAAAAAAACAGTGATTGACTGGTGAATGAATGAAGGTTTAATTAGTAATAGATATAAATGTCCAGTTTGTGGGTTACCACGGCGTTCCGGGCAAACAAGTATGGAGCCAAACATAAGTCGCCAATTTCGCCAAGGGGCACCCTCAAGTATATTTTTCCCAAATTACTTTATATAGTGTCATTTGTGCTGATGATTAATATTCTATCTTAACAATCTCTATTTCTGTCGCAATATTAACTCAAATAAATAAGATTTTAAATGAAATAACATTTCTAAAACGTACGTTTACCAAGATAAAGTTTCATGTCATGGGAATTGGTACGTTTCCGCTTTTTTGGTAAAATATTTCGCTCCTGAAAAAATAAAATTGCATCTTGTTTTGTTTTTGGCAAATCCCAAAGACGAATTTTCTTAGCACTAAGAAATGGCGTCAAAAAAGAATTGTTTTTTTTCCTTATTTTTGTTTTGTTCCGTAAGCATTCTTTATTTTATATTTTTTAGTTTCTAAATAGTGATTTTTTTTTAAGCTTAAAATTTTTTGATAAAAATTGTTGTCAAAAAACTTTTTTTATGAAAGTAAATTTTATAAAATTATGAGGCTTGTGTTTAATTTTTGTTCATTTTAATTTTTGAAGCAATATGATTCGCAAAGCTATGGAATGTAAAGATTAAATAAGCCTTTCATGTTAAATCATAAAATGTAATAAAACATTTCTCGGGCATTAGGTTTTAACTCTTATGAGAATATACATATTTTTTTTCTGTTTATGTACAAATATTTTTCTGATGTGTTTTGGATGTTCCTTCTCTAAAAAGAGGAAATACCATTTTGTTCTCGTTTGCATAAGAAAGAATATCAAGCATTTTTCTTTTTTAAATTTATTAAGCCACAATAAAGAAGGAACGTTAGAATGCTACACGCTGCTTTAACTGAACAGAGTAACTGAATGACTGTTCATATAGAAATCGCTGGTATTCGTCTCATACAACAACGCCCCCTATAGTTGATCGCGAATTGTGAAAGCTGCTTAATAAATATCAAGGCAAAAGCAAATTTCATTCAAATTGCAAGCTTTCAAGAATTATTCGTATTTAGTATGCAATTTTAGGTTAGCACAATTAAATATAGTTTTCGAAGATTTCATTGCTGTGACAGTTTTCATTTGAAAACTGTTAGATTGTTTATTATCACAGAGTTCTCGAATTAATTTCATTTCATTTCTTTCATTTGAAAAAAAAAAGATTTTTGCTTTAAATTGTATAATTTTATATTTCTTATTTGCTTCATTTCTATTGCTCTTTTTATTATTTAAGATATATATGTGAGTTTTCGGTTTAGCAAATTTGCGACCACAGTCATTTCGTTTTGTTTGTGAGAGAGAATATTTGCAAAAATATGCCGCTTAAACGAATCTCTCTCAGTCGATCGACATCTTAAGTGCACAAAAAGAGAACTACCCGTGTTTCAGAAAATCGGAGCAACGGGAGAAAAGACTTGAAACTAATCGAGAACACAATGCTTTTGCCCGTTCCTTAGAAACGTCTGAGCAACAGGAAAGAAGACTGTTAACAAATCAACTACGCACTGCGCAAGGCCGTTCGTCGAAACATCAGAGCAACGGGAAGCAAGAATAGGAACCAATCGAGAAAGCACTTCGCCATTCAGACGCTGCCAATACTCTGATTTCAATCTCAGTGCATTTCACTATGATCCGACAACCAACTATAGTCTTCAGCCAAGCTTCATCATCGGAAAAATGGATCAATTATGTATGTTTTGTAATGCTCTCAAATTTAGGAATGAAACACCTGGAATTTGCTGTTCTAGAAGCAAAGTGAAACTACCAGAGTTAACGTCACCAACCGAGTCATTTTCAACGCTCTTATCAGGTCAAACAAATCAATCGAAGCATTTTTTGGCAAATATACGCCGGTACAATACGTGTTTCCAAATGACTTAATTCAGTGCTACACGTAACGTGAACGAGAATTACATGCCAACATTCAAAGTGCAAGGCCAAATTTATCATTGTGCAGGATCACTTCTTCCATTGCCCATTTTTTTGTCATAATATGTCATGCATAGTTTTATCACGCATTGCTCCAAGAGACGAATTAATTTCAAACAAATTGGTCTTTCAAAGTAATGAATAACTTTAATTAGGAAAAAGTTTTTAATTCAATAGTATATGTATTTTAAAAAAAGATTAAAGAATCGGAATAAGTTTTCGAATACCCTCTTCTACAATGCGTCCGTGTAGTGGAAAATGCGACAATTTTTATTACCAAGATTAATAAAACAATGTGAAATAAACAACAACAAAAATTTTCGTATCTTTCTAGAAACAGCATTAAAAATATGTTAACTTACATGGTGCTCCCATTAAAGAAATTTTGAACTTTTTTTCTTCCGAAATAGTGAAAATTTTCTCTTCTTTTTCTTTATTTCTGTGTGCATTTTTATTTCCCATTTTAATTTTTTTAAGTATTATGTTATTCTTATTTTGCGCAAAGCTGGTGCATTGAACTGTGGCAAATGAATTCTATTGTCTTTTATCAATAACTCGTTTCCTAATTTTGATATCATATCATGTTCCGAAAATGACGTCATCATTTTTTTTCTGATTATCGTCAGGCAGTCAAGTTGAGCTCGGCGATAACGTTATCTATCGCAAAGTTATACCTCCTTACTTTTGTTGTCAGTTACTTTTGTTTGTTTTAACTGGTTTTACTTTTACCTTTTAACTCTTAATTTCTTGTATATGGGTTTCTGTCCAAATTCATTAACTTTCATTTTTTTAAACTTCAACTTGTTCTTAAACTGTGTTATTTACTATGCATATGTTCACCGATTGCACTTTTTTTTATTAATTATTTATAACACTTGCAGATTATTATTATTTTTTATTTACAAGATCTTGATGTAATTATTTCATCTTGTTATTTAATTTATTAATATTATTAAACTAGGAACATGTTGATACTCTTTATTTTTTAATTGTGCAATATGAATTTATTTTATAACATTATTGTTTATCATCCACATTTTATTTTACCCTTCCTTTAAGTCACGCAAGGCCTTATTTATCAAAAGATAGCTTTCCCCAATATTTTTTTTTTTTTTTTTTTTTTTTTCTTTTTTAAAAAACCGAAACCATCTCTGGGACCCATCTCCTTAATGAGTTATCCTGCTAATATCCTGCTGCTGTGTTTTTGACCTGTTTTGTCCACCCCCAGTAGCCACTTGCTTCCGGGCAGTTTGTTGGTGTAGGAGCTAGTGTTTAATATGTTTATCCTTGTTTTTCTCCACTCCTTTTACCAGCTTTCTGCAGTTGCGAGAGAACGTATAACTTAAAAATATATTTTTATATCTTAGTTTCCTTAACCAATGTGACGTTTTTTTCAATTTCTCTCACAGCACGTGAACTTTTCAATGCCTCTTAGGCGGAACTCTTGTCTTTTCCCCTTTCTTGGCCTTGTTGTTTTGTTCATCTTTCACACCGCAGTGTTGTGGTCTGGTGATGTTACTTTGCTTATAGTGCGGCTTTCGTGAGAAATCCTCCAAACACCCGTCTCGCGTTGTGGCGGGTACTTCCCCATTAGACATGTGCTCTCGCTTGTTACCATAACAGCAGACAGCGCCAGACTTTCAGTCTGGAGGAGTTCTCCTCAAAGCCGCGCTATACTTTTGCTAATTTTCTTCTTCCTGCCAATAACATTTCAAGGGCCCATTCTTTTTTTTTTAATTGACGATTTCGGTGACATAACTTTCCCTTTTTTCCTGATTGGTTCTTTACCAAAGACTATTGCGGATTTTTAACGAGCTGCATGACTGAAAAAGCATATAATTATTAATGCAAAATAATGGATTATCTTAGAATGAGAAGTGTCGATTGATTCACGAATTTTTTTTCTTCGTTTGCTTCGTGTTTAATGCGATGAATTGTTGTTGGAGTGATTATGTGTAGTGATGTTAATACGTGTTGAATACTATCATATAAGATGATGTAATAAATACGAAAACAACAATACGTTTTGGATTCTTTTTTCTTTTCTTTACTAAATCCTTAATTAAGTAAATTCCGGACGATTGCCACTTCACCTCTGCTATAATGTAAACGCGGGTATTAACTCAAGGGTGAGTAGACCAGTTTTACAATTTCCTTAGAATTCGTTAATTTATGTAAACTTACTATAATAATTTTTTTTACCTCAGTTATTTAGCTCTTAGTACATCTAAAATTTGCTTCTCTTCCCTTTTTATGATCCAATAGACCTATTGAGTTATTCGGGTTTTTTTTCCAGCGATGTATTTTTTTTTTTTTTTTACTACCATTATTAGGCCAATTAAGATGTAACAGATATCTCTATATGTTTTTTTAGTTAAAGTGAATTTCTTATTATTTTTTTTAATCTCTTATACATTCTTGTGGGGTTTACCTTGCCGCAGACTCAAATTGCTTTTTTTATTTTCCTCAAATCTCACATGTTTAATAAATTAAATTGTCTCACCACATTGTTGAGGATTAATTACTTAATTTTTCAAAATCATGATAAATTTAACCTTCATTTATACAATTTCCAGGGTATATATTAATATTTAAAACTTTCAGAAGCTCTCTAGAACACGTAGCTTCGGCAGACATTTTGAAAGCTCTTTCGAACGTTTCAAACAGAACAAGTAAAATGATACACCCAGTAAATACACCCACCTCAAAAGTAAAATAATACACCCAGTTAAGCAACTCGGAATATGGGAAGATTTCACGAGAATCAGTTAATTTTAATTCATTTTTTTTATTATTATGTTGAACAGTTATTTTTTTTTATTATAAAGTTGAACAACCGACCCGATTCTGAAATTACAACTATCAAAATTTAACTCCGTAGCCCTGTGAATTTAAATTCCAACTAAGAAAAAAAGAATCGCCTGGATCAAGCATTTCAGCAAGCTAGCCTTCCTAGAGGATTTTTTGATGAACTAACCTGCATTTGCGTAACATGCAGAGAAAAACCACGAAAATGCCCCATGGTTATCCATGGCAAGGTTATTCTAACCTATGATCTGTTAACTGCAGAGAATATTTTAAGTTAACACACTTGTCTGTGCTAGCCGGGTGCAGAATTCGTAGCAATCAGCCGCAGCTTGGATTGGAACTTGAGTTACCTCATTGCGAGACGACATCTCTATCCTCTGAGTCACCTTGGCCTAGCCTGTTCGATTTGAGACGTTTTTAAGGGAAATAAATCTGATCCAGGCACAAAGAAGATGTGTTCAAATGATCGTATGTGCTACCCAAATACACAGACGGAAAAAAAATCCTAACACCAAGAAGGTGAAGTGCTAGATAAACTAAATTCGGTAGGCTTGTTTATGTTGCTAAAAGATGACTTCGATTCAAAATTCACGCTTGGTGCTAGTAGCCACTGTAAATATGCAAATCAGGGTTGGTTTAATTACGTGTTCTACAGTTCGTAAGTGTTATTTTTCCTTAAATTTTGACATTGTGAGTTCCTGTTAGTCAAGAAGCCATTATCAACAGTTCACTGACTTTGTAGGCTGTCGTGTAATAGGTCTGCGAGAAGGTGGATTTTCTTTCATCGATATTGTGCAGGAAGAATGGGGAGAAACTTACTTACTATGCGCGAGTGCTGGCAGCAGTGATCAAGGAAAGCTATTGCTTAAGAACAACCGTTTCTGGGCTGCCACGTGGCTCTATTCATAGAAAAGACCACTGTATACGGCGTTTGAATCAGAAATTTGAAGAGATATTGGCACTGCAGAGACGCAACGAACTGTTACAAATCAGCTACTTCAAGTACAGCTTCGTGTGAGATGCCCTCTAGCTTGCATTCCACTCACTCCAAACCTCTGCCGTTTACGAAGTGAGTGGTGTCGAGTTAGGCTCACTGCAGGACAGAGTGGATATCTGATCCCGTGATAGCCATATATTGGTAAGGAAGCAAGGTGAGCGCCTGCTACCAACTTGTTACCAGCCTAAATACACTGGGCCCAATTCTGAAGTTATGGTCTGGGGAGGAATTTTCTATGACAGCTGCACTACTCTCATGATGTGCATAGGGGACATAATATTTAAGGACTTGTTAAATATGTTAGTTATTAAAAATAAGTTCTATGTTAGGGGTGCGTGGTGTCCCAAAATAGAGATATGAAAAATCAATTTTTTAAAAAAAGAGGAAGGAGCTAGAGATGCATTGCTTTCTGCTCTCTTCGTTAGAAACTCGAATATTCATTCTTGGCAAATTTCAAAATTAGAAATGAAGTTTTTCAACTGAGGGCACAGCTGAACAGAAAAATTAAATTTTGTCAGACCATTTCAATTAGAATATTTGCAAGAGTGGCTCTTAAACTGTTAGCATTGTCTTGTAAATTATTGTTATTGGGACATTTACAATTACAGCATTTTTTTCTAATTTAGCAGAGACATTTATAGACGAACATTTCGTAAATAATTTTTAGCGTAACTCTTTGTAAAATTTTGAGCTTTTTTTTAGTTTTCGACCTTTAGTATTTCATGAAATTCATTTAGTCAAAGAAGCTGTAAAGATTAAGGAATTAAAATGACCGTTAAACATATTCGCAAGTTGAAGATACATATCAATTCTCGGTAGAACATCGAATATCAGATTCGTTATTGGATTGATTACTTTCCACTGCTGTTTACTGTATGTGCTTTCTGTAAAACAGTTCAAGAACTAATTGTTTCAGTTCACCTAAATTCAGATTCAAGTGACATAAATTTAGTTCGGATTTAAATTTGAATTAAGTTCAGATTAAAGATTTGTTGTTGTCTTATTGTAAGCTATACAGTAAAAACTGTCATTCCATATCAAATGTACTTTCAGTGAAGATTTTGCTTAAAATTCGAAATCATTTATAGACTCTTTCCGAGTTCAAAAATTGTTCTAAATGGTTTTAATTTGTCATTTGGACATAACTCTGAATTGGACTTTTCAAATCGAAAATGAATTTTAGGAAGAAAAATGCAGTTTTTTTTGTCATACTGAGTTATAAAAAAGTAATTTTACTCTGTAAAAAACTACTGATTTTAATTTGAGATATTACTCATTAGTCAAGCAGAAAAAGTATTTTCAACAAGCAAATTGGTTTATAGAAAAAAATGTGATCACTACAAGAAAGAAAAATGAATCGAGATAAAAAACGCTGAAGGAATAATAGAACTGCTTTAGAAAAACAAATTGCTACATTGAACATTTTTTTATTCAAGTAAATTAAGTTTACATTTTTTTTCTCTTTGAAAAGCTTTGATTATTCTGAATTTGGTAGTACTACTTCATTTTTATCATCCAAAGCATTTCAACTTTTGGTTAGCTTTGAAGCATTCATTCTGCTGCTTGATAAGAGGACATATTATCGAGATCCTACTGAGCCAGAATAATAAAAAACTTCATAAAATCGAAGAAGCTGAAATATTAAACAGTTACTGTTCAAGCAAACCACGCTGGACACTTTCTTCTTGTTGCATCTCTTCTTCTGAAATCACTGACTTCTCTGCTTTAGGTAGTACAACGCCATTTTTATTATCAGGAGGATCGCAATTTTCGTTTAACTCTGAAGATTTTATTTCACTGGTTGATGGACAAGATTGAGTACTTTCTTTTTTCATTAACACGCTTTCACCTTTAGCTCCATTTTGTATATTGCTATCTTCCAGATAACTTGCATCTTTTGGCTTACAATTAATAATTTCTGTTTCAGTAAAACATCCATTTAGTAATTCTTTTTCAGTAATAGAAGTAACAGGCACCTTATTGGTATCTTTCCATTCGAGAGACTTTCCTTCTATTTCTTCTATTTCAATTTTATCAGGTGGTATTAATCCTTCTCTTTGAAATATTCTCAAAGCCATGTGTTCGAAAACCTAAAATAAACTGATATATAAGAAATTAAAATTGTTATAAAAGCTATTTTAAACAAATATTTTTAAATTGTTTAACCCCTAGTTCCCCTTCCAGGTAAACATTTAACAATAATTACAATTAATACATTAGATTTTCAATCAGGTTGGGTTTTTGCGAAACAATTTTAACAGTAATTATAACCAAATAACGACATAACATGTAAACTGCACATAATATTGAATCGAATGCAATATTTTGGTTATATTAGGTAATAAAACAAAGCATGGAACATAACTCAATCTTGAGGCAGACCTCAGAATAAAAATCTTAAACATAGAGACCGATATTGCGGTTACGAAATGAAAAAAATAAAAAAATTAAAATTAATAAAAAATAAAAGAACCTCTTGAAAAAATCGTATGGAAATGTTTTCCCCATTGCACGCTCTTAAAAGTGTTTACATGAAATAAATGCAAAGTATTTTAAAATTATTTCCATCTATTTTTTGTTGCCTACTTTTTAAGAAACGTTATAAACGATACTAATATATGAATTATTATCTTATAGTGGCGTAACATTTTTTAAAAATTTCTAATGGCAACCCAAAAGGTACAAATAGAAAGATGAAATAAATAACAAATACAAATGTACGTAGGATAACAAAGAAAGAAGACCGAAGTCATTGCCTTAAAAGTTCTCTTGCTTCCCAATATCTTGAGGACTCAGTG
This sequence comes from Parasteatoda tepidariorum, assembly GCF_043381705.1. Taxonomy (NCBI): domain Eukaryota; kingdom Metazoa; phylum Arthropoda; class Arachnida; order Araneae; family Theridiidae; genus Parasteatoda; species Parasteatoda tepidariorum. The sequence continues at coordinate 42,451,413 of NC_092205.1, read as the reverse complement.
TGTCCATGAAGGGCCCCACATAGAAGCAGGTGGTCCCTGCCCAATTTCTCTCCAGATTTTCAAAGTGGACAAAAAGGCGTGGTGGAAAGGTCTATGCGGTATAAGTGAGCAGAAAGACAATCGTGGCCTGTATATAAGCGGAAGGCCGCAACTGCATCACGTCTTGGTTTGTCAGGAATTAAAGAAGAGCTTACATTTCTCCAACTTTTCAAAGCTGTGCGAGTCTGAAGGTCTTGCAATGAGTTGTTTTTGCATAAATTTCTAAGGAACAGTTTGATTTTAGTAGCGTAACATTACATATCCTTTTATCATATGACCATGTGAAGAATTAATTAATCTAATGAAATTTTCCATTTATAAAAAAGGGCCGTAGTTCAAATATGTAAGACCATCTTACTTCGTTTACATTTTTTCCAGTAGTGATGTTGAGTTCAAAATACTCCAGATTTTGACTACTTGCAAATTTTTTACTAATCATGAGTGATTCTTCTTTTTGATAGATGACATCCCATCGAACTCCAACTGTGAACATTGAAGAAATGTTCATGTACAACTCTACCAAGATAAATTTGACAAATACATAGGTTTTTCGCAGAAGTAGGACCTAATGCATGATCGTTACAAACTTTGTTTAATTTTATAAAAGGAATACATATATTATATTTATTGAACGCAAAATGTAGAGTGTTCCAAATTTCAATAGACAAATTCAAATGGGTGATAAAAAGCTTCAAGGAGAGAAAAATGCGAAAGAAGGTAGAGAACGCTAAAAAAAGGGGGAGAAAAGCGCGTTATACCCAACACGTTATTTCGACTTCCTGGAAGCAACTAAAAAAGATACCGTAAATCTGCTAACTAAAAAAAAGTTACTTGATTAATTATTATAAAAGTTAATTGAACCATTCATAACCATCCATAAAAACCATTCTTAAACGTGGCTACACCTTTCGTTCCCACCAAATTAAAAACCTGTGCGCTTTTATTTGCAATTTTCAACCTCCCAACCTGGGTTGCGATTTCATATTTTCGAAAGATTTTATCACCCTATTAATCTTATTTCGAAAGATTTTATTAAATAACAATTTTATCACCCATCTCAATGCATAGATCGAAAATTTGAACATCGTGTAATTTAATGAGAAATATGCTGCTATTTCTCTACACAAGTTATATCTGAACATTGCTCTACCAATGATGGCATTGATAGACTGTTTGAAATTTTAAAAAGTATTGAGCAATAATATCGCTCAGTATTTTCAGAAATAATATTCTGTGATAAATATCCCCTCATTATACATCTTAAGACGTACAGTGCGCAAAATGAAACGCAGTTCAACCTGAATAAATTTTCCAATCATTCCTATTAATCATGCTAATTAATTTCTTTTTATTTATTTCATAACCTTTGTTGAACAGCCTACAGGATTTTTAGTTTACGATTGCCAATGTATCCTCGTAATTATGAACTCCGTATCCTCGTAATTTTGAGAGCAACACAGAAGACAAAGGACTCCTGGATAAAGTATTGGGAGAAATTTGCTTTTGTGGCGGACATTTTTATGAAACTAGCCCGGATTTGCCTTACATGGAGAGGAAAACCACGAAAACCTCCCACGGGTAGCCTGACGGCAAGGAAACTCTAACCCACGATCCATCTAGTATATATAATACAGTTCAGAAAAGTGAAAGGAAACCTTTACAGTTAAATAAAGAACGCGGAAAGAGAAATAGAACTGCTTTAGAAAAACAAATTGCTACATTGAACATTTTTTTATTCAAGTAAATTAAGTTTAAATTTGTNTATATATATATATATGAGTCGATACAATAACTGATGAAGAAGGTTATCGAGTTGAACTATTCATCTTATCGCCTTGTGTTTAGTGACTTGTTCTTAGTCTTAAAAGCGTAAAAAATATGCATCAGAAACAATGCCTTTCATGTACACACAATCAGTGACGAAATCGTACTTTTCGTACGAAAAGTCCTCATCACTTCGGATATATTAATCAGATATATCACAAGATCAGTTTCATTCGATTCAGCGTTAATGGAAAATATACGTCAAGTGTGTAAACAACAATATTTAAATTTCTCCCCATTTTCCTCTCCAACCAAAGCCCGACTCATGAGATTATCTGTTCTGAATCACTTACTATGAAGAGTGTACATAGTTTATTGCATAGTTTATAAACATTAAATATACAACTTTTTTAAAACTTGATTTCTCAGAACTATTCAACCGATTTTACTCAAATTTCTTATTTTACTATGTCAAATTAGATACTATAAGGCTTTAATGATGCAAAATATTTAATAATTGTGGGTAAAGATTTGGATCGCTCTCCTGGCCATATTTAGCAGATTGTGGCTACATCCTATATTTTGAGAGTCGATATCCAAATCCATTGGGAAAAAAGTATGTTTCTTCAGAGAAAGTACGTTCTGTGTCTGATTTCGCCACCTCTTCGAATTATTAGGATTGAGCCTAGAGTGTGATGATCCGATTATTAGATCAAAAGTTATTCAGGGAGATCCGTTTTTTTCTCTGCGTGCTGTATTATATTTAAATATACTGTGCATTTTCTTTTCGCTGAAATTTTTCATTCAAATTTTTTATTTGCTAAAAGGCATAATTTCATATGACTAAAGAACCTTCGAAGAACCACTAAACAAAACTCTAAAATCTAAAATTCTCTTTATTCTCTTTAACACACACTTAAACAAAAAAGAAGCAAAAAGCATTTTTTTTTTGCATTTTTATAAGTTCTTAGATTTAATGCAGCGTTTCTCCTAACCACAGATTGAGCCAAAACTCCAAAATTAAGTTCAATTAATAAGAATAAAATGCTAAGGCTTAACATTTATGAGTGTTAATTTAACACAACGTTTGTTGTCTCAACGTCGAATACAGCGATATTTACATTTGATTTAAATGACAAATAGAGCAAAACTTTTTGAGGATAAAATAAATGAATTTACAGATATATTAAAAAACAATTTAACAATAAAGAAGAAATACCCACATAAAACCATTTATAAAAATAATTTTCTTAAACTTACCTGTGCAGCACAACTTCTTTAAAAATAAGAAATGTTTCGTTCAAGTTCTGTACTTTAATTCTACATTCTGCGACATTGAAGAAGATATTCTTCCTGCCGTCTGTAAATTAACAATTAGTTAGTGTTTGAGGAGTGGGAAATCATACCCAATATGATTAAATAATCTATAATTATATAATTAAGTAATTAGATTTTTTAACAAAAGTTAGTCTGAATAACTTAATGACAGCAAATCATAACAGCATGGAAAAATTACAAGAAATGGCCTTCTGCTGAAATTTCACATCATTCGATGGCAACAATGCACGGACACAAGATTTAATTACTAGTAGTGTCAACAGTGTGGCTTCATCCAAACTAACTTTTTTTTCATTTACAGTAACACGAAATTAATGTTGTAGTTACAGAAAATGTTGTATACAGATGCAATAAAGAAAGCAATTTTCTTATTATTCTTACAAATAGAAAATTAATCTTGGCACTTGCTTGACTTTTCTCTGTATAATTTCTTCATTAAAAATCACTTTCGTGAGTCAGACAGCAGATAATTATGATCAACTATTACTATGAAAAGCATTTTTAGTTAAAGAGTTGAAGCAATATTGGTAAACTTTGGTGATTATATAACACCACATTTCCTTTTTTTTCTTTTAATATCTTTTTTTAATCTTTTTGAAGTTATACTTCTTATGCGACTTCCAACAAAGTTGCGTTAAACGTTTAACGCTACATTTTAATTGGCCGGGAAATCACGTGGTAGGATCCAGTTTTCCCTCATTCATTTCCATATTGTTTTAGTTCTCACTAGCATGAAAATAATAAAAGTTATAAAAGTATTGTTTTCCTATAAATATTTTTTCAGTTTGTTTTGATACACACATAATTTAATAGGATAGTATTTTTTATTTTCAAATTTAGTGGATAACAATTGTAAAAAATGAGTGAAAATAATCCCACGGACAATGCGACGGATTTAAGGTTATGTCAAGGTACGTCTCTTGTGAATATCAATTAATTGCCAGGTTTTCTCTTTTGAAATTATATTATGACTCATTCACATACATTATTAATACAAATACATTTTCCAGGGAGAGACGATGAGGCAACCACAAGCACTTCCACTGGTTCAAGAGGTCCACGAGGGAAAAATACACAATATTACCGTGATTACAGAGCACGGAAGCGAGCGGAGCAGGAAAAAGAGTCGTTGAATAGAACTAGTGATCCTTCTACGACTGCTGATTCTTCAACAATTAACGTCGCAGGTAGCGAAGTTTAACTTCTTCCTCGCGGAGGGACTCCACGCACTATTTTTTTCTTATTTTCAACTGGAACAGAAAAAAAGTGACTAAGTATCTGAGTATCTAAGTATCTGAAGACAAAGTATCTGAGCATTTTCCTTCTTTTCTTTGAAACAAAGCATACATGGTCAATGTTTAAAACAAAAGTTTTAAAAAAAGTGAAGAAAAAAAAACACTTATAATTGCAAATTTTTTGAATAAATTGAAATTTAAAAAAAAACACCGTTTATTTTAGTAAGAGAATTTTGAAGTTTGAACACCACGGATTTTTAATCTACATTTATAAAAACTGGACACCCAAAGCAACTAATATTAGAACAAATTATTTACACCACATCAAAAGATTTGAAGTGGAAATTTATACCAAAGAAAAGGGAGGAAATTACCTCTGAACTTTCCTGCTCCATCTACATGCCCTAAACATGTTTCTGCTACGTCTGAAATATAAAAATAATTAGATAAAAATTAGTACCTAAGAGAAAAAAATAAAATATACGAACTATAAAACTGAAATTTAAAAAAGCTTATTTTTTAATAAGCGAACATATAACTAAACTAAAAAAGTGACTATAAACTAAAAACATGAACACCTTAAATAACTTTTTCTGTAATAATCGGATTTTCACATACTAGGACTCGATCTTAATGGTTCAAAAGCCTAACCTTGAAATTGCTAATTAATTAATGTCGATGATGTGTTACAAAATCTTACACACAAATGAAGGTACAGCGTGCCAAAAAAAAAAAAAANAAAAAAAAAAAAAAAAAAAAAAAAAAAAAAAAAAAAAAAAAAAAAAAAAAAAAAAAACGGATCACCTTGAATAACTTTTTATCAAATGATCGGATCTTCTTTTAGAACTCAACCTTAATGGTTCTGGGGGGTGACTTCAAATATGTTAAATACTGCAGACGATATTTTAAGATACGAATTCAGACACAAAAACGTATTTTCTCCGAATAAACATGTCCTTTTTTGACAAATTTAGATTTCTAACACACAAAATGTAGGGGATAGCCGCAATCTGGGAAATATGGTTCGAATATTATGGTTAGGAGAGCTATCCAAAGTTTTGATTCCTTAAAGTTAATTTTACTTTTTGGCGCATTTAGCCATATTTTGAACATTTTACAAATTATATTGAAATTTACAAATTATATTTTATATTGAAACATTTTTACAAATATAAAATTCCATGCAAAAAATGAATTTTAGTAAATGTTTATTATTCTTTATTGATTAATTTAAAAATAGTCGAAAAAATTTTGAACTCTAATGTATACAATTTTTTACATCATTTTAAAGTGTATAATTGCACAAGGCTGAATACAAAATTTGAACGAAATCAGTTGAATAGTATCTAAGAAATCGAATTCTAAAGAAGTCGTATATTTAAAATTCGATTTCTCAGAAATTATTCGACCGAATTAAAGGTGGACACCTTGAATTACATTTTCTTTAATGATAGGACCCGATTTAAATAGTTCAAAGATCTAAGCTTACCTTGAAAATGCTAATTAATATATTTGATGTTTTGAAACAGACCCCAAAACGTACTTTCTCTGAATAAATGTACTTTTTTTCGATAGATTAGAATTCTTGACCCTCAAAATATAGCAGATAGCACATCTGAAAAATATGATCAGAAGAGCGGTCAAAAATTTGGATTCGTTGATATTAATTTTACTTTTTCTGTAGATCGCCATATCTTCAGGCTTATTTAAATGAATCGTAAAACTTTTACCCACATGAGAAAATTTCATTTATAATTTATTCGTTTCATCCCAAGATAATTCGGTGCAAAAAGTATTTTAAGTAACAATTAGTTATTTTTTACTACTTTATTTAATTGTAGTCGAAAATACTTTGAATTGTAAAGTATACAAATTTAAAATGGCGAATTACTTCTCACTACTTTCTATAAGAATAAATATTAATAACATTTTCTTTGCATTTAGTGCTTTGTTGGAAAAATTACAGTACTGTATGGTAATGGCATTACTGATAAAAATAAAGAACCATTATTTTGAAATAAAATTCAAAATGAACAAGCCATTTGGTAATTTTTCAGGTGACGATTTACATGAAATTCTGGATTTCAAAATAATTTTTTTCCAATTCAAAATTATAGTTCACGATAAGTAAACAATACATAAATGAAAAGTAAATTTAAACGAACAAATAATTTTTATGCCATGCTCTAATATATGATATAAATACCAAATTTTATTATCTATATATGGGTCATTCTCACGAAACCTGTC
>NC_092205.1:42424882-42444287 GCF_043381705.1 Parasteatoda tepidariorum | reverse complement strand
ATAAACTAATATATAAGAAATTAAAATTGTTAAAAATGTTGTTTTAAACAAAACTTCTAAAATTGTTTGAACCCTATTTCCCCTTCCAGATAAACATTTAAAAATAATTGCAATTAATACATCAGATTTTCAATCAGGGTGGGTTTTTACGAAACAATTTTAACGTTAATTATAACCAAATAGCAACACAACATGTAAACTGTACAACATATTGAACACAATGCGTATTTTGGTAATATTAAGAAGAAAAAAAATGAAGTATAGCACATAACTAAATCTTGAAGCAGGCCTCAGAAGAAAATTCTTAAACGTAGAGCCCAATATTGTGGGTACAAAATAAAAAAATAAAAATAAAAAAACATTCGTAAAGGATCATATAGAAATGTTTTAACGTTTTCAAAAGTATTACTTATCCTACTATCCTATAACCGTGGGAAGAGTTAATTAAGCTAAAGAAAATTTCCATTAATAAAAAAGGATCGTAGTCATGCGGCAAAGGTCAAATTTGTGAGAACATCTTACTTTGTTAACATTTTCACCAGTCCTGATGTTGCATTCAAAAAACTCCAGATTTTTACTTCGTGCAAATTTTTTACCAGTCTCGCGTGATACTTCTTTTTCATTTAAGAGATCACATTGAACTCCAACTGTCAACAATGAAGAAATGTTACAACTCCACCAAAAATATGAGATAACTACATAATTTTTGCTCAGAAGTAAAACGTAATAAATGATCGTTACAAAACTTTGTTTAATTTAATAAAAGGATTACGTGTATTTATTGAACGCAAAAAATAAATAGAGTATTCCAAATTTCAATCGACAATATCAGATGGTTGATAAAAAGCATCAAGGAGAGAAAAATGCGAAAGAATGGAGAGAATGCGAAAAAAAGGGAGAAAAACGCGTTATACCCAATACCTCAGTCAGTAGGCTATTTCGACTCAATGGAAGCAACTAAAAAAGATACCGTAAATCTGCTAACTACCAAAAAATTACTTGATTAATTATTATAAAAGTTAATTGAACCATTCTTAACCATCCATGAAAACCATTCTTAAACGTGGCTCCACCTTTCGTTCCCTTCAGATTAAAAATCTATTCGTTTTTATTTGCAATTTTGAACATCCCAACGGGCTTGCGATTTCAAATTTTCGAAAGATTTCATAGGAATATTTTATCACCCTTCTCAATACATAGATCGAATATTTGAACATTGCGTAATTTTATGAGAAATATGCTGCTATTTCTCTACACAAGTTATATCTGAACATTGCTCCACCAATGATTGCATTGAAACACTGTTTGAAATTTTATCGTTCAGTAATATTATTCAGTATTTTAAGAAATATAATTCGGTGAAAGTATCCCCTCCTTATTCATCTTAAGTCGTACAGCTCACAAAAGTTAATGCAGATCACCCTGAATAACTTCTGATCTAATGATCAGATTCATAAGTTTGAGGTCTAAATCTTAATGACTCGAGAGGGTAACCTCAAACATGCTAATATTTTTTTTTTATTTATTTCATAGCCTTTGTTGAACAGCCGACCGAATTTTCAGTTTACGACTACCAATGTTCAACTCCGTATCCTCGTAATTTTAAACACAATCCAGAAGACAAAGGAACTCTTGGATCATATATTAGGAGAAATTTACCTTTGTGGTGGCCTTTTTGATGGAGCTAACCCGCAGTTGCGTAACATGGAGAGGAAAACCACGAGAACCTCCTACGATTAGCCTGATGGCAAGGGAACTCTAACCCATGAATCCGTCTACTACTGAGGATATTTTATGCCACAATTGTGGTCGGTGCAAGACAGGTGTGGGAACCAACCAGCCATTGCAGAGAATCGCACCCGGTTCACCACATTCATTGGGAGGCGAACGTTTTATCCAATGAGCCACCACGGCTCTATGCTCATTAATTAGTGCATACGATATTTTAATTTGGGAAATCGGACACAAAAACGTATTTTCTTGGAATAAACATTAAGGGATCCAAACTTTGGATCGCTCTCCTGATCAAACTAGGGGAAACATATTTCCTTGATTACTGCTATATTTTGGCGGTCTAAAGCCCAATTCCGTCGACAAAAGGTTTCGTTTACCAAGATATAGTTCTTGTGATTAATTTCGTAACCTAAGAAATTGTCTGCACTGATTAATTAGCATATTTGAGTTCATCAAGATTGAGCTCTAAAACTTGAAGATCCGATCATTAGATCAAAAATTATTTAGGATGGTCCTTTTTTTATTTTATGCACAGAACAATGGTTTAACTTGAACGGAAAATTGAATCCTTTTTACCAAGATTTCCCGTTTGCGATTCAAGGTACCGGTTTTAAGATTCAACATTTTATCAATTTTCTAGAAAGTTTAAATACTTGGGCAGGCGAAAGTACGCTCTCTTGAGAAGTAGTACTTAGCTTTAATGATGCTAAGTTATTTGGTATTTAATGCCCACCCTAGAATTTTTCTGTTATTGGAAAAATATAGTCATTAAGTCGGTCTTATAAAATGCAGTAAATCAATATTTAATGTGAAAAGAGTTTCATGAAAGTATGAAAAATTGTTATCAAGATCAGCATTTCTATCTTCGGGATTTGAATCATCACTAAAAGAGTACATCTGCATAGAATTTGAAATACGGCGTAGAAAGAATGGCATTTAACTCATATAAAAGAGAGAAAAAATCTATTATAGGATTAGTGAGTTATGAGAAAAGAATTAATTCAGAAAATATCTTGCCTATAAAATTAATTTAAATTTTAAATTTATCATAAGGAATCAATTTCTTTATCAATTTGTTGCTTTAGAGTATTTAGATCAATTTCAAAAACTAAAGTAGAGAATTAAAACTTACTTATAAATATAATGACATGTGGATTCCGCTCTCTCACATTTTCAATCCATTTGGAGAGCTCCACAAATGATAACACATCTGCAACATTATACAGCAAAAGAACACCGTCTGACCCTTTAACGTACCTTAATATGAAGTAAAAATATTGCATTTGTGAACGTGCGAGTATATATATATATAGCACAAAAAAACAAAGAGAAAAACGAAAATAATTAATAAGTTTTATTAACTGCGCATAAGCTGCAAGTATATAGAACTCATAATATAAGCTAAAAAATTGAGAAAATATGGGAAAAAATACAAAATAATGACAAGAGAAAAAAATTATTAGCAATAATTTTTTAAAAGAATTTAAAAGAACATAATTTTTAATACCTTAAAAAAAAAATAATTAAAATTTGGAAAACAAAACTAAGAAAAGATATAATCTCTTCATCAGCTCACACGATTATATCCGCAAAAGGAGTGCTTTCTAATATTGTATTAATATAGCCAAAGCAAAATATATCAATACAACAGTGTGAGGAGCACTCAAAAAATTTTAAACGAAATTGGAACACATTAAGTAAAAAATATGTACGGAAAAGCAAAGAAATATATCAAGCAAAAAACTGAAAATAAAATGTAAAGAGATTAGAGATCAGTACACGAAAAGAAATCCACATAGTGAGGAGCGAATTAAATGAACTTACGCGTACCCATATTTTCTCAATTTTTTAGCTTATATTATTAATTATTTTCGTTTTTCTCTTTGTTTTTTTGTGCTATGTTATAGTGATCATATTTAAAGCAGCTTTAGCGCTTGATATTATCTACTATTACCTTACTTCCGTTTTCTTTTTGTTTCCGTTTTTAGTTTGGTTTTGTTTTTATTGTGCTATATATATATATATATATATAAAGTTCAAAATGAAGATAAAACAAAAAAATTCTGGATATATGAAAAAAAAGGTAGGGGGAGTAATAAGTAAAAAAATAACAAACTGTTGAAAAAAAAAAAAAAAAGGATGACATTTTATTTAAAAAAACCTTAAAAAAAGATATAATCTTTTCATCAGCCCACACGATTATATCCGCAAAACAGAGTGCTTTCTGATATTGTATCAATAAGGCCAAAGCAAAATATATTAATACAATAGTATGAGGAGCACTCAAAAAACCTTTTTACAAAAATTACAACAAATAAAATAGAACACAAAAAGTAAAAATAAGTAAAAATAACATGTAAAAACAGAGAATAAAATAAAATAAAAAGAAAAAACAGTATAAAAAATGGACTATAACGCGAGTAGCGAAATCAGATCTTACATTGACGGGAAATTTTTCAAGAATGATTTAAAAATGTTTTCGCAGAAAGATTGCCAGATTACAAAATATGAAGACAAATGCGCAAATTGAGTGTAACTAGAGGGTTTTAAAGTGCCGTTCTTACTGCACTGCTGAAGTGATTTGTTAGTTACCAAGGATGGGCCCTAAATGGATGTGCGCAAGCTAATATTATACTGAATAATTTTAAAAATTGGCCATAAATAGTTTTAGAAAATAGATGTTTATTTAAGAAAAAATATAAAATAGAAAAGAGAAACACAAATTGTCTGTTTTGCAAATAATTTTACCAACGGATTTACACGAAATGGATAAGCACATGGAAAAATTATATAAATTATCAAAGAAAAGAAATTTTAATAGATAATTTTAACACGGATTTGCCCGAAATGGATTTGCACATGGAAAAATTAACAAAGAAAAAATTTTTAGTAGATAATTTTGGCCACGGATTTGCCCGAAATGGATTTGCACATGGAAAAATTGTATAAATTAATAAAGAAATTTTTAGCAAACAATTTTACCCACGGATTTACCTGAAATTGATTTGCACATGGAAAAATTGTATAGATTAACAAAGGAAACTATTTAGTAAAGGAATTTTTTAATAAATAATTTTAACCACGGATTTGCCCGAAATGGATTTGCACATGGAAAAATTATACAAATTGACAAAGAAACTATTTAGTAAATAATTTTGGCAATGGATTTACCCGAAATGGATTTGCACATTGGAAAATTATATAAATTAACAAAAAAAATGTTAATGAAACATATCCACAAAAATATACGATTAATTCAGTGATTTTATATAAAATTTTATTACTCTAGTTGGGTATCCATTGTTTTTTATCAAATTTTGAAAGAGTTTATCGATATGTTTTTTGGATAAATAAATATTACTACATATTCTTTTAATTCCGTTCATTTCATTAAAAGTGGTATTTAAATAGATGCTCCTNTATATATATAACTAATGAAGAAGGTTATCGAGGTTTTTTTCATACTAAAAATAAATAGAAAATAATAATTTTTATACAGTAAACTCATTGCAATGTTTGAACTATTCATCTTATTGCCCCAGTGACTTGTGTTTTGTCCTAAAAGCGTAAAAAGTATACATCAGAAATAATGACTTCCATGTAAACACAAACAGTGTCAAAATCGTACTTTTCGTACGCAAAGTCCTCATCACTTCGGATATATTAATCAGATATATCGCGAGATCAGTTTCATTCGATTCAGCGGTAATGGAAACTGGGTCCGACGATAGCTCAATTATACAAAATTCTCCATATAATAAAAATAAAAGTTCTCAAAAATCTCATGAGCGGACTGTAATAATGAAACACCACTTTATTAACATAACTTAATTAGAGCAACGCTCTTTTCACACATCCGAGCTCATCGGATTCATAAGATACACTAAATTTTCACAGATGGCGCTTCTGGCGTCAACAGAAACTATACCTCAAGTGTGCAAATAACAATATTTAAATTTCTCCCCCATTTCCCTCTCTAACCAAAGCCTGAATCATGAGATCATCAGTTCTGTACCACTTACTATGAAGTGTGTCCATAGTTTATTGCGAAGTTAAATAATTTTAAATATACAACTTTTTAAAATTTGATTTCTCAGGAACTATTCAACCGATTTCGCTTAAATTTCGTATTTTACTTTTCCAAATCAGTTACTTTAAAATGATGTAAAACATTTTATAGTTGCATGTAAAGATTTTTTATTTCACTTAAAAATTTGTCTACATATTGCGAAATACGCAAAAAATAAAATTAACATTAGGGGTTCAAACTTTGGATCGCTCTCCTGACCATATTTAGCAGATTGGTCAAGAGAGCGGCTACCTCCTATATTTTAAAGGTTCAAAACGCAAATCCATTTTTAAAAAAAGTATGTTTATCAGAGAAAGTACGTTTTGTGTCTGCTTTCGTCACCTCCTCGAATTTTTAAGATTGAGCCTAGAACGAGAAGATCTGATTATTAGATCAAAAGTTATTCAGGGTGATTAGTTTTTTTTTCTTTGCATGCTGTATATTATATTTAAATATACTCCGCATTTTCTTTTAATTTTTTATCTCTTTAATTTTTAGCATAAAATGCTATGAATAACTGTTTCAAACTAAGTTCAATTAATAAGAATAAAATGCTAAGACTTAAAGCAATATTTATGAGTGTCAATTTAACTCGTTTGTCTCAACGTCAAATACAGCGATATTTACACTTGATTTGAATGACAAGTAGCTCAAAACTTTTCGTGGGGGAAATAAATGAACTTTCAGTTAAATTGAAAAACTATTTAACAACAAAGAAGAAATGTGCACAAAAAACCTTCTATAAAAATAATTTTCTTGAACTTACTCGGGCACAAGAAATCGAAACATCAAATAACCAGCAACGTTATAAATAAGAAATGTTTTGTTCAAGTTCTGTACTTTAATTCTACATTCTTCGACATCGATCCAGATTCTCCTACTGCATGCTATAAATTAAAAATTAGTGTTTAAAGAGTGAGAAATCATACCCCAATATGATTGAATAATCTATAATTATATAGTTTAATAGTTAGATTTTTTAACAAAAGTTAGTTCAAATAACTTAATGACAACAAATCATAACAACATGGAGAAGTTACAAGAAGCTGCCATCTGCTGAAATTTCACATCATTCGATGGCAACAATACACGAACACAGGATTTAATTACTAGTAGTGTCAACTGTGTGGTTTCAAGCAAACAATTTTTTTTTCAATCATAGTAGCACAAAATTAATGTTAAAATTTCACATCATTTTGTAATGGCAACAATACACGAACACAGGATTTAATTACTAGTAGTGTCAGCAGTGTGGTTTCATGCAAAGTAATTTTTCTTTTCATTTATAGTAGCACGAAATTAATGTTAAAATTCCACATCATTTTGTAATGACAACAATACTTGAACACAGGATTTAATTACTAGTAGTGTCAGCAGTGTGGTTTCATGCAAAGTAATTTTTCTTTTCATTCATAGTAGCATAAAATTAATGTTAAAATTCCACATCATTTTTTAATGGCAACAATACTCGAACAAAGGATTTAATTACTAGTAGTGTCAGCGGTGTGGTTCCATGCAAAGTAATGTTTCTTTTAACTTATAGTAGGACGAAATTAATGTCGTAATTAAAGAAAAAGATGTATACAGATGCATTATAGAAAGCAATCTTTTTGTTATTCTTACAAATAGATACTTTAATCTTGGCCCTTGCTTGACTTTTTTCTATATAACGTCTTCATGAAAAAATCTTTTGGAACACTTTCGGGAGTCAGACAGCAGAAAATTATGATCAGACAGACAGCAGATAATTATGATCAACTGATTATGAAACTTTTTGATTAAATTTAAATTTTAAAAAAAGCAACTTTTTTTTTAGTAAAAGAACTTTGAAGAAAATTTAGATTTACACTCCCGATTTGTGATCTACATTTATAAAAACTGGACACACAAAACAACTAATTCTAACATTAAAGAAAATTATTTATACCACATCAAAAGTTTCAATAGATTGGAGGTGGAAATTTAAAGCGAAGAAAAGGGATGAAATTACCTCCTAACTCTCCAGTCCGATATACTTGCAACAAACCTGTTTTTCCTACCACTGAAATATAAAAATAATTAGATAAAAATTAGTATCTAAGAGAGAAAAATAAAACATACGAACTATAAAACTCATTTTTAGTTTTAAAAAATATCTAATTTTTAATAAGTGAATATATGACTAAACTTAAAAAAGGGACTATAAACTAATAGTGTGAACACCTTAAATAACTTTTTCTCTAATAATCGGATTTTTACAAACTAGGACTCGATCTTACAGGTTCAAAAGCCTTACCTAGTAATTGCTAATTTATTAATGTCGACGATGTACTACGAAATTTGACCAAAAAATGCACAGTGAGCAAAAAAAAAAAAAAAAAAAAAAAAAAAAAAAAAAAAAAAAAAAAAAAAAAAAAAAAAAAAAAAAAAAAAAAAAAACACCGTGAAAAACTTTTGATTAAATGATCGGATCTTCTTCCGGAACACAAACTTAATGATTCAAGAAAGTGACCACAGATATACTAATTAATTGCAGACGATATTTCAATTTACGAAATCAGACACAAAAATGTATTTTCTCTGAATAATCATACTTTTTTCTCTCGACGGATTTGGATTTCTGACTCCTAAAATATAGGGGTAGCCGCAATTTGGGAAATATGGTCCCCATAGTTTGAGCAAGGGTGCGATCCTAAGTTTGGACCCCATTATGTTAATTTTGCTTTGCATATTTCGTCATAGCTCCAGAACTTTTAAAGCGCACAGTCAAATTTTTATGCAGAGTTATAAAATTAACTTATACTGAGATATTCCATGTAAAAAAAAAAACAAATTTTAGTAAATATTTATTATTTTTTATTATTTAATAATTGTCGAAAAAATTTTGAATGTAAGGTATACAATTCTTTACATTCTTTTAAAGTATGTAATTTCACAAGGGAAAAACAAAGTTTGAGAGAAATCTGTTGAATAATACCTGAAAAATCAAATTTTAAAAAAGTCGTATTTTTAAAATTTGATTTCTCAGTAACTATTCGACCGAACTAAGATTCTAAGATGAAATAAAGAAACAGCATTAAAAATATGTAAACTTACTTGGTTCTCCTATCAAAGAAATTTTGAATTTTTTTTCTTCCGAAGTATTGAAAATATTTTCTTCTTTTTCTTCATTTCTGTGTGCATTTTTATTTCCCATTTTAAATTTTTATGTCAAATGATTCCGGTTGTCTTTATCAATAACTCGTTTCCTGATTAGTTATCACAAAGTTTTTCTCTCCTAAAAATAAAAATAGTTAAATGAAATATAAGTAAATAAAAGTAAAATATGTAAAAGATTATCATTACAAAACTGAAATAAAAAATATTTATTTTTAAATGTTCTTATGTTCATACTTTCACATATGGAGTACCAATCTTCATGCTTCAAAAATTTTACCTCAAATATGTCAAAGTCGACTGTTACGCAGTCGCCCGTTCGTTTGCAGTAGCGGGAAAGATTAATGACTGCATACAAGATAACGAATTATCTAATGAAATTTTAAAATATCAGTAGATAAATGTAACTAATAATTTTTCTACAACTTTATATAAATTAAGTTTCAAAGATTTAAGATACTATGACAGAATAAGTTCATTCTTTCCTTTTAATATTTTATAGGAATATTTCAATTTATTTATACACACCAACTTCACTTTCATCTTCATTTAGTCTTTTTGTTTACCTCTTTTTTTCTTCTTTATTCTCTCCCATCACTCAAAAATATCTTTTTGACCATCCTTAGATATCAAACCTAATATTTTAAGGGAACAGTTACTCCTCACAAAAATCAGGATAGGACTGGATATACATTGAATTTTACAAACCTATGTTTAAAGTGTATAAGAAAGCAATTAAATATTCTAATAAGTTAAAATAAAAATTAAGACGCTCCGTCCACTGATCGCTAACGCAATTCAACACTACTTTTTTAAAATTTGATTTCTCAGAAACTATTCGACCAAAATTTTGCATTTTGTCAGAAAAAATATTATTGTTTAAAATTATGTAAAGGAGATGTATGTATACGTTACAATTCATTTATTATTATTATTAAATAAAGTAATAATGAATATTTACTAAAAGTTATTTTTTGCATGAAATCACCTTTGGATAAGCAAATCTTATAATTGGGGGTAAAATATTTCAGTTCGCTTAAAAAGATCGCAAAACATGGCTAAATAAAATAAAAAACAACTTAAACTAACATTAAGGGATCTAAACTTTGAACCACTCTCCTGATCAAAAAAATAGAGACCCTATTTCCCAGATTGTGCCTTATATTTTAGTGATCAGAAAACCAAATCGATTGAAGAAAATATATTTATTCAAAGAATTGCGTTTTCGTGTCTGATTTCATAACTTAAAATATCCTTTGCACTAATTAATTAGCAGATTTGAGGTCCCCTCTTTGAACTATTAAGATTGAGTTCTAGTACATGAAAATACAATCATTCGATTAAAAATTATGTAAGGTGTTTTTTTTTTATTCGTTCTGAGCAAAGAGTAAAAAAAAAATGAAACTCTATTATTATCAACTGTTTAACTAGTAAAAAATAAAATTTTGACCATTTTGCCGATTGCCAAACTGCTAACAGAGAAATGAAATTTGATGTGCTGACGGAAAAATCTTTTTTTTTTATGAAATTAACGCTAGTTCTCTTTTATCCCCTTTTTCTTTGAAGTTCTAATTTGTTTGGAAGTTATTGCAATTTGATGTTGTTTTTAATAAATGTTGTTTTAATAAAGCTGTTCTTATGAAAAAGATCAATAAAGCAATGCTAAATCACACTTGGAAAATGTTTATGATAATAATATTTTTTATCTACAGAAACCATTGCCTTATTTGAAAGAAATTATTACTCAATTTAAAGATGAGGTTAAATAAATAAAGAAATATTATTAAAAATATATAAACTTACATGCTTCGTCAATCAAAGAAATATGGAATCTATCTTCTTCTTCAGTCCGTGCAGTATTTTGTTTCGTAAATCGCTAATATGATTCCCACTTAGTATAAAGTGAAACTAAGTCTGTTCAACGAGAACTGATAGTGGAAGTAAATATAAGGGCTGCTGTTTGATCGCCAACGTTTGCCACTTCAACGGTTCTTTCGCTGAATGGGCGATTTCGTTTGAATCGACAGAGCTTTCGCTTTTATAGAAAAACGAAAACGATATTTGGTTTTTGATACCTTAAAATTAGATAAGAAAGTGCAAAATTAAAATATTTTCATGAAAATACGTTTCTAAGTGTTTCAGTAAACACATAATTTTATTTTAAGAATAGTTTTAATATATATTTATATTTCTTTAAGTTTTGATTAAATTAGTTTTAATATATTTTGCATAAATATCTATGAAAAACATAACTTTTATAATTCCATCGTAAAAGTCGTATAGAATTGAAAGAATATGTTAAAAAAATTCTCTTTATTTTCATAATTAGAAATTTTTTTAAACATTTATTAAGATTTAAATAATGTTTAAAATAGTTTTAGGTTTCACCGATTGATTTAAAAATATATTTGAAGGAAGAGCATTTATTTGTATTTTCAAACTGTTATCTTTATTTTTCTAAGGGAAATATTACGAAAATAATTACACTAAAGAAATTTTGAACTTTTTTATATGTCTCATAAAATCTTTTGCTAAGAAAAATATACCCACTTAACCTATTAAAAAAAGCAGTTTGTAAGCCTCGAATTCACTAGGTTTTTGAAAATAGAATGAAGTATCAAAATTATTTAATTTTACGTAACATTTAAATTTCTGTAATTAATTAACAACTGTACCGAAAGCAAAAATAATGATATTAAACTACGCAGACAAGAATAAAATTTTAAGAATTCCTGTATTAACGATGGATAATAACGAATAATTATATCATTAAAAAGTAGAAATGAAACTAATCTCAGGATTCACTCTCAGAACTTGTAGAATCGTCGTCGTTGGAATTGATATTTATTACTAGAGAATTAACAGTGTTTTCGATGACTTCGTCCAAATCCCACATCTCTTTTTCGATTTTCTGAGTATACTCAATGCAATTTTTCCACTTTTCAATTTCATTTAAACTTCTTATGCACCATCCTTCTACTTCCGATAACATGGAAGTTTTGTTTTCTTCCCAGCAAAAAATAAACTGCAGTTTTTCTACAGAACTGAAGTAATTTTGCAGTTTTTCTAGAGTTAACTGCAGATTTTTCGTAGTACAATCTTAACTATAAAAACACTGCAGTTATTTTGCAGTAATTTCTCAGTAATTTATTTCAAAAAAAGTTTTAGCTATTTTCTACAAAATTACTGCAGTTTAAGTAAGGTCACTTTAAAATCATAAATTTAGAAAAAACTGAAACTTTAAATCCGCGTTTATTCTGCACTAAATTTAAAGTAATTATGCAGTCATTGTTTCAGAGGTATACTTTTTGATGAATCTGCAGAAAAACTGCAGTTACTTTGCATTGTTGTAAAATTGAAAGAGTTTGATGTATTCAGTCTTGTTTTCCTGGTTGGGATATCAATTATTTATAATTTTTATGTCTTTTTTTATTTTCTTTTTTTAATTATATATTATTTCTTATAATTAGGTAAAAATTCTAAACATATATATTGATAATGGAAATAACGTACACTAGACTAACAGTTCTTAAAAGTTAAAATCCATAAAATACATACTTGATTTAGTTGTAATTTTTTATAATTCAGAAGCACCAAAAACATTTAAGTAAGATTTTGAAACAATTTAATTGGTTTAAAATATACATAAAATTTAATAAATAGGTATTTAAATATTTATGTATTTTAGTAAACTTATAAATAACAAAAATTAATAAAAATAAAATTAGTAATATCTTTTGGCTTAAGAAAGCTGTGCTTGCGCAAAGTTTATGGTAAGAATATTATTTAAGTAAAGGCAAGTAGTTAATGTTAATTAGTTAAATTTTTTATTCGAATTCATACTAAGCTAGGATTATTGCAGAACAAAAATTATACTTATTTTTTCTAATCAAAACAAATATTTAGTTTGGATTTTAAACAAATTTATATCAAAAGAGTTTACAAAATTGAATTTGAAAAGAAATATTTAATAAGAGTTTTTGCTTGACTAATAGGCGCTATATGTGTTATATTCCGGCTCCAAGCAAACAACGGTATTGCGCCAAAAAGCACGCCGATTTGTTTACTTTCACTAAAACGTTTTTAAATCTTCTTAAAAAATCGCCAATTTGGCGACATTTTCCCACCTCGATGAAAATTAATGCCTTATTCTCAGTTTTTGCAAATTTTTATGGGCTTTGGTTATGCAGCATTCATGCCAGTTTTTAAATATTAAAAAATTAGACCACAAACACTTTTCATTTTTAAAAAACTGAGGCTTTTTTCTATATTGACGTTTTTAAGCCATGCATTTCAAATGCATTTTCAAAGCAACCGCAGACAGCGCTTCGATCTGATATTTGATCTCTGACGTTGAAAGATAAAGTAAAATTTCTGGATAGAAAGATTATCTCATCGTATTCATAGTCAAATAAATGCAAGACAAAACATTAAATATTAGGGCTGTATATTGTTTGTTTAAAAACCATATTTAGTTGTGGAATTTTACATGAATCTATTGGTGCCCCAAAAAAATTTATAAATTGAGCGTCATGCGCATAGACAATAAGGGAACATAATACCTAGGGAATTGTGAAATATGATTGTTATTAAAAACAAGTTCTATCTAAAGGTAATGTACTTAGCGTCTCAAAATGAATATGGACATGAAAAATTAATTTTAAAAAAAAGGAGGGAGGAGCTAGAAATGCACTGTTTGCTGCTCTGTGCTCCAGACACTAGAATATTCATTCTTGGCAAATTTAAAAATTAAAAATGAAGTTCTTCGAATGTAGGCACAGCTGAACGGAAAATTAAATTGTGTCAGGCCATTTCAATTAAAACATCAGGCTCTTAAATTTTTTGCGTTGTTTTGTAAATGGTTGTTATTGTGACAAATTTTTTTTTCTAATTTAGCAGAGCCATTTATCGACGAATATTTTTTTAAATAATTTTAGCGTAACTATTTGTTAAATTTTGAGATTTTTTTTAGTTTTTGACCTTTATTATTTCATGTATTTCATTTTAGTCTAAGAAGTTGTAAAGATTGGGCAGTTGAAATGCTGTTAAACCTATTCGGAAGTACTTATTGATTCTCGGTAGAACATAGATACTATTTTTATGCTATATTTATTCACTATTGGATTGATAACTTTCCACTGTTTACTGTACGTGCTTTCTGTAAAACAGTTCAAGAACTAATTGTTTCAGTTCATCTAAATTTGGATTTAAGTTACATAAATTTAACTCCGATTTAAGCTCGAATTAAGCTCAGATTTAAGATCTGTTTTTGCGTTTTTGTAAATTATACAGTAAAAACTATCATTCCATATCGAATGTACTTTCAGTGAAGATTTTGCTTAAATTTAGAAATTATTTTTAGACTCTTTCCGACATCAAAAATTGTTGTTGATGGTTCTAATTTGTCATTTGGACATAACTCTGAATTCGATTTTTCAAACCAAAATTGAATTTTAGTAGAAAAAAATTCAGGTTTTTTTTGTTATATTAATTTATAATAATATAATTTTACTCTGTAAATAAATATGGACTTTGATTTGAGATATTATTCATTAGTCGAGCAGAAAAAGTATTTTCGATCAGTAAATTGGTTTACGGAAGAAAGTGTGATCACTACAAATAAGAAAATTGAATGGAGTAATATGATTAAATAGGGTTCAGAAAAGTGAAAGAAGACCTTTACTGTTAAATAAAAAACGCTGAAGGAACAATAGAACTGCCTTAAAAAAACAAAATTGCAATATTGAAATTTTTTTTATTCAAGTAAATTAAGCTTAATATTTTTTTCTCTTAGAAAAGCTTTGATTATTTTGAATTCGGTAGTACTACGTCATTTTTATCATTCAAAGCATTTCAACTTATGGTTAGCTTTGAAATGTTCATTTTGCTGCTTGATAGGAAGACATATTATCGAGATCCTACTGAGCCAGAATAATAAAAAACTTCATAAAGTCGAAGAAGCTGAAATATTAAACAGTTACTGTTCAAGCAAACCACGCTGGACACTTTCCTTCTTGTTGCATCTCTTCTTCTGAAATCACTGACTTCACTGCTTTTGGTTGTACAACACCATTTTTATTATCAGGAGGATCGCAATTTTCATTAAACTCTGAAGTTTTTATTTCACTGGTTGATGGACAAGATTGAGTACTGTCTTTTTTCATTAAAACGCTTTCGCCTTTCGACCCATTTTGTAAATTGCTATCTTCTAGATAACTTGTATCTTTTGGCCTATAATTAATCATTTCTAGACACTTTCCTACTTGTTGCATCTCTTCTTCTGAAATCACTGACTTCTCTGCTTTTGGTAGTACAACTGAATTTTTATTATCAGGAGGATCGCAATTTTCATTTAACTCTGAAGTTTTTATTTCACTGGTTGATGGACAAGATTGAGTACTGTCTTTTTTCATTAAAACGCTTTCACCTTTCGATCCATTTTGTAAATTGCTATCTTCTAGATAACTTGTATCTTTTGGCTTATAATTAATCATTTCTAGACACTTTCCTTCTTGTTGCATCTCTTCTTCTGAAATCACTGACTTCACTGCTTTTGGTTGTACAACACCATTTTTATTATCAGGAGGATCGCAATTTTCATTAAACTCTGAAGTTTTTATTTTACTGGTTGATGGACAAGATTGAGTACTGTCTTTTTTCATTAAAACGCTTTCACCTTTAGATCCATTTTGTAAATTGCTATCTTCTAGATAACTGATATCTTTTGGCTTATAATTAATAATTTCTGTTTCAGTAAAACAGCCATTTAGTAATTCTTTTTCAGTAACAGAAGTGACAGGCACCTCATTGGTTCCTTTCCATTCGAGAGACTTTCCTTCGATTTCAATTTTATCAGGTGGTATTAATCCTTCTTTTTG
Organism: Parasteatoda tepidariorum; assembly: GCF_043381705.1. NCBI lineage: Eukaryota > Metazoa > Arthropoda > Arachnida > Araneae > Theridiidae > Parasteatoda > Parasteatoda tepidariorum. The sequence continues at coordinate 42,428,471 of NC_092205.1, read as the reverse complement.
AAGTATTCTCAAAGCCATGTGTTCAAAAACCTAAAATAAACTAATATATATGAAATTAAAATTGTTAAAAAAGCTATTTTAAACAAAAGTTTTTAAATTGTTTGACGCTTAGTTCCCTTTACAGTTAAATATTTAACAATAATTACAATTAATGCATTAGATTTTCAATTAGGGTGCGTTTTTAAGAAACAATTTTAACATTAATTATAATCAAATAACCATACAGCATATAAACTGCACAACATATTGAATCAAATGAGAATTTTGGAAATATTAGGTAAGAAAACAAAGTATCGAACATAACCTAATCTTGAAAGATGGTTACAAAATAAAAATAAAAAACATTTGTATAAGATCATATGGAAATGTTTTCCCCCAATGCACGTTTTTAAAAGTGTTTACATAAAAAAATTTGAAGTATTTTAAAATTATTTCCTTCTATTTTTTGTTGCCTACTCTTTTAGAAACATTTTAAACGATAAACTAATATGAATTACTTTATAGTGGTGTAACATTACATATCCTACTATCATATGACCATGTGAGGTGATAATTAATCTAGTGAAATTTTCCATTGATAAAAAGGATCGTAGTCATAAGGCAAAGATCAAATATGTAAGACCATCTTACTTCGTTTACATTTTCACCAGTCCTGATGTTGCATTCGAAAAACTCCAGATTTTGACTTCTTGCAAATTTTTTACCAGTTTCGCATGATACTTCTTTTTCAATTAAGAGATCGCATTGAACTCCAACTGTCAACAATGAAGAAATGTTACAACTCTACCAAAAAAATGTGACAACTACATATGTTTTTCGCAGAAGTAGGACGTATTATATGATCGTTACAAAATTTTGTTTAATTTTATAAAAGGAATGCACATATTTATTGAACGCAAAAAATAAGTAGAGTATTCCAAATTTCAATCGACAATATTAGATGGTTGATAAAAAGCATCAAGGAGAGAAAAATGCGAAAGAAAGGAGAGAACGCGAAAAAAAAGAGAGAGAGAAACGCGTTATACTTAATTCCTCAGTCAATAGGTTAATTCGACTCACAGGAGGCAACTAAAAAAGATACCGCAAATCTGCTAACTACAAAATGATTAATTATTATAAAAGTGAATTTAACCATTCTTAACCATCCATAAAAACCATCCTTGAGCGTGGCTCCACCTTTCGTTCCGTCGAGATTAAAAACCTATGCGTTTATATTTGCAATTTTCAACCTCCTAATGGGGCTTGAGATTTCGTATCTTCGAGTGATTTCGTATGAATAATTTTATCACCCTTCTGAATGCATAGGTCGAATATTTGAACATCGTGTAATTTAATGACAAATATGCTACTATTTCTCTACACAATTTATGTCTGAAAAATACTTTGCCAATTATTGCATTGATACACTGTTTGAAATTTTATTATTCAATAATATCGTTCAGTATTTTAAGAAATATAATTCGGTGTTAAGTATTCCTTCATAGTACATCTTAAATCGCACAGTGCGCAAAATTTAATGCTGATCACCCTGATTAAATTCTGATCTAATGATCGGATTTATAAGTTTAAGGTCTAACTCTTTATGGTTCGAGAGGGTAACCTTAAACATGCTAATATTTTTTTTTATTTATTTCATAACAGCCAGCCGAATTTTAAGTTTACGACTACCAATGTTCAACTCCGTATCCTCGTAATTTTGAACCCAATACAGAAGACAAAGGAACTCTTGTATCATGTATTAGGAGAAATTTGCCTTTGTGGTGGACTTTTTGATGGAGCATACCCGCATTTGCGTAAAATGGAGATGAAAACCTCCTACGATTAGCCTGATGGCAAGGGGACTCTAACCCATGATCCGTCTACTACAGAAGATATTTTATGTCAGAATTGCCGTCGGTGCAAGTCGGGTGTGGGAACTAAGCAGCCATTGCAGAGAATCTCACCCGGTTCACCACATTCATTGGGAGGCGAACGTTTTATCCCTTGAGCCATTATTTTATACGCCGCCAGTGTCTAGTATCGGAATACCATTAAAATCAATGATAAACTAAATTCTTTACAGAGGTCCTCATTAATTGTCATTGACTGAGCTTTTAAAAAATGGCAACTCTTCAGTTAGACCAGAGTTGAATAGGGTAAATGCTGAAATCAAAAGAACATACGCTAATATCAAAAAAGACAGATGTCATGAACTTTGTTCTAAGTTAGATGCTAGATCTTCAGATACCAAGTTATGGAAACCTGTAAGAAGCCTCTGTCAACAGAGACTCCAGTCGAAGGCTTCAAATACTATTGTGGACACAGTCAATAAGACGCCTTTAGAGGACGGAATAGTGGCCAACTTAATTGGTACACACATACAGAAAGTAAGTGAATTGACTATGATAAGTTTGGTGTTATGGGGCGCGCCCTGTCATGGATATCAGATTTTCTTAAAAGAAGACAATTCAAAGTCAAATACAAGAATGCTCTCTCTAGAGGTTTTCGATACAGTCAAGGCGTCCCTCAGGGCTCTGTGATGAACCCGATTCTCTTTGCGCTCTTCATTGCCGGTATTGAAAAGGAAATTTCGCAGGGTTGTGAAATTGGTATATTTGCAGATGATATTATTATTTGGAGTTCTGGCAGGAACATAGATGCAGTTGAATCTGAACTAAATAACTCATTAAAGGGAATACAGCGTTTTGCTGGTCTTCATAAACTCAACTTTAATCCAGAGAAATCGGTAGTGAGTTTCTTTACCACAAACAAACGTCTCTATAATTACCAACCTAAGATTGTTCTAGATGGTCATGTTCTTAAGTATGAAAAATATCCAAAATACTTGGGTTTTACACTTGACCCCGAGATTACCTGCAACAGACATATCGCCAATCAGGTGGAGAGGGCAAGAAAGAGACTTAACATCTTGAAATATATTTCTGGACGCGACTGGGGAGCAGATGCCAATACCTTAAGGACAACTTACACTTCATTTATCAGACCAATGCTGGAATATGGATTCCAGATTTTACTGGCAGCTTCTGCTGGTAATTTAAAAATGCTTGAAAGGATACAGCTGAGTGCTGCACGGATCATTACAGGCTTACGTAATAGCTGTCCTAATGAGATTGTCCTATACGAGGCTAATCTCCAACCATTGTTTATGAGATGGACTTCTAGCACCGCAAAATATTACAGCAAGCTATACAGCTATGGAGACCAACATCGTACTTCTACCTACTTGATGAATTGGACAGATGTCCAGAGATTAAAAAGAGACAGTCCCTTTTGCAGGGCAGGTAAATTGAATCTGCTGTTCCCTGACATAGAACACTGCTCGATAGAACCAAATATAGACCCAATGAAAGACCTTCCGAGGGTTTTCTTTCACGAGGAACTTTTGGCCTCCAGTAGTAAGAAAAATCAGCATCCAGCACTTCTTAGACAGTTGGCACTGGAGACAATCCACAACACCCCAAATGAAGCAGTACATATTTTCACGGATGGAAGTAAATTTGATAATGGCAACACTGGTAGTGGTGTTGTCATAAAAAACCAAGATGACGTTACAAAAATTAAAAGGCGTAACCCAAACCATTGTTCAGTT
>NC_092205.1:42413464-42424531 GCF_043381705.1 Parasteatoda tepidariorum | reverse complement strand
GGGGGGGGGGGTAGTTTGCTAGAGGGTTGCACCCCCTTATATATTATTCTGCCGGCGCCCTTGTAAATAAATTATATGTTTGCAGTTATTTTTGTGTATAAGATAAGGCTGTTTTTATGACAAAGATTAATAAAGCAATGCAAAACCACGCTTGCAAAATGTTAATGATAAGAATATTTTTTATCTACAGAAACCATTGCCTTATTTGAAAGAAATTATTACTCAATTTAAAGATGAGGTTAAATAAATGAAGAAATATTATTAAAAATATATAAACTTACATGCTTCGTCAATCAAAGAAATATGGAATCTATCTTCTTCTTCAGTACGTGCAGTATTTTGTTTCGTAAATCGCTATTATGATTCCCACATAATATAAAGTGAAAGTGAAACTAAGTCTGTTCAACGAGAACTGATAGTGAAAGTAAATATAAGGGTTGCTGTTTGATCGCCAACGTTTGCCACTTCAACGGTGTTTTCGCTGAATGGGCGATTTCGTTTGATTCGACAAAGCTTTCGCTTTTATAGAAAAACGAAAACGATATTCGGTATTTGATATCTTAAAATTAGATAAGAAAGCGCAAAATTAAAATATTTACATGAAAATACGTTTCTAATTGTTTCAGTAAACACATAATTTTATTTTGAGAATAGTTTTAATACATTTTTTTTTAAGTTTAAACTAAATTAGTTTTAATATATTTTGCATAAATATCTATGCAAAACATAACTTTTATAATTCCATCGTAAAAGTCGTATAGAATTGAAAGAATTTGTTAAAGAAATACTCTTTATTTTCATAATTAAAATTTTCTTTAAAATTTTTTAAAAGTTAAATATTGTTTAAAATAGTTTTATGTTTCACCGATTGATTTAAAAATATGTTTGAAGGAACTGCATTTATTTGTATTTTCAAACTGCTATCTTTATACTTCCAAGGGAAGTATTAAGAAAATAATTACACTAAAAGAAACTTGGAACTTTTTTATATGTCTCATAAAATCTTTTGCTTAGAAAAATATACCCACTTAACTTATTAAAAAAAGCAGTTTGTGAGCCTCGAATTCAATAGGTTTTTGAAAATAGAATGAAGTATCAAAATTATTTAATTTTGCGTAACAGTTGAGTTTCTATAATTAATTAACAACTGTACCGAAAGCAAAAATTATGATATTAAACTACGCAGACAAGAACAAAATTTTAAGAAATACGGTATTAACGACGGATAATATCGAATAATTATATCATTAAAAAGTAAAAATGAAACTAATCTCAGGATTCACTCTAAAACCTTGTAGAATCCTCGTTGTTGGAATTGATATTTATTACTAGAGAATTAACAGTGTTTTCGATCTCTTCATCCAAATCCCACATCACTTTTTCGATTTTCTGAGTGCTCAATGCAATTTTTCCACTTTTCAACTCCAATTTCATTTAAACTTCTTATGCACAATCCTTCTACTTCCGATAACTTAAAAGTTTTGTTTACTTCCCAGCAAAAAATAACTGCAGTTTTTCTACAGAACTGAAGTAATTTTGCTGTTTTTCTAGAGTTAACTGCAGATTCTCTGCAGAGCAATCTCAACTGTAAAAACACTCAAGTTATTTTGCAGCTAATGAAGCAATTTCTCAGTAATTTATTTCGAAAAACTTTTAGCTATTTTCTACAAAATTACTGCAGTTTAAATAAGGTCACTTTATATTTAGAAAAAACTGAAACTTTAAATCCGTGATTATTCTGCAGTAAATTTGAAGTAATTATGCAGTCATTGTTTCTGAAATATACTTTCTGATGAATCTGCAGAAAAACTACAGGTACTTTGCATTGTTGTAAAATTGAAAGAGTTTGATGTCTTCAATCTTGTTTTCCTGGTTGGGATATCAATTTTTTTATAATGTTTGTCTTTTTTTTTTCTTTCTTTTTTTTGATTATATAATAATTTCTTATAATTAGGTAAAAATTCTAAACATATATATTGATAATGGAAATATCGTACACTACCTATATTCTCAAAAGTTAAAATCCATAAAATACATACTTGATTTAGTTGTAATTTTTTATAATTCAGAAGCAACAAAAACTTTTATGTAAGATTTTGACACAATTTAATTGGTGCAAAATATGCCAAAAATTTAATAAATAGATATTTAAATATTTCTGTATTTTAGTAAACTTATTACTAATCTTATATTTATTAATTTTTATTATTCATATCTTTTACTTAAGAAAGCTATGTTTGCACAAAGTTTATGGTAAAAGCATTATTAAAGTAAAGGCAAGTAGTTAATGTTAATTAGTTAAATTTTTTATTCGACTTCTTACTGAGCTAGGATTATTGCAGAACAAAAAATATACTTACTTTTTCTAATCAAAACAAATATTTACTTTGGATTTTAAGCAAATTTATATCAAAAGAGTTTACAAAATTGAATTTGAAAAGGAATATTTAATAAGAGTTTTTGCTTGACTGATAGGCGCCATATGTGTATTATACCGGCGCCAAGCAGACCAAGTATTGCGCCAAATAGCACGCCGCTTTGTTTACTTTCACTATCAGTACTCGTTGAAAAGACAAATATGAAAGTCTCTTGACTGCAAGAGGAATTTTTTAAATGTAGTTTTGATCGTCATTTGTTTACTTGCTTTTACTAGTCCTGTTTCATTTTCACTGATTTTTATTTAAAAAAATCCATCTTCCTTTATTCTTGTCGGGGAGGGGGTAATTTAAAAAAAATTCGTAGTTTCATTTTTCTTTAATCAATGGTGTGCGAAGTGAGGAGGTCGAAAAATATTATACCAAACACACAGCTATCAGAGTCATCTTATGAATGACTAAGAACACTAAAACATTAAATCTGTTAATTTTATTTTACTACATTATTAATATTTTTACAAATAAATATTTTGTGAAGAAATTATTGAAAGCAATTACAATACTATACATAAATATAATTAGTAAAATTATATTAGGAAAAATAAAATTTTATTATAATATCCTCTTAAATTTACATAAAAATTCAACCTTCAATATGATTTGAAATTTTTAGAAAAAAAGAACATCTTGCCTATGTTATTGCTATTAAAGTTATTATAAACATATTCTCTTTTCTTTCCTTCAGCAATTACTCTCATTTCAGGAGCAAAAGAATTGCCCGAGTATTCAAATACTTCTCCACATCATTGTTTTTAACTGACGTTTTGGAACTTTTAAACGTATTGCTGTGCATTGGTAAGTTCGCGAGAAAGAATTAAAAACTCAGAACAATGCAGGTTTCAAGTTAAGCTGTTAAACTTTTAAAGCTGTTATTTTGTGAGCGTGAATCAATCGGCCATTGAATGCAGTTACTTAATAATCTATATAAATATATGTACTGATAATAAAATCAAGTGAATATTGAAAAAAATAGCTTCGACTCTTCAATTATGAAAGAAAATGTACTTTTCCGTACTTTTTCTTAAAATTTTTTTAAGGATTATTACATTTCTTTGTATTACAATACAAGTTTTTTGTATCTTTATCATTGAAATAGGTTTTAATTTATAGTTTCAGGAAATTTTAATTTTTATGAGTTAAGGAAATGCATGAATTCAGGTCAGTTTTTAAATATTAAAAAATTACACCACAAACGCCCTTCATTTTCACAAAACTGCGGCTTTTCCCCGTAATGACGTTTTTAAGCCATTTTCAAAATAACAGTAGACAGCGATAAACTCTGATTTTTGATCTCTGACATTAAAAGATAAAGTAAAACTTCTGGATGGAAAGATTATCTTATCGTATTCGTAGTCAAATAAATGCAGGACAAAATATTAGATATTTGAACTGTGTACATCATATGTTTAAAACCATATTCAGTTGTGGAATTTTACTGAACCTATTTTTCAGTGCTCCAAAAAATTTATAAATCGAACGTCATGCGCATAGTCCATTAGGAAACATAGTACCTGAAGGACTTGCTAAATATGCTAGTTTTTTAAAAGTTCTACGTAAAGGTATAGTGCTTGGCGTCAAAAAATGGATATTGTTATGAAAAATCAATTTTAAAAAAAAGAAGGAGTTAGAAATGCACTGTTTGCTGCTCTCTGCTTCAGAAACTAGAAAATTCATTCTTGACAAATTTCAAAATTAGTAATGACTGAATGAATGAATTAGTTCCACTGAAGACACTGCTGAAAGGAAAAATTAAATTGCGTCAGGCCTCTTCAATTAAAACATTTGCATGAGAGCCTCTTAAATTGTTTGCATTGTTTTCTAAATTATTGTTATTGGGACATTTACAATTACGACAATTTTTTCTATTTTAGCAGAGCTAATTATAGACCAAAATTTCATAAATAATTTTTAGACAAACTATTTGTTAAAATTTAAGTATTTTTATTATTCGACCTTTAGTATTTCATGTGTATATCATTTTAGTCTAAGAAGTTAGTTTGGGTTAAGGAGGTAAAATGACTGTTAAACATATTTGGAAGTTGAAGATACCTATCGATTCTCGGTTCTACTTTTATGCTATTTTTAATCGTTATTGGGTTGATTACTTTCCACTGCTGTTCACTGAATGTGCTATCTGTAAAAAAGTTCAAGAACTAAATTCGGATTTAAGTGATATAAATTTTGCTCGGATTTAAATTCGAATGAAGTTCTGATTTAAGATCTGCTGTTGTGTTTTTGTAAGCTATACAGTAAAAACTATCATTTCATATCGAATTTACTATCAGTAAAGATTTTGTCTAAATTTAGAAATTATTTTTAGACTCGTTCCGACTTCAAAAATTGTTGTTCCTGGTTCTAATTTTTCATTTGGACATAACTCTGAATTAAACCGAACCGAATTTTAGTCCAAAAATGCAGGTTTTTTTTGTCAACAAGCAATGCAAATGTGCATTGGTTTACGGGAAAAAATTGGATCACTACAAGTAAGAAAATTGAATGGAGTAATATGATTAAATAGGGTTCAGAAAAGGGAAAGAAAACCTTTACTTTTAAATAAAAAACGATGAAGGAACAATAGAACTGCTTTTAAAAAAACAAATTGCAATAGTTAATATTTTTTTATTCAAGTAAATTAAGCTTAATATTTTTTTCTCTAAGAAAAGCTTTGATTATTTTGAATTTGGTGGTACTACGCCATTTTTATCATCCAAAGCATATCAACTTTTGGTTAGCTTTGATGCGTTCATTTTGCTGCTTGATTAAGAAGACATATCGAGATCCTACAGAGCCATAATAATAAAAAACTTCATAAATTGAACAAGCTCGAATATTAAGCAGTTACTGTTCAAGCAAACCACGCTGGACACTTTCCTTCTTGTTGCATCTCTTCTTCTGATATTACTGACTTCTCTGCTTTTGGTAGTACAACGCCATTTTTATTATCAGGAGGATCACAATTTTCGTTTAACTCTGAAGTTTTTATTTTACTGGTTGATGGACAAGATTGAGTACTGTCTTTTTTCATTAAAACGCTTTCACCTTTAGTTCCATTTTGTAAATTGCTATCTTCTAGATAATTTGTATCTTTTGGCTTACAATTAATAATTTCTGTTTCGTTAAAACAACTATTTAGTAGTTCTTTTTCAGTAACGGAAGTGACAAACACCTCATTGGTTTTTTTCCATTCGTGAGACTTTCCTTCGATTTCAATTTCATCAGGTGGTATCAATCCTTCTTTTTGAAGTATTCTCAAAGCCATGTGTTCAAAAACCTAAAACAAACAAGAAATTAAAATTGTTAAATTTTAAACAAAACTGCTTAAATTGTTTGACCCCTAGTTCCCTTTCCAGTTAAACATTTAACAATAATTACAATTAATGCATTAGATTTTAAACCAGGGTGGATTTTAAAAGACAATTTTAACATTAATTATAGCAAAATAACTATACAGCATGTAAACTGCACAACATATTGAATTGAATGAGATTTTTGATAATATTAGGTAAGAAAACGAAGTATCGAAGGTCTTGAAAGATGGTTGCAAAATAAAAAATAAGATTAAAAACAATTTTTAAGAGATCATATGGAAATGTTTTCCTTAATGCACGTTTTTAAAGGTGTTTACATGAAATAAATGTTAAGTATTTTAAAATTATGCATTTCCATCTATTTTTTGTTGCCCACTCTCTTAGAAACATTATAAACGATACTAATATGAAATATCTTAGAGTGTCGTAACATTAGATATCCTACTATCATATAACCATGTGAAGAGTTAATTAAGCTAAAGAAAATTTCCATTTAGAGAAAAAGGATCGTAGTCATAACGCTAAGATCAAATATGTTTGAACATCTTACTTCGTTTACATTTCCACCAGAAAAGGTGTTGCATTCTAAAACCTCCAGATTTTCACTTCGTGCAAATTTTTTACCAGTCTCGCTTGATACTTCTTTTTCATTTAAGAGATCACATCGAATTCCAACTGTCAACAAATGAAGAAACGTTACAATTCTACCAAAAAATGTGATAAATACATATGTTTTTCGCAGAAGTAAGACGTAATATATGATTGTTACAAAACTTTGTTTAATTTTATAGAAGGAATACATATATTTATTAAACGCAAAAAATAAATAGATTATTCCAAATTTCAATCGACAAATTCAGATGGGTGATAGTAAGCATCAAGGAGAGAAAAATGCGAAAGAAGAAAGATAGAAAAAGAATACAAAAAAGAAAAGAAAGAAAAACGCGTTATACCCAATACCTCAATCAGTAGGTTATTTCGACTCGCTGGATGCTACTAAAAAAGATACCGTAAATCTGCTAACTTCAAGAAAATTATCTGCTTAATTATTATAAAAATTAATTGAATCATTCTTAACCATCCATAAAAGCCATTTTTGAACGTGGCTCTACCTTTCGTTCTCCCAGATTAAACCTATGCGTCTTTATTTGCAATTTTAAAACTCCCAACCGGGTGTAGGAATAATTTTATCACCCATCTGAATGTATAGGTCGAATATTTGAACATCGTGTAATTAAATGAGAAATATTCGTCTATTTCTCTACACAAGTTATATATGAACATTGCTCTGCCAATGATTGCATTGATACACTGTTTGAAACATTAAAAAGTATTGAGCAATAATATAGTCCAGATTCTTAAGAATTATAATTCGGTGATAAGTATACATCTTAAATCGCACAGTGCGCAAAATTAAATGCAGATCACACTGATTAAATTCTGATCCAATGATCGGAATTATAAGTTTAAGGTCTTAATCTTAATGGTTCAAGAGGATAACCTCAAACATGCTAACTAATTTTTTTATTTATATCATAACCGTCGTTGAACAGCCGACCGAATTTTCAGTTTACAACTACTGATGTTCAAATCCGTATCATCGTAATTTTCAATGCAATCCAGAAGACGAAGGACTCCTAGATCAAGTATTGGGAGAAATTCACCTTTGTGGTGGACTTTTTGCCGACCCAATTTTATGGGTTTACGACGGCATGCTAATTATTTAGTGCATACGATATTTTAACTTGGGAAATCGGACGCAAAAAAAGTTTTCTCTGAATAAACATTAAGGGGTCCAAACTTTGGACCGCTCTCCTGATCAAACTATGGGAAACATATTTTCCCGATTACTGCTATCGCTTATATTTTAGCGGTCTAAAATCCAATTCAGTGGACAAAAATGTTTGCTTAAAAAGTGAAATTACGTTTTTGTGATTAATTTTGTAACTTAAAAAAATTGTCTGTACCGACCATTAGATCACAAATTATTCAAGAGGATTATTTTTTTCTTCTTTTTTTTGAGCACTGAACAATGGTTTAACTTGAACGGAAAAGTGAATCATTTTAACGCTAGATGAAATTTTTAGCAAGATCGCACATTTGCGATTCAAATTACCGGTCTTAGGAATCAATATTTTATTAATTTTCTGGAGAGTCTAACTACTTGAGAAGTACTGTTTAGCTTTAATGTTGCTAAGTTATTTGGTATGTAATGTCCACCCTAGTATTTTTCTGTTATTGGAATAATATAGTAATTAAGGTCTTATAAAATGCAGTAAGTCAATATTTAATGTGAAAAGAGTTTCATGAAAGTATGAAAAATCGTTATCAAGATCAGCATTTCTATCTGTGAGGTTTGAATCATCACTAAAAGAATTCAACTGCTAGGAATTTGAATTACGGCATATAGCAAATGTCATTTAACTCATATAAGAGTGGAAAAAATCTATTGGAGATTACTGTGTTATTAGCAAAAAATCGTTTCAGAAAATTTGCTGCAGACTAAATTAACTTAAATTTTAAATTTATCATAAGGAATCTTAATTTTTTTTATCAATTTGTTGCTTTAGAGTGTTCAGATCAATTTCAAAAACTAAAGTAGAAAATAAAAACTTACTTATAAATATAATGATTTGTGGATTCCACTCTCTCACATCCTTAATCCATTTGGAGAGTTCTAGAAACGTTAACACATTTGCAACATTATACAGTAAAAGAACACCGTGTGACTGTTTAACGTTCCTTAATATAAAGTGAAAATATTGTATTTGTGTTTGATATATANATTATAAATATATATACATACATATATTATAAATATATATACATACATACATACATTAGAAATAATACCTTCCTTGTACACACAGTGACAAGATGGTATATCCGAAGATCCCTTTCATTCGATTCAGCGTTAATGAAAACCATACCTCAAGTGAGTAAATAGCAATATTTAAATTTCTCCCCCATTCCCCTCTCCATCCAAAGCTCCACTCACGACATCATGAGTTTTTTAAAACTTACTATGAAGAGTGTACTTACTCCATAGTTTGTGTGTACATAGTTTGTTTCATACTTTATTAATTTTAAATATACAGCTTTTTTAAAGTTTGACTTCTCAGGAACTATTCAACCGATTTCGCTCAAATTTCGTATTTTACTATGTCAAATCAGTTACTTTAAAATGATGTAAAACATTTTATAATTGTAGGTAAAGATTTTTCAATTCAATTAAAAATTTCTCGAGATATTGCGTAATACGCAAAAAATAAAATTCACATTTTGGGTTCAAACTTTGGATTGCTCTCCTGACCATATTTAGCAGATTGCGGCTACATACTATATTTTGAGGGTCAAAATCTAAAATAAAGGTATGGATTGGAAAAAAAGTATGTTTATTCAGAGAAAGTAAGTTTTGTGCCCGATTTCGTCACCTCCTGGAAATATTTTGATTGAGACTAGAACGTGAAGATGAAGATCCGATTATTAGACCCAAAATTATTCTGAGTGATCCGTTTTTTTTCTTTGCGTGCTGTGCGTTATATTTAAATATACTGTGCATTTTCTTCTCATTGAAATTTTTTATCTCTTTAATTTTCAACATAAAGGGCTATGAATAGCTGTTACGAATTTACAACAGTTATCGAAGAAGTACAATATTTGCTAAAAGGCATAATTTCATATATATATATATATATATATATATATATATTGTGACATCACACACGTACGTCGATATTCTACTCCTCAATAGTTTTTTTCAGTTTTCGTTCATTTAACCACAATAGCCTTCTACTATTTTAAATTGATCAATTAATTTTTATATCGATTATTCCCACCTTAACTTTATCCGACTAGCGCTTTGCCTCTTTCCGCGTGCCTTCTTGGCGTCAGTTGAGGAAGCCAACGTGTGAGAGAAACATCGCTCTCATTTTTTAAAAACTTTTAGGCGCTCGCCTTCCAGATGAATATCTCACATTTCACCTTTTTATAAAGTATAGTATGGAAGTAAATTTAAATTAAAGTTTAGCAATTAAATTTTAGGAAAAATCCCATTTTTGTTTCAATTTGAACGTTAGCGGATTAAGACGCACAACATGGCGACACGTGTACCTGGCACCAATAGTTGGCGAGTTTTCCTAGTTGCAGTCCCCAAGTCTACGATGATCCTGATGTTTACATATTACTGATGTTCACAAGTTGTTGATTCTAATTTTTCCCTTTAAGGAAAAGGAAGTTTCGTCTGATTCAAAAATATGATCCAGAATTTGCGTTCCACATGAGGGATTGAATGCCATCTAAAAGAGAGCCAACTTCATCAATGAACCTTTATCAATGAGATCTGCGAAATAAAGTGAAGTTTTATATTTTGAACCATATGCCCTCTATGACTCAATATCAACAGCACTTGACCAGCTATTGAATCTGGAGATCCTTCTGGAACGAAGGATCAGGTAACTCATTTGGACAATGTTTTTTTAAAAGCTATACGATCTTCTGTTTATTTCCATAATATGACAGTACAGTAAAATTTCACATTTTTCCTTTTATGTAATTCCTGCGATGAATTTTATTCACTTTTTTTTAAATGTCCATTTTCCTATTATTTAAACTTCTTAAATCGTAAATATACGATATATGTATATTTTTTTTTTGTTTTTATAAATTCTTGAATTTAAAACAGCGTTTTTCCAAACCTTAGAGTGAGTAAAAACTCTAAAATTAAGTTCAAATAGTAAGAATAAAATGCTAAGACTTAGGGCAACATTTATGAGTGTTAATTTAACTCAACGTTTGTCTTCTCAACGTCGAATACAGCGATATTTACATTTGGTTTAAATGACAAGTAGCTCAATACATTTTGCGGATGAAATACATGAAATTTCAGATAAATTGAAGAACTATTTAGCAACAAAGAAGAAATGCGCACAAAAAACCTTCTATAAAAATAATTTTCCTAAACTTACCCGGGCACAAGATATCGAAGCGTCCATTGACCAGGAACATTATAAATAACAAATGTTTCGTTGAAGATGTTAACTATAATTCTATATCCTTCGATATCGAGCCCGGTTCTCCTATTGCATGCTATAAATTAAAAATAAGTTAGAGTAAGAAAAAAGAGTGAGAAATCATACCCAATATGATTGAATAATCGATAATTTAATAATTAGATTTTTTAACAAAAGTTAGTTCAAAAAACTTAATGACAGAAAATCATAACAACATGGAGAAGTTACAAGAAGTGGCCTTCTGCTGAAATTTCACATCATTCGATGGTAACAATACACGAACACAGGATTTAATTACTAGCAGTGTCAACA
>NC_092205.1:42389448-42412964 GCF_043381705.1 Parasteatoda tepidariorum | reverse complement strand
GTAAGAGAATTATATATATTAGATCAGAAGCACATCATAAAAAGGCAGAATGCTTTGGTGTTTTCAAAGCAAAGCAAACGTTGCCACCGGCGGAAAAGAAATACAGCCAAAATTTGGGAGCCACGTAAGAGAATTATATATAATAGATTTTTTTCGGGGGTAGGGGGGGTAGTTTGTTAGAGGGGTGCACCCCCTTATATATTATTCTGCCGGCGCCTTTGTAAATAAATTTTATGTTTGCAGTTATTTTTGTGTATAAGATAAGGCTGTTTTTATGACAAAGATTAATAAAGCAATGCAAAACCACGCTTGCAAAATGTTAATGATAAGAATATTTTTTATCTACAGAAACCATTGCCTTATTTCAAAGAAATTATTACTCAATTTAAAGATGAGGTTAAATAAATGAAGAAATATTATTAAAAATATATAAACTTACATGCTTCGTCAATCAAAGAAATATGGAATCTATCTTCTTCTTCAGTACGTGCAGTATTTTGTTTCGTAAATCGCTATTATGATTCCCACTTAGTATAAAGTGAAACTAAGTCTGTTCAACGAGAACTGATAGTGGAAGTAAATATAAGGGTTGCTGTTTGATCGNAATGTTATGATCGGTTCTTTCGCTGAATGGGCGATTTCGTTTAATTCCAGAGCTTTCGCTTTGATACAGAGCTTTCGCTTTTATAGAAAAACGAAAACGATATTCGGTCTTTGATATCTTAAAATTAGATAACAAAGTGCAAAATTAAAATATTTACATGAAAATACGTTTCTAATTGTTTCAGTAAACACATAATTTTATTTTGAGAGTAGTTTTGTTGTATTTTTTTTAAGTTTAAATTAAATTAGTTTTAATATATTTTCATAAATATCTATGCAAAACATAACTTTTATGATTCCATCGTAAAAGTCGTATAGAATTGAAGGAATATATTAAAAAAATACTGTTTATTTTCATAATTAAAATTTTTCTTTGAATTTATTAAGAGTTAAATAATGTTTAATTAAATAATGCTTAATGTTAATTAATTATATTTCACCAACTGATTTGAAAATATATTTGAAGGAACAGCATTTATTTGTATCTTCAAACTGTTATCTTTATTTTTCTAAGGGTAGTATTACGAAAATAATTACACTAAAAGAGAACTTGGAACTTTTTGTTTTATATGTCTCATAAAATCTTTTGCTTAGAAAAATATACCCACTTAACCTATTAAAAAAAGCAGTTTGTAAGCCTCGAATACAATAGGTTTTTGAAAATAGAATGAAGTATCAAAATTATTTAATTTTCCGTAACATTTGAGTTTCTATAATTAATTAACAATTGTACCGAAAGCAAAAATAATGATATTAAACTACTC
Source organism: Parasteatoda tepidariorum (assembly GCF_043381705.1). Lineage (NCBI taxonomy): Eukaryota > Metazoa > Arthropoda > Arachnida > Araneae > Theridiidae > Parasteatoda > Parasteatoda tepidariorum. Next base: position 42,411,597 of record NC_092205.1, on the reverse strand, counting down.
AGACAAGAACAAAATTTAATGAATTACTGTATTAACGATGGATAATAACGAATAATTATATCATTAAAAAGTAAAAATGAAACTAATCTCAGGATTCACTCTCAAAACTTGTCAAATCCTCGTCGATGGAATTGATATTTATTACTAGAGAATTAACAGTGTTTTCGATAGCTTTGTCCAAATCCCACATCTCTTTTTCGATTTTCTGAGTGCTCAATGCAATTTTTCCACTTTTCAACTCCAATTTCATTTAAACTTCTTATGCACAATCCTACTACTTCCGATAACTTGAAAGTTTTGTTTTCTTCCCAGCAAAAAATAACTGCAATTTTTCTACAGAACTGAAGTAATTTTGTAGTTTTTCTAGAGTTAACTGCAGATTTTCTGTTGTGCAATCTTAACTGTAAAAACACTGCAGTTATTTTGCAGTTAATGTGAAGTAATTTCTCAGTAATTTATTTAGAAAAAACTTTTAGCTACTTTCTACAAAATTACTGCAGTTTAAGTAAGGTCACTATAAAATCATAAATTTAGAAAAAAACTGAAACTTTAATTCCGTGGTTATTCTGCACTAATATGATTAAATAGGTAGTAATATGATTAAATAGGGTTCTGAAAAATGAAAGAAAACCTTTACTGTTAAATAAAAAACGGTGAAGGAACAATAGAACTGCTTTTAAAAAAACAAATTGCAATAGTAAACATTTTTTTATTCAAGAAAATTAAGCTTAATATTTTTTTCTCTTAGAAAAGCTTTGATTATTCTGAATTTGGTAGTACTACGTCATTTTTATCATCCAAAGCATTTCAATTTTTAGTTAGCTTTGAAGCGTTCATTTTGCTGCTTGATTAAGAAGACATATAATCGAGATCCTACAGAACCAGAATAATAAAAAAAATTTATAAATTGAACAAGCTCGAATATTAAACAGTTACTGATCAAGCAAACCACGCTGGACACTTTCCTTCTTGTTGCATCTCTTCTTCTGAAATCACTGACTTCTCCGCTTTTGGTAGTACAACGGCATTTTTATTAACAGGAGGATCGCAATTTTCGTTTAACTCAGAAGCTTTTATTTTACTGGTTGATGAAGAAGATTGACTACTGTCTTTTTCCTTTAACACGCTTTCCCCTATAGATCCATTTTGTAAATTGCTATCTTCTAGATAACTTGTATCTTTTGACTTATAATTAATAATTTCTAGACACTTTCCTTCTTGTTGCATCTCTTCTTCTGAAATCACTGACTTCTCCGCTTTTGGTAGTACAACACCATTTTTATTATCAGGAGGATCGCAATTTTTGTTTAACTCTGAAGTTTTTATTTTACTGGTTGATAGAGAAGATTGACTACTGTTTTTATCCATTATAACGCTTTCCCCTTTAGATCCATTGTGTAAATCGCTATCTTCTAGATAACTTGTATCTTTTGACTTATAATTAATAATTTCTGTTTCAGTAAAACATCCATTCAGTAGTTCTTTTTCAGCAACGGAAGTGACAGGCACCTCATTGGTTTCTTTCCATTCGAGAGACTTTCCATCGATTTCAATTTTATCAGATGGTATTAATCCTTCTTTTTGAAGTATTCTCAAAGCCATGTGTTCAAAAACCTAAAATAAACTAATATATAAGAAGTTGAAACTGCTAAAAAAGCTATTTTAAACAAAAGTTTTTAAATTGTTTGACGCTTTGTTCCCTTTGCAGTTAAATATTCAGTTCCCTTTGCAGTTACAATTAATGCATTAGATTTTCAATTAGGGGGCGTTTTTAAGAAACAATTTTAACATTAATTATAATCAAATAACTATACAGCATATAAACTGCACAACATATTGAATCAAATGAGAATTTTGGAAATATTAGGTAAGAAAACAAAGTATCGAACATAACTTAATCTTGAAAGATGGTTACAAAATAAAAATAAAAAACATTCGTAAAAGATCATACGGAAATGTTTTCCCCAATGCGCGTTTTTAAAAGTGTTCACATAAAATAAATATAACTTGCTAATATAAAAGGAATTAAAATTGCTAAAAAAGCTGTTTTAAAAAAAGCTTCTAAAATTGTTTGACCCCAAGTTCCCCTTCCAGTTAAACATTTAACAACAATTACAATTAATACATAGGATTTTCAATCAGGGTGGGTTTTTACGAAACAATTTTAATATTAATTATAACCATAACATGTAAACTTCACAACATATTGAATCGAATGAGATTTTTGGTAATATTAGGTAAGAAAACAAAGTATAGAATATAACTCAATCTCGAAGCAGGCCTCAGAATAAAATTCTTAAACATAGAGACCGATATTGCGGTTGCAAAATAAAAATAAAAACGTAAGTAAAAGATCATATAAAAAATTTTTCCCCTATGCGCGTTTTTAATGGTGTTTACATGAAATAAATGTAAAGTATTTTCAAATTATTTCCGTCGATTTTTTGTTGCCTACTCTTTTAGAAACATTAGAAACGATACTGATATGAATTATCTTAGAGTGGCGTAACATTACATATCCTACTATCATATAACCTTGTGAAGAGTAATGAAATTTTTCCATTTATCATAAAGGGCCGCAGTCATAAGGCAAAGATCATGTAAGAACCTCTTACTTCGTCTATATTTTCACCAGTTCTGATGTTGCATTCAAAAAACTCCAAGTTTTTACTTTGTGCAAATTTTTTACCAGTATCGCGTGATACTTCTTTTTGATCGAAGATNAAGTATCGTAGGTAACTCAATCTTGAAATATGGTTACAAAATAAAAAATAAAGATAAAAACATCTGTAAGAGATCATATGGAAATGTTGTCCCCAATGCACGTTTTTAAAGGTGTTTACATGAAATAAATGTAAAGTATTTTCAAATTATTTCCATCGATTTTTTGTTGCCTACTCTTTTAGAAACATTAGAAACGATACTGATATGAATTATCTTACAGTGGCGGAACATTACATATCGTACTGTCATATAACCTTGTAAAGAGTAATGAAATTTTTCCATTTATCATAAAGGGCCGTAGTCTTAAGGGAAAGATCAAATATGTAAGAGCATCTTACTTCGTCTATATTTTCACCAGTTCTGATGTTGCATTCAAAAAACTCCAAGTTTTTACTTTGTGCAAATTTTTTACCAGTATCGCGTGATACTTCTTTTTGATCGAAGAGATCCCATTGAACTCCAACTGTCAACAATGAAGAAATGTTAAAACTCTATAAAAAAAAATGTGATAAATACATATGTTGTCCGAAGAATTGGGACATAATGTTATGATCGTTACAAAATTTTTTTTAATTTTATAAAAGGGATACATATATATTATATTTATTGAGCTCAAAAAAAATAGTGTGTTCCACATTTCAATCGACAAATTCAGATGGGTGATAAAAAGCATCGAGGAGAGAAAAATGCGAACGAAAGGAGAGAATACGAAAAATAAAGGGAGAAAAACGCGTTTTACCCTCAGACAAGTTATTTCAATTTCCTGGAATCAACTAAAAAAGATACTGTAAATCTGCCAACTACAAAAAAATTACGTGAATAATTATTATAAAAGTTAACTGAACCATTCTTAAAAACAATTCTTGAACGTGGCTCCACCTTTCGTTCCGTCCAGATTAAAAACCTATGCGTTTTTATCTGCAATTTTCAACCTCCCAATCGGGCTTGCGATTGCAAATTTTCGAGTGATTTCGTACGAATAATTTTATCACCCTTCTGTATACATAGGTCGAATATTTGAACATCGTGTAATAATTTAATGAGAAACATGCTGCTATTTCTCTACATAAGATATATCTGAACATTGCTCTGCCAAGGGTTGCGTTGATGCACTGTTTGAAAGAATCATAATTCGGTGATAAGTACCCCCTCATTATACTTCATAAGACGTAGAGTGCGCAAATTTAAATGCAGCTCACCCTGAATAACTTCTGATCAAATGATTGGAATTATAAGTTTACTGTCTAAATCTTAATGGTTCGAGAGGGTAACCTCAAATATGCTAATTGATTTTTTATTTTAGTTCATAACCGTCGTTGAACAGCAGACCGAATTTTCAGTCTACGACTATCAATGTTCAACTCCGTATCCTTGTAATTTTGAACACATAAAAGAAGACCAAGGAACTCTTGGATCATGTATTGGGAGAAATTTGACTTCGTGGTCTTAACCCATGGTCCGTCTGCTACTGAGGATATTTCATGTCAGAATTGTGGTCGGTGCAACCCGGGTTTGGGAATCTAACCCGCCATTGCAGAGAATCGCACCCGGTTCACCACATTAATTGGGAGGTGAGCCTTATATCCCATGAGTCGCCACGGCTTCATGCTAATTAATTTTATTTTTATTTTATAACAGTCGATGAACAGCCGACCCAATTTCATGGGTTTACGATTACTAGTTGCTTATTTGTATCTCGTCCCGCTCTATTTAAGGGCATACGAGAGTAGATACATAAAACTTACACAAAACATCAGAAATTATAATTTACGATTACTAATGTCCAACATCGCATACTTGTAACTTTGACCCCAATCCAGAAGACAAGGGAACTCCTGGATTGAGTATTGGGAGAAACTTGCTTTCGCGGTGGACGGTTTTGATGGAGCTAACCAGCATTTGCTTTACATGGAGAGGAAGACCACAAGAAACTCCCACGGTTAGCCTAACGGCAAGGGGACTCTAACCCATGATCCGTCTACCACTGAGGATATTTCACGTCAGCACTGTGGTCAGTGCAAGCAGGATTCGGATTTCGTATCGACTGGGATTCGAACTCGGTTCGCCTCATTGGAAAGAGAACGCTCTATCCCCTGAATAATCGTGGCTCTTGCTAATTAATTAGTGCATACGATATTTTAAGTTGGGAAATCGGACAAAAAAACGTATTTTCTCAGAACAAATATTAATGGGTTCAAACTTTGAAGCGCTCTCCTGATTAAACTATGGAAAATATATTTCTCTGATTGCTGCTCCCCCCTATATTTTGACGGTCTATAATCAATTCCATCGACAAATGTGTTTATTACGAAATAGTAAGTTTTTTATGATTAATTTCGTAACTTAAAAAATTGTCTGCACTAATTAAATAGCATATTTGAGGTCATCAAGATTAAGTTCTAAAACGTGATCATTAGATCAAAATTTATTCAGGATGATCCTTTTTTTATCTTGCGCAAGAAATTTTTTAGCAAGTTTGCACGTTTGCGATTCTAGGTACTGGTTTTAAGATTCAACATTTTATCAATTTTCTTGAGAGTTTAAATACTTGGGCAAGTGAAAGTACGCCTTCTTGAGAAGTTCTGCTTAGCTTTAATGTTTTTAAATTATTTGGTATTTAATGCCCATCCTAGTATTTTTCTGTTTTTGAAAAAATATAGTCACTAAGACGGTCTTATAAATTGCAGTGAATCAATATTTAATGTGAAAAGAGTTTCATGAAAGTATGAAAAATGTTATCAAAGTCAGCATTTCTATCTGTGAGATTTGAATCATCACAAAAAAAGTCCATTTGCATAGAATTTGAAATACGACATAGGGCAAATGGCATTTAACTCATATAGAAGAGGGAAAATATCTATTGCAGATTAGTGTGCTATTAGAAAAAAATTAATTTTGAAAATTTCCAGATGATAAAATTAATTTAAATGTATCATAAGGAAGCAATTTCTTGAAACGTTTGTTGCTTTAGAGTGCTTAGATCAATTTCAAAAACTAAAGTAGAAAATTAAAACTTACTTATAAATATAATGATTTGTGGATTCCATTCTCTCACATTTTCAATCAATTTGGAGAGTTCTAGAAACGTAGACACTCTTGTAACATCATACAGCAAAAGAACACCGTTTGACCTTTCAATCTGCCTTAATAAAGTGAAAATATTGTATTTGTGTGTGTGTATGTATATATATATATATATATATGGGTCATTCTCACAAAAACAGTCATTTTCATGTCCCCAGTATATTTTATGTTTGTTTTACAGCTTACGAAGAAAAAAAATTCAGGGAAAGTGTCCTTCAGAATGCAAGCTAACAAAAGAATAAAAATAAAATTATCAATTTTTATTTTTTATTTATTTTAGGTAATTAAAATATACCAATATGTCATTCCCTCACTTGTCCCCACTGCTGATTNCCATCTACAGTAAGAGTCAGAGTCGCAATAAACAAGCTGTTAAAAGGTTGTGGTGGTGCTCTCTCTCGTCGTATTCCTACACTAGTATTTACCAGATTTAGAAAAATTACTAATTTTAGGTCTTACCAGCGATAATACAGTCCACATAGAATGCCAAATGAGAAACCGGCAAAGTATAAAATACATCTCCGATTCGTCAAAATGTCATTCAAAAATGACAAATTCAAAACGTCATCCGATTTGACTTTAATTTATTCATAGATATAATTACATTTATTCGATATTTTAATACTTACTGACGATAGATTAGAAGAAACATCAGTGTTTGGAGTATCGGGCAAATATATACCGGGCAATGGCACTTGACCTTAAAAAAATATCAGTGCAGGGTATACCGGGCAAATGTATAACGGGCAGTGGCACTGAACCTTCAAAAAACATCATTGTAGTGTATACCGGGCAGTGACACTTGGCCTTAAAAAAACATCAGTACAGGGTATACCAGGCAAATGTATAACGAGCAGTGGCACTGAACCTTCAAAAAACATCATTGTAGTGTATACCGGGCAAATGTATGCCGGGCAATGGCACTTAACCTTAAAAAAAAACATCAGTGTAGGATATACCGAGCAAATGTAAACCGGGCAGTGGCACTAGACCTAGTATATATTTCGGACATTTACCAAAGGTCTAGTCATTCTAGGTCAAGTTAAGTGCCACTGCCCGGTATACACTACTCTGATGTTTTTTAAGGTCAAGTGCCATTGCCGGTATATATTTCCCCGATACTCCAAGCACTGATGTTTCTTCTAATCTATCGTCAGTAAGTATTAAAATATCGAATAAATGTAATTATATCCACGAATAAATCGGATGTAATAAATATTTTGGATATTCACCAAAGCGACTATGTGATAGTCAACATTCACCGGTGAAAATCAACAACCAGAGATTTCGGTGATTAACAGTAACATGCACTAACAATTCAGACAAAAATGTATATTGATCATTGATAAAATAATTATTTAATTTTACATTTTTTTTTTAATTAGTATTCAATATGACAAAAAAAAATTAAATTGCTTAATTTAATTTGTCGAATTTCAGTTGCATATGTTTTTATTATATAATTTGCTTTTTGTCTGATTGAAACTAAAATATTTTGTCAGTTGACGGTATTGAAGTTAATTGGGCAATTACTTGCAATGGTTTTTGCTTTTGAAATATTACTCAGCTTCAACTTATTAATATTACATGTTTTAATTTGTTTGCCATCTTTTAAAGTTTTTTTTCATTAGGTTTTAATTGTTTTCAGTTTAAAATTCAAATTACTGGGGGGGGGGAGATGAAGCACCATATAGGGAGCATACGGCATCCTATAAGATCAACAATAATTTGATTTAGGGGTAAAAATATACTTGAGGGTGCCCCTTGGCGAAATTGGCGACTTATGTTTGCGCGGAACACCATGGTAACAGGAGTGGCTGACAAAATATAATGATATTTCAATAAAACATTGGAAAATTTCAACAAAACTTTATAAAATTGCAATGAACCCGATATGAGCAAAATTAATAAACCCAATAAAATGTATTTTGAATCGAAACAAAATTTAATGGAGTAAGCACAGAAAAAAAGGAAAAAAAACAACTCACTTCTTCGTTAAGCTTTAATATCCTTACATATTTTTCTATTGGCTATTTTTTTGAAGAGTTAACAATTAATAATTAGTGGTGTCAACAGCCAGTTGTGATTTTTATCTTTTGTAAAAATTTTTGATAGAAAAAAATACATTCATTTTTTTATTAGTGGTACACAGCGTTACGAAAAATTTAGAAAGGGTACACAAAAGTCACAAGTTTGGGAAACACTGCTATAGGGCATTATCCGGAGATTAATCTCCATATCCGAAGCACGCGTGACAGAGCCTAACTCAAATCATTGATGATCTTATAGGATGCCGGAAGCTCCCTATATGGTGCTTCCTCCCCACCCCCCAGTAATTTAAGTTTTAAACTGAAAAAAATTAAAACCTTATGAAAAAGAACTTTAAATTATGGCAAACAAATTAAAACATGTAATATTAATAAGTTGATGCTGAGTGATATTTCAAAAGCAAATAACATTGCAAGTAATTGCCCAATTAACTTCAATACTGTCAACTGACTAAATATTTTAGTTTCAATCAGACAAAAAGCAAGTTATATAATAAAAACATAAGTAACTGAAATTCGACAAATTAAATTAAGCAATTTAATTTTTATGTCATACTGAATACTAATAAAAAAACAAATATGAAATGAAATAATTATGTCATCAATGATCAATAAACATTTAAATCAGTAAACAATAAAACCCGATTTATCAGAGCTATTAAAATATATTGGAATTCTAAAATAAATAACTGCTTTCGATCAAAACAAACATTTTATTATAAAACTTTAGAACAACTATCTTTTTACATTGCCACTCAAAATTATTAATAAACACTGGATGATATTGCGTTAATGACACTTTTATCTAATGACATCATAAACAATCGTTTGCATAAAGTTTAGTTCATAATAATCATATATAATCGTCTGCATAAATAATCGTTCGGTCTTTTTATAGCTTTACGTAGGGCGCTTTTTCATTACACGACACGATAACGACAAAACGGATCCGATTGTCGGCGAACGACATAGAGTCAAGTAAAATACATGGTCAGCAGCGGAGTGCTTTTTCAATCACCGATACGATAACGATTATGTCGTATCCGACAAGTCGACATCGTTTGTCGGAATCAAATGTTGGTTAGACAAGCAAGTTTCTCCTCAAATCGTGGCGAGTTTATTTGTNTCTTAATTATTTGTTTCGAAGTCCTCTGAGTTTTATTTGAGGTCAGTTTGTATTTTGTATATTTTGACAGCATTATTATAAAATTATTACCTTTTCACACACATGCGTTCTTAATTTTGATTGGCTGTTCTCTGCGTTACTAACCAGAAGTCTTCTGTGATTGGGTATGCGTTATCATTCCATTCTCTTCTTATATATAAAGATATATATAATAACAGAGCTACATCCCTGTTATCATTGTTGTATTCAACTTTAATAATGCGGTCAAAAGCCATAATACGTTATAAAAAGGTTCATTTAAAGTTATGCTGGTAGTTATAACAGTTCACATCCCCACTCTACAAGGGACGGGGTGTGGACAAGGCTTCGGATGGTTCCGGTAGATGTTTTATGGAACACGTTATTCAGCAAGAGAAATGCGAAAACCGTCGATCCCGCATTAAATACTAGGTTCCAGTCGTACATACCTTTGTAACTCTACGCATTATGGAAAATCATTTAATGCTTCCTAATATGGAAGTGAAAAAGGGACAAGATTCTAAAAATAACTCCTCCTTTGAAATATAAATCTAATTATAATTTAATGGTAAGTTTTCAGCCTTGAATTCCCAAAATAGAATTTCTACATCTATTCTTTACCAAAGACATTTTATGAAAACGAAAGAGTTTTAATTCTTTTATTAACACAAATAATAAACTAAACACAAATAATTAACTAAAAATTAATATCAAGAGAAACTAAAAATGGGGAACCCAATAGTCGTTATCAAGACACATCTATTGGTATAAATGCGATATTTCTGAATAACGAATAATTATCCTATGATAAAAATTATTATTTTATATATATATATATATTGGGGCGTTTTCCTTTTTCAATTTAATGAGTCTGAGTCGATAGAATAACTAATGTAGAAGGTTATCGAGATTTTCTTCAAACTAAGTATAAATAAAAATTAATACTTTTTTATACAGAAAACTCATTGCAATGTTTGAAATGTTCATCTTATCGCCACAGGGACTTCTGCTTAGTCTTAAAAGCGTAAAAAATATACATCAGAGATAATGCCTTTCATGTACACACAAACAGTTACAAAATCGTACTTTTCGTAAGTAAAGTCCCCTCAACTTCGGATATATTAATCAGATATACCACGAAATCAATTTCATTCGATTCAGCGTTAATGAAAACCGAACCTCAAGTGTGTAAATGACAATATTTAAATTTCTCCTCATTTCCCTCTTCAACCAAAGACCGACTCACGAGATCATCAGTTCTGAATCACTTACTGTGTGTTTATTTATTTTAAATATACAACTCCTTTAAAACTTGATTTCTCAGGAACTATTCAACCAATTTCGCGCAAATTTCGTATTTTACTATGCCAAATTAGAAACTTTAAAATAATGTAAAACATTTTATAATTGTGGGTAAAGATTTTTCAATTCACTTAAAAATGTCTCGAGACATTGTGAAATACACAAAAAATAAAATTAACATTAGGGGTTCAAACTTTGGATCGCTCTCCTGACCATATTTAGCAGATTGCGGCTACATCCTATATTTTGAGGGTCGAAATCTAAATCCAGTATGTTTGTTCAGAGAAAGTACGTTTGGTGTCTGATTTCGGCAACTCGAATTATAAAGATTGAGCCTAGAACGTGAAGATCCGATTATTAGATCAAAAGTTATTCAGGGTGATCCGTTTTTTTTCTTTGCGTGCTGTATTATATTTAAATATACTGTGCATTTTCTTCTCGCTGAAATTTTTTATCACGTTCATTTTTAGCATAAAGTGCTATGAATAGCTGTTACGAATTTACAACAGTTAGAAAAGTTTTTTTTTTCTTCTTTTTTTTGCATTTTTATAAGTTCTTAAATTTAATGCAGCGTTTCTCCTAACCTTAGAGTGAGCAAAAGCTCCAAAATTAAGTTCAATTAATAAGAATAAAATAATAAAACTTAGGGCAACATTTATGAGTATTAATTTAACTCAACGTTTGTTTTCTCAACGTCGAATACAGCGATATTTACATTTGATTTAAATGACAAGTAGCTCAAAACGTTTTGATGGTGAAATAAATGAATTTTCAGATAAATTGAAAAACAATTTAACAACAAAGAAGAAATAGGCACAAAATATCATCTATAAAAATAATTTTCTTAAACGTACCTGGGCACAAGACTTCGAAACATGTAATGACCAGGAACATCAAAAATAACAAATGTTTCGTTCCAGTTCTGTACTTTAATTCTACATTCTGCGACATCGATCAAGATACTCTCACTGTGTGCTATAAATTAAAAGTTAGTGTTTAAGGAGTGAGAAATAATACCCAATATGATTAAATAATTGATAATAATATAATTAAATAATTAGATTTTGTAACAAAAGTTAGTTCAAATAACTTAATAACCGCAAATCATAACAACATGGAGAAGTTATGAGAAATGGCCTTCTGCTGAAATTTCACATCATTTGACGGCAACAATACACGAACACAGGATTTAATTATTAGTAGTGTCAACAGTGTGGTTTCATGCAAACTATTTTTTTTATTTATAATAGCGCGAAATTAATGATGTGATTAAAGAAAATGATGTATGATTAAAGAAAATAATGTATACAGATGCGTTATGGAAAGCAATCTTTTTGTTATTCTTACAAATAGAAAGTTTAATCCTGTCACTTGCTTGACTTTTTTATGCATAATGTCTTCATTAAAAAATCTTTTGGGACACTTTCATGAGTCAGACAACAAATAATTATGATCAACTATCACTATGAAAAGCATTTTTAGTTAAAAAATTGAAACAATACTGGTAAACTTTAGCGATTATATAGCAACACATTTCCTTTTTTTCTTTTGTATCTTTTATTTTTTATCTTTTTTACTTTTAACTGCAACAAAAAAAGCGAGCTTTGGAATAAAAGTTATGAGAGATGAGTACATTTTCCTTTTTTTCTTTAAAAAAAAACATACATGGTCACTGTTTAAAGCAAAAATTAAAGAAAACACTTATAATTGCAAATTTTTTGAATAAATTGATTTTTTTTTAAAAAAATACGTTTATTTTAGTAAAAGAATTTTGGAGAAAATTTCAATTTTCACTCCCGATTTTTAATCTACATTTATAAAAACTAGACATCCAAAACAACTAATATTAAAGAAAATTATTTATACCACAACAAAAGCTTCAAAAGATTTGAAGTGGAAATTTATACCAAAGGAAAGGGAGGAAATTACCTCTTAACTCTCCAGTTCGATACATTTGCAGCATAGATGTTTTTCCTACCACTGAAATATAAAAATAATTAGATGAAAATTAGAACCTAAAAGAGAAAAATAAATGATACTAACTATAAAACTGAAATTAAAAATAGCTTATTTTTAATAAGAGAACATATAAAAACAAAAAAAGTGACTATAAACTAAAAATATGAACACCTTAAATAACTTTTTCTCTAATAATCGGATTTTCACATTATGGGACTCGATCTTAGTGATTCAGAAGCCTAACCTTAAAATTGCTAATTAATTATTGTCGATGATATGCTACAAAATCTGACCCAAAAATGTACAGTGTGCCAAAAAAAAAAAAAAAAACGGATCACCTTGAATAATTTTTTATCAAATGATCGGATCTTCTTCTAGAACTCAAACTTAATGGTTCGAGGGGGTGACCTAAAATATGTTAATTATTGCAGACGATATTTTAAGTTACGAAATCAGACACAAAAACGTACTTCCTCTGGATGAACATGTCTTTCTTTTTCGACGAATTTAGATTTCTGGCACTCAAAATATAGGAAATAGCGCAATCTGGGAAATGTGGTTCGAATAGTATGGTTAGAAGAACTGACCAAAATTTTGATTTCTTAAATTTAATTTTACTTTTTGGTGCATTTCACCATTTCTTGAAAACTTTATAAGAGAATTGAAACATTTTTACACAAAAATATTAAAATATTCAATAAAAATTCTATGCAAAAAATGAATTTTAGTAAATGTTTATTATTTTTTATTAATTTATTTAATAATAGTCGAAAAAACTCCAATGTATACAATTTTTTACATTATTTTAAAGTATATAATTGCACTATTCTAAATACAAAATTTGATTGAAATCAGTTGGATAGCTTCTAAGAAATCGAATTTTAAAAATGTTATTTAAAATTTGATTTCTCAGAATTTTTTCGACCGAATTAAAGGTGAACACCTAGAATTACATTTTCTTTAATGATAGGACTCGATTTAAATTGTTCAAAGGTCTAAGCTTACCTTGAAAATACTAATTAATTAATGCAGAATATATTTGATGCTACGAAGCAGATCCAAAAACGGACTTTCTCCGAATAAATGTACTTTTTTTGTTAGATTAGAATTCTTGACCTTCAAAATATAGAAGGTAGCACATCTGAAAAATATGGCCAGAAGAGCGGTCGAAAATTTGGATTCGTCGATATTAATTTTACTTTTTCTGTAGATCGCCATATCTTCAGACTTATTTAAATGAATCGTAAAAGTTTTACACACATCTGAAAATTTCGTTTATAATTCATTCGTTTCGTCCCACGATAATTCGGTGCAAAAAGTATTTTAAGTAACATTAGTTATTTTTTACTGCCTCATTTAATTGTAGTCGAAAATATTTTGAATTGTAGAGAATACAAATTTAAAATGGCGAATTTTTCCTCACTACTTTTTATTCGAATAAATATTAGCAACATTTTTTTTTTACATTTAATGCTTTGTTGGAAAAATTACAGTACTGTATGGTAATGGCATAACTGATAAAAATAAAGAACCATTGTTTTGAAATAAAATTCAAAATGAACAAACCATTTGGTAATTTTTCAGGTGACGGTTTACATGAAATTCTGGTTTTCAAAATAATTGCTACAATTCAAAATTGTAATTCACGATAAGTAAACAATACATAAATGAAAAGTAAATTTAAACGAACAAATGATTTTAATGTTTAATGCCATGTTCTAAGATATGATATAAATACCAAATTTTATTATATAATATAAAACCTTGTTAATTTTACCAAAAAATAACCTAGCCGTTAGGTTTTCTCGTAAAGCCAAAAACCCGCATAAGTTGCAGGTATATAGAACCTATAAAAAAACGGAAAAAATACAACGAAAATAAGGAGAGAAATAAAAAAAACGATTCAAAAGAAAAGCAGAATAGCTATAAAAATTATTGCAAAATTGAAAAAACACACACAAAAAAGGTAATTAAAACTATAAAAAAACGAAAAGATATAATATTGTCTCATAAGTATGTCCGCAAAAATATTACTTTCAAATATTGTATTGATATAGCAAAAGCAAAATATATCAATACAATAATGCAGGGAAAATATTCGAGAAAAATACAAAATAATACAGAAATAGGAACATGTAATGCGAGAAAAGATACCAACTGTCATGTATTTATGAGATAATTATTTATATTCTGACTAAGTTCCCAAATTACGAAATATAAAATTAAAGCAAAAATAGAAGGGTAGTGGGATATATTTTTCCAATACGCGTTCATACTACTTAAGTACAGCATTTGTATGTCGCCTTGAAAAAAACCCGAGAACTGGATTAGCGTATGATAAAAATATATTATACTGGATGATTCGAAGTTTAAAATATATGATAGGTTAAAATTTAAACACAACATTTTAGTTTGATGATTTTTATAGGAATTATTAAAATGTAATGAAAATCTATATTATATAAAACGCTAATACGTACGTATGTATGTATGTATCAATAAAACCGATGATATTTCTTTTCTCGCGCTGGCAACAGTTTTCATTTCTAATTGATTGGATTCGGCGCGCAAGAGCACGTAGTGAGCAACCAGATAACAATAACCAGAGTGAGCATTATCAGGTTGTTCAATTCAGATTCATGCACTAAAAACATGACAATATTTAATTTAAACTCAATTAGGAATTAATTAATTAATTGAAGTGAGAATGCTTTAAAAGGCCGCTGTTGAATTGATATTTTTCTACTGGGAGCTACCTAAACGTCTAAAAAACGTTTAAGTGTTTGTATTGAATGCATTGAATTTTTTTATATTTCGCGTTTATTTATGCATTGAATTTTCACGCTTTAAAATGCAGAATATTAGTGAAGCAATATTTGATAATTTATTTTGCTAATATGTTTCTTATTTAGCTAATGTTTTGATTTTTTCACCATGTACAATCTAAATAGCTAATATACTTTTTTAAAAGCCAATAAGAACATTGGTAGAATTCTTCTACATAAGTACAATACTATGTCTTTGATGATAAAATACTATGTCTTTGATGATAATATATTATGTCTTTGTGCTAGAACATTGTGTTCATTGGCGAGCGAGCGCAGCGAGCCATGGTTCACGGCGTGAACCACATAGGATTGCGTAGCAATCCTCGGGGGTTGGCGAGCGTTAGCAAACAGGGGGCGGAGCCTCCTAGTATTTATTTAATTGGATATTGGAGGAGATTTGCACATGACATAAATATTAATTTGGATGAGTAAAAGATTTTTTAATAAGTTTATTATATTATTATTTTATTACACAACTAACTCAATGATTTTGTTAAAAATTTGTTTAATATACGTTGTTTTTTTTTCAAATTTTGGAAAATATTGTCAACCGTTTTTTTTTTTTTTTAATAAATAAATATTACTACATATGTTTTTAGAAATATTAGAATTTCATGCAATTAGCTTATTTATATTAAACTTAAAAATATTCCTTTAATCGTATATGTCAATAATTCAAGTGTTTTCGTCTTTTTTAATACTTATATCCAAAAATTAGAAATTAATATTATCGTCAGCAATATTATTTCAACGGGTTAAATATTAATTAATGAAATTATAAAATTTCGAAAATTAAATACAAATAAATCATCGATAAATCTAAAAACATATTTGATATTTAAAGTAAAATGTTTTTCATAATCGTGTAAAAATAAGCTAAAAATAAGGGAAAATTACATCCTTGCGATATTCCGCTATTTGAATTTTAAAAAATTTCATTATAAGGATTATTATTAAAAAAGAAGCATATTTTAATTAGAGTTTCCCTGTAATCGAATTCGGAATTAATAATATTTCTTATAATCGCAATAAAAACTCAAAAGAACACCTTTTCGTTAAGAAAATGGAATGCTGTTAAACAGATCTTAGACATCAAATGTTTTTTTTTAAATTTGACATGCATAGTTTTATCATCCAAGAGACGAGTTAGTTTCAATCAAATTGGTATTTCAAAGTAACGAATAACTTTAATTAGGAAAATTTTTTTTACTCAATAGTATACGTATTTTAAAAAAGATTAAAGAATCGGAATAAGTTTTCGGATAACCCCTTCTGCAATGCGTCCTGGTAGTGTAAAATGCGACAATTTTTATTACCAAGATTAATAAAACAATGCAAAATAAACCAAAAATATTTTCTTGTCTTTTTAAAAATGTATTTTATCTAGAGCAATAACTGCTAAATTTGAAGTAAGTTATTATTCAAATTGTAAGATTAAATAAAGAAACAGCATTAAAAATATGTTAACTTACACGGTACTCCTATCAAAGAAATTGTGAGCTTTTTTTCTTCCGAAATATTGAAATTTTTTTCCTCTTTTTCTTTATTGCTGAGTGCATTTTTATTTCCCATTTTAATTTTTTAAATATTTTTATGATTCCTATATAGTGCAAGGAACTGGCGCCATGAACTGTGGCAAATGATTTCTGTTGTTTTTATCTATAACTCGTTTCCTAATTTTGATATCATATCATGTTCCTAAAATGACGTCATCATTTTTTTCTCATTATCGGCAGGCAGTCAAGTTGAGCTCGGTGATAACGTTATTTATCACAAAGTATATATTCTCCTTACTTTTGTTGTCTGTTACTTTTGTTTGTCTTTTTAATTGGTTTTACTTTTGCCTTTTAACTCTTAATTTCTTATATATGGGCTTCTTTCTAACTTCATTAAAGTTCATTTTTTTTTCAGACTTCAACTTGTTAAGCTGTGTTATTTACTATGTATATGTTCAACGATTGCACTTTTTTTATTAATTATTTATAACACTTGCAGATTATTATTATGTTTTATTTACAAGCTCCTGCTGTAATTTTTTCATCTTATTTTTCAATTTATAAAGATGTATTATTAAACTATAGGAACATGTTGATACTCTTAATTTTTTAACTGTGCAATATGAATTTATTTTATAACATTATTGCTTATCATCCACATTTTATTTTACCCTTCCTTTAAGTCATGCAAAGCCTTAATTTCATTCAATTTTGCTTTTTGTAAATCGAAACCATCTTTTGGACCCATCTCAATCATGAATTATCCTGCTCTGCTTCTCCAGCTGTAATTTTTTGACCTGCGTTGACCACCCCCAGTAGCCACCCGCACCCGGTCAGTTTGCTGGTGTAAGAGTTAGTGTTTGATATGTTTTTCCTTATTTTTCTCCACTATATTTTACCAGCTTTCTGTAGCTGCATGAGCTCTTATTACTTAAAAATATTTTTTTATTTCTTAGTTCCCTTAACCTATGTGACATTTTTTCAATTTCCGACAATGTATTTTTTTACTACCACTATTCGGTCAATTAAGATCCACTATTCGGTCAATTAGATGGATTAATATGTTTTTTGTTAAGGTGAATTAATTATTAATTAGTTTTTTTTATCTCCTATACATTCTTGTAAATTCATCGTGCCACATACTCAAATTGCCTTTTTTATTTTCCTCAAATCTCACATGTTTAATAAATTCAATTGTTTCACCAAATTATTGAGGATTAATTAATTAATTTGTCTAAATCATGATAAATTTAACCTTCCTTTTTATAATTCCCAGTATATATATTAATATTTAAAACTTTCAGAAGCTCTCTAGAACAGGTAACTTCGGCAGAAATTTGCAAGCTCTATCGAACGTTTCAAACAGAACAATGTAATAAATTGTTATCAAGCAAATTAAGAGCAAGTAAAATAAGACACCCCGGCAAGCCACTCAGAATATGAGAAGAATTCACGAGAATCAGTTCGATTTTAATTCATTTTATTTTATAACAAAAGTTGAACAGCCGACTCAATTCTGAAATTACAACTATCGAAGTTTAACTCCGTAGCCTTTTAATTTTGAATTCTACCCAAAAGATTTTTGATAAACTAACCCGCATTTGTGTATCATGCAGAGAAAAACTACGAAAATTTCCCATGATTATCCATGGCAAGGGGAATCTGACCTATGATCTGCTTACTGCTGAGAATATTTTAAGTCAACACTGTTGTCGGTGTGAGCCGGGAACAGAATTCGTAGCAATCAGCCACAGCTGGGATTTGAACATGGGTTACCTCATTGGGGGACGATCTTTCTGTCCCCTGAGCCACCGTGGCCCAACCTGTTCGACATGAGACGTTTCTTAGGGGAATAAATCTGATCCAGACCCTTAGAACGTTGTCGTGCAATAGGGCTGCGAGAAATGTACCCACTGTGCATGAGTGCTGGCAGCAGTGACCAAGGAAAGTTACTGCTTAAGAACACCCGTTTCTGGGCTGTCACGCGGCATAACTCATAAGGAAGACCACCGTATACGGCGTCTGAATCGGAACTTTGAGCAGCAGTTGGCACTGCAGTGACACAACGAACTGTTGCAAATCGGCTACTTCAAGTACAGCTCCAAGCAAAAAGCCCTGTAGCTTGCATTCCACTCACTCCAAACCACTGCCGTTTACGACGTGAGTGGTGTCCAGTTAGGTTCATTGCAGGACAGAGCGGAGATCTGTTGTGTTTTTTGTTGAAAGTCGGTTCCGCCTTGCTGCCAGTGATAGACGTATATTGGTTAAAAGGAGGCCAGGAGAGCGCCTGTTACCGCCTAGACACACTGAACCTACATCTGAAGTTATGATCTGGGGAGCAATTTTCTATGACAGCAGGACCACTCTCGTTGTTATTCCACGCACCTTGACTGCAAATTTGTACTTCAACCTGGTGATTCAGCCTATTTTGAAACCATTTATGAGCAGCATTCAAGGGAGTATTTTGCAGCAGAATAACGCTCGCCCTCAACTGCTGTTGTAATCTTGCATGCTTTACAGAAGGTCGACATGTTGCCTTGGCCTGCCAGATCACTGGATCTCTTATCGATCGAGCATGTATGGAAATCGTTGGACGACAACTTCAGCATCACACAGAACCAGCATTAACTATCCCTGTATTGATTGACCAAGCGCAACAGGCATGGAGCTCCATCCCACAAAGTGATATACAGCATCTGTATGACAAAATGCACGCTTGCATTCACAATTTTGGTTTTTATACCGGTTATTAATATACCAGTATTTCACATTTGGAGTGGTTTTTTTCCCTTCATTGCATTAATTTGTGATCTTGGAACTTTAATCAATAAAAAAAGGTTACTCAGATAAACGCATTACTGAAATTTCGTTACAATAATTTTTTCTTTGTCTTGGGGTTTTTCTTCATCATTGTATATGAAACTAAAATTAGATAACGCAAATAAAGCATAAATAAAGCCGCAGAAACAGACATAGTATCATTCTAGCTCTATAATGAAAAACTTTTCCCAAAGAGGAACAAGTAGGTGCAGAGGAAAAATTGCAAACAAGTTGCAACTAGAAAAAAAGTGGTTAAACCAATAAGAGGTGGGAAACACATATGAAGGACACAAAGGAGGGGAAATGAACGAAAAGACCTATTGAGATGGTGTGAGAATTCTAGTTATGCAATATGGATTTTCAAACAATGTGAAATGATGGGGGGGGGGCTTCAGAAAGGCCATAAACTAAAAAATTAGAATTTTTCAAAATCTGAAATGATTCCCAGAAAACTAAGTCAGTTACTGAAGAATGGCAAGTATTATCGTATAAATGGTTGTTTAACCTTGGGTAACCCCCTCACCCCTCAATCCTTTTTTAAGAGACCTACTACTTTGACAAGACATTTTCAGGTTTATTAAAGTTCCCTTTTAATTGACGATATCATAACGATTGTTTCATATTAATGGCGCAGTCAGTTAAGGTGCCGCTCGCACAGCTGGTTGGAGAGCTGGGATACTAAGTTCGATCCAGGTGGCCAACAAAACAACCAGCTTGTATACGTAGCAAGGTTCACGTTAACTTTGTCAAGGCTTCAAGTCCTGTCGTTGGTTGGGAAGTTTGAAGGGAGGGGTACCAGCTCAGGCGCTATCCGCATTGTCTGACTACTGTCGAAACTGCGTGGCATTCCTACCACGGCCGTTTAAAGATAGAGCCCTGAAAATGGTGCTTGGTCAAGGCGGGATGATGATCATGTTCTTGATGTTTTGAATTATATTGATCCCTAATTTTAAATTCATGCTTGAACGAAAAATAAAGGAATTAAAAAAAATAAGTGTTTACCTTCCTTAAAAATTCTCATGACTCTAAAAGGTACAAGGTCTACTATCGTAATTTTTATCTAAGCTTTAAAAAGTTGTTCAAGAAGTTAAGATGAGAGAAACAAAACATAAAGCTTTATTATTTATAAAAAAAAAAGTTTCAATAAAAGAAGGAAAGCAATTATTTTGGAAAACGTTCCAGAAAAAAGTAGACTGACAAGAAGACAAATATTTCAGACAATGAGAAGACATTTGGCTGACGATCCGCGACAAAGCCTTGAAAAGTTAAGAATGATCAACAGTTTCTTTTATGCTATCATTAAATAAATAATGCCTCTAAAATTTGGAGCTTCATCTAAATATTTTTTCCCACTCTTGCTAACAAAATGAAGGTTAATTTTAATACTTACTGCATATATTTCGTAGAGTAAAGCGTCAAAATACACTTAAAACAAAATTATTTTATTTTACATTGAAAATTTGAAACGATGACTTAATGTTTTCGTAAAATAAATTCTCGAAAAAATAGAAATGTAAGTCTTTAAAATTATGAAATGGTTAATTTTTTTAGTAACTCTAAATTTTTTTTTACATAACAAACTATGTTTTAATTATTTTGTTTCTATTCGTTACACCAGTTGAAATAAACATTTATTTGAGCTTCGATTTTGAGGACACTTTCTATTCTTCATTGCAATTCATCCTGGATTTCAAAAGGTTTATCTAGCCTTCTTTTATAAAGGCAAAATCAATCTCGATATAAAAGTGTTGCTTTCGCTAGTTTAATGCAAACTTCATAGCGCGCAAACTAACATTATTTCAAGCTTGCATGGTTGATTTGCTAATCATTTATAAGCATTGTTAGGCTTTGTGATAAGGGTTGTAGCTGACATTAAAATCAACCTTACACTGCTGTCTGGGTATATATTAAGAAATGTGGTAGTAGAACACTTTGCATAGAATCTAACATATAATAATGATTTCTAAAGAAAAAAATTTAAAAAAAAGGAAAACACCTAAATTTGCTAGTAATTTTCGTCATAACCAAATCTCAAAATAGTAAGGAAAAAAGCGTTGAACAATATTCGTTCAGAAAAACTTTTTAGCTGGTTCCTTTTTTTGTTTTTTACCACAATAAAGGACACACGACTTGCTCTTCCTCCATCTTTTTTATTTCTATTTCACTTAATACACATGACTCTTCCCAGCGCCATCTCTTGATCTTTTTTTAATTAATTTGGCGCGGGAACATACTCCCGACCTTGAAACCTTAAGGGTTTCAAACTAAATAAATGATAACATATAGAATCAAAGATATATAAAATACAAAATAAGCAATATATGGAAAACATTTAAATCCAACAATCAAGTAAATTAGTAAAATATATAACAAAATTTTAATTATCATTGATAGGCAATAGACAAATATCACGAACATTTCTTTTCAACAAATTGCCATTGGCCAACCTTATATTGACAACTCGTACCTTTTCATCTTTACCAAAAATAATTTCCGATATTCTTCCAGTCAACCATTTGGTACTAGGCATACTTTCGTCTTTAATCAAAACTAATGAACCTACTTTAACATTGTTTTTAGGAAACATCCACTTACCCCGTTGTTGCAAATGGGATAGATAATCTCGTTTCCAGAGCTTCCAAATTTGTTGACTGTATTTAGTAATTTTTTTCCATTTAGAAAGTTTATTTTCAGGAATGTCAACAATCTGAGGCTCAACAATGGAAGTTAAGGGGCGGCCTATT
>NC_092205.1:42290982-42388031 GCF_043381705.1 Parasteatoda tepidariorum | reverse complement strand
ACCATACTCATAATTTTATTTTGCGAATTACGGTTTAATTTCCCTTCTTTCATTTTACTATTTTGAAGCGTTCTAGCTTGACCTTGTAGAAAGGAAAGTAATTGACTTAGTGTACCGAATTCGTCCGAATTCTTTAATTCTTTTTCCCACCAGTAACGAAGCGACTTATCAAATTTTTCAACAATTATGAAAACTATCATTGTTTCTGATAAATTTTCCACTTTATTTTCTAACACATCTAGCGATCTAACGCACTCGTTTGTTATGTCTATTGAATTCAAAATCGAACTAGCTGTTTCAGTGATATTCGGTTGATTCACAAGTTTTTTAATAATAGCATTTAATAGCTCACGTTTATTCGAATATCTTTCTTCTAATAATTTCCACGCGATATCGAAATTTGCGTCCGAAATGGAAATTGAATTTATTACCCTTATTGCTTCATCTTTACAACTACCTTTAAGATATTGCAATTTCATAGCGTTAGAAATGGATTTGTTTTCAATTACACTAGCTTTAAATATATCTTTGAACATTATCCAATTTTCGATTTTACCATTAAAGGTTGGAATCGAAAGTGTTGGTAATTTTATATCATTAATGCTACCGCTTATTACAGGAGTAGTTAAATTCAAAGATTCGCCCTTGATTTCGGACAGTTGACGGTTAATCATTATTTTTAATTCATCGATAGAATCATCAATATTATCTTTTTCTTCCATATAACCATCTAACTCGTCCGAACTACAAGCTTCAAAAATTCCATTAAACACTAATTTTAAATCATTTGAAATTTCATTAGTTTTAGTTTCAAAAAGTTTTAATTGTATACTATCAACACTTTTTAACGTGGACGCAACTTTATCTTTATGCCGCGTTAAAGCGGATTTCAAAACTTTTTTTCTTATTTTTAATGCGTCCATTTTAAAATATGCAATTAAACTTTATAACAACAAATTCACCTAACTAATTATTTCAAATAAAGATTGGAAAGAGCTCACCGGGATTCCCCTTCAGGCTGACAACGGACGATCTGAACAATATTCGTTCAGAAAAACTTTTTAGCTGGTTCTTTTTTCTTGTTTTTTACCACAATAAAGGACACACGACTTGCTCTTCCTCCATCTTTTTTATTTCTATTTCACTTAATACACATGACTCTTCCCAGCGCCATCTCTTGATCTTTTTTTAATTAATTTGGCGCGGGAACAAGCGTGGATCCTAGCTTAAAAGTACCTTTATATATAATTTCAAACTTTTGGTTGTCTTTCTTTACTCATCATGTGACACTTTAAATTAAAATAAAATATTGCACAAAGGAAGGTAACAATGGAGTCAGAAGATAGAATACAGAATTTCGGCATTTCATACTTTCGTTTTCCCTTTATATTAAACAATTATGCAGTCTACGTTCCAAGATAAACTTATGTGTAAAATGAAAACCAAATACGGAAAGGATTGCTTAATTGGATATTCCTGATGAACTACGATCGGAGGCAATGGCTTCTTTCCGTCTACTTACTGGCAGGATTGTCTTGCCGCCCATTGGTATTCTTAATGAGGCTGCTTATTTCCTGTATGACAAGAATGAGCCCATGGACAAACATCGCCTGCCTGCCTGTGTAGATATTGGGAAGGTAGAAGATGTTTTTGGAGAGATAGCCGTCTATCTCTTGAAATTTTTGATGCTTTTCTCTATGATGTTGTTCCTCCTTTGTTTCTGTCCTGCCCCCTGTTTATGTCCATTGGAAATAATAATAAATAAAAACTTTCGTTTTTAACCTTTGCTCTTCTTTTTTTAAACTCCTGACTTAACTTAATCCGCTCGCTTGCTGCTAACCGTGGGTTTACACCTTCTTATATACAGCTGTTGTTAATATAGTTGCTCTACAGTTGATACAACAGTTTCTAAACTCACTAGACTCAAACGCTCTTCTTCTAATCTTTGCTGAAAACTCTTCGATAATCTCTGGGGCATTTGTGTGACGCTTATCGTCACTCAAAATTAAAATCAAGCGAAAGGGCTAAAATTAGATGTCTAGAACATTTCAAAGTCTTCGATTAAATAAAACTACCGTGGGAAATCTCCATCGGCAAATAGTAACTTAAATACGGATAAAGTAATTCAAATAAACAATTAGGTTTAAATCTTACAATGTCACCCCCATCATGGGACAAACTCGAAAACAACAATAACTTTTGGACTTGACCTTTTCTCAGTTTTGCAACTTTTTATCACGCAAAAAATACGATATAAAAGTAGCCGAAGGAAAGGGTTGGGGAAACAATCAAAAGAGTAATCAGCCAGAGTGTGCTGAAACCGAAACCATGACTAAACTTGGTAAGTCTCTCTCTATCTATTCTAAAAGCACGTAATAATTAATATTAAAATGATAAGTTGAATTAATTGTATATTCTAATTCTAAAATAGTTATGTAATGCTAAATTGGCTTAAGATAGTTATGTTATTTCTTAAATTATTTTAATAATAAAATGTTACTTGTTTAAAAGCAAGACTTCTATTTATTCTTTATTTAACAGAATTAAAAAACGCCACATTTGTCACATTCCTTATCAGTGCGACTTTGGCTACATCGGACAAATTAGACGCGATTTAAAACTTAAGGAATACGACAGATATGTCCGATATCAAGAAATCATCAATCGCTGCACCTTGTTGGAATCTTGGACATAAATTCAATTTCGACAAATGCCAAAATTATATCCACTCAGTCACATCAACTCTGATGAATTGGAATCTCGTTTTATTCAAATGAATGTTGATTCCCTTGTTAACGACAATAGTTCCTCATTACGCAAGGAAATGCAATTTGCTATTCATATATTTTTTGAAGTTTTTAATCAGGTACTATTTTACTGCATCGATTTCTTTGGTTTATTTATTGAATATTGTCATAGTGATGTAATTTTGTGACAAATTGTGTAATTCGAGGTGGATTTAAACAGATAAATAACAACAGAAAACGATTTTTGTTTTAATATAAACTTTACAATACACAGAAAACTTTACAGGCAAAAGAATTTACAAAGCAAGAGACATATTTTTCGTTGTAATCTTCGTTTGACTTAACTATTTCAGTAGCGTTTTATTTTCATCGTATACGTAATAAATATGAAACATTTATAATAATTTTATAGCCATTTTCAAACTTATGGTTTTTAAAAACATTTAAATTGCACTATTTTAGGAGACTTTTTTAAAATGTTATAAAAACTACTATTTTGCTGTTGAATATAATCAATAGTTATAAAGCTAGATTCAAGAACACAATTCATTCAAATAGTATTACTAATTATATTATGAAATAGAAATGAGCATGAATCTAAACAAACTATAGATTAATTACTATGCAAGTGCTATCAAGTAAAGTATCTATTTAAGAGAAAAATTAAGAGTTATAAATCTTTTATTGCTTTTATATATTAAAATGAACACATATTTAAAGTATAAGAATTAATTACACATAAATGGCATATTATAATTGATATTAGCGGATCTGAGAAAAAATATCACAAAATAGAATCTGTTAAAGGAAACTATAGCAGATAGTTTTGGAACTTTATAAAATGTGCTGAATTCAAATTTGTGCTATTGAAAAAATAGAATAATGAAAATTCATAGAATATAACAATGTTATCGGCTTTTTTTCATAAAAAATAATAACATCAAAATTAGCACACAAAGATTATGAGGACAAAATGGTTTTAGTTTTATAATAATGCAATGCTGCAAGCATTAAGCTCAAAAGTATCTTTTGTAAGAACATACTGGATGGAATAAAGCATTTATTATTAAATTAATTCGAAAAATATTGCTAAAGAACTATTTCAAAGAGAAAATATGATTTGGCATCATAAACAAACTTATATATTATTTAAATGAATATTTAATATCTCATTTCAAGTACATATGTTTGAACAATTGAAAAAATAGTTATTTAGAATTATTTAAAGATTTCAATTTTTGGTTCAAACTGGTAGTAAAATCATTTTATTTCGAGCATGTTTTCGAGAAGAGTACCTCTTAAAAGGATAACATTAAGTGCAAAAAAAAGGAAAGAAAACGGACTACTCTGATTTACATTTGATCTAATGATCGGATCTTCATGTTCTAGGATTGAATCTTATTGGTTTGAGGAGATGACCTCAAATATGCTAATTAGTTAGTGCAGACGATATTATAAATTATTTACGATATCAGACAAAACGTATTTACCTTTTTTTATGATAAATTCAGATTTCCGATCAAATTTTAAAATAGTCGTACTTTAAACATTCGATTCCTCAGGAACTACTCGACCGATTTCGCTCAAATTTTGTATTTTGCCATAAAAAATTGTATATCTTTCAACTTAAAATAGTTTTACTACAATTCAATAAAATAGTGAAAAATAATAAACTTTCACTAAATTTCATTTTTCGCATAGAATTATCTTTGGATTAACGAATTTTATAAATGTGTGCAGAAATTTTTCAATTAGCTTGAAAAGTTCTTGGGATATGGTAAAATAAGCAAAATAGTAAAATTAGCATTAAGAGTTCCTAAGTTAGGACCGCTCTCTTGACTAAACTATGGAAACCATATTTCCAGGACTGCGAATATTTTAGAAGTCTAAAATCCAAGATCAGACCTTAAAAGGGAATGTTTATTCAGAGAAAGTAAGTTTTTATGTCTGATTCCGTAACTTAAAATATCGTCTGCATTAATTAACTTGGATATTTAAGGTCAATCTTTCGAACCATTAAGATTGAGTACTTGTACGTGAAGATTCAATCATTAGATCAAAAGTTATTCAGGGTGGTCAGTTTTTCTTTTTACGCACTGTACGTAAGTTAGTAAATAGTAGGAGCCATGGATATTTTACTGTCCTAAAAAACAAGTTAGAAATAAAATTGTTTTACACTCGATTTTTTTCTCGTTACCGGTAAGGCTCCTTGTGAAAGATTTTGTCGTGACGGTTAAGTCAATAAAAATGACATCAACTTTGTAAAAATTAGTAATCAGTAAAAAGTAAGTATTTCTTTTTCCTTAGCAGATCGTACAATACAAATCCAAATATAATACTGAATGCATTGATAGTAATAAAACCTTGAAGCTCATATTCGCGAAAAAGCAAAAGAATAAGATGGTCATTTTGCAATTTCGGATTATTAAAACAGTTTTAGATGCAGATTGTGCAAGAGGGATATCTATAACATTGAATGATACCTTTCACTTTATACAAAGGTAAATTTCTTACGTAACGAACAAGTCGTCACAAATAAGGCAGAACAGCAAGAGCTACTCCCACAGCCGCATCGCTACCTGTGCCGTAGACAATGGGTAAGTCATATTGAGTTTCTAATTCTTTTTGTAAATTCGGATTCTTAGTGAGAGCTGTGCCACTGCCAATAATTCTGGTGATTCCGTTTTCAATTAAAAAGTCTCTTGGCATCATTGATCTAAGATTGGAGATTAAACCTCTGAACAAGCTTCTTGCCACTTTTCCTAAGCCCAAGCAATGAGGATCGATGTTTCGAACTACAGCTCTCTGTTCTCCAGTCAGATGTCTCTCACCATATAGGGTTGGCGAGATCTCCATTTCTGTATCAGTTGAAGATTCGTCCTGGGCCAAGGCCGTGATTCTTTCCCATATTTTACCTTCTGGGACACCCAAACCTGTTATGATAAAAGTTAATTGATGAGTATTTAAAATAAAATGATTTTTAACAAAATAAACAAAGTTTTTCAGATTACAAATTATCAACGTAATTACTCAAAATCTAAACGTTATTGTACAAAATCTTATAGAACACATTACAGAAACAACCTGAATGTAAAGTAAGCTTAACATTGCATGGGCTTATTCATGAACATGCAGGGGAGATACATTATTCCTTTACAATCGCCCAACAATCTTGGAAGGTACTTAGAAGTTCATCTTTCTATCTTAAAGTTACAGGTGCTTACGAGTTTTTCGCGATCTGTGATAAGAATAGTTATGAATTTAGAGTCAAATTAAAGCAACTTCTTAAAGTAAACAAAACACTTCTTTAGCCAAAGCCAACAAGTAAAAGTTGGCAATATTTCATTCTGATACCGAAATACTTCAAGTAATTGAAAAAAAATTCTTCTTTTTCTACAGTAATTTTATGTTTAGGTGTTCTTCAAATGTTGCTATTAACGGCATATTTTAAAATCAGGAATTCTAAATTTAACTCAACTTGTTATAAAAGAATATGTAGATTAAAAAAGTGTCGATATATGCCTTCATTTTTCTTAATAATTAAAGTTAAAACTGAACTTTTTAAAATAAAGTATTTATAGTGTCATTTTCGCCAACTAGTAAAACATTTTTATAAGTTTAAAATGGTATTTTTTTTTAATATAATGGCCAAGAAAGTTTTTTTGAACTATGTTTATGAACGGAAATAATGTGTTAATTACGTAAAGTTTGAAATCTAATAACCAGAAAAAGTCTAACTTATTTTTACAAAGAGAAAGATACAAAGTTATCATAATATCTTTGCTTGCGATCTCCGAGATCTGTGGACACAGTGACGTCATGAGGAGGGAAATCGTAGCTTCAGCTCTAAAAGCGGAGTGAACTAGCCCTTCTATTCTCTTTAGCCCTGGGTTTTAGTGATTTTCTTCCTCAATATGGAACAAAATCAAATACGTCTTCGGGTTTCAGGTACTTACCTAGTTCATGTGTCCATTGTTGAAGCATCTTCACAAATGCTGCTAAGACATTTCCACCATTCAGGGAAGCTGCCACTGCCAGATATCTTCCTTTAAAATAAGGAAAGTACTCTATAGAAGATGTAGACACAGTAGGTGGTGGTTTGAAGTCTTCCGGTAATAGAAAAGACAATTGAGCCGATGTGCTCAGATTCATCACTAAATAAAGATAAACATTTAACGTAAGCAACTTGAATGTAGGCAGAAAAATATTATTTAATAAAATTAATACAGAAACATAATAGTAGCTATAAACTTCTGATGCAATAGAATAACCTCGTTGCACCGCATGTACAATAAGTTGTCGACCTCCGATTTTCTATTCAAATACACGAAACTAGAGAGAAGTGAGTAATGGTTTGGCTTAATTAATTAAAAAATCTCTATGGCGATAAAAAGAAAAACCTTAAACGTGAAGCTTTTAAACATCTACATCTTCTAAACTACACATAAAACTGCACCTAGATACATAAAAGTGAAAGTCTGTTTGTATGTTCGTTAACGACTCAAGAACGGTAACTCCGATTTGAATCGTGTTTTTCTTCTTCCTGAAATTAGTAAATTTTTATGGAGTGGTTTGTAAGCAATCGCCACTCTCTGTCTCCGTGTAGTTCAAGACCCAGTATCGAAAATACGAAATTCATTTATAGAAAACCTATAGTTAAAGAGTAAGCTTTCCTCAGTGTATTTTGATTGGCATGGCGTTTTTTGTTACAGATTGCTAATAATAATAGATTATTTTGTGATATTTTTCATCCCTCTACGTTGAGTTGTTCGCATGAGATCTGTAAAAACGTGTTCTTCTATTGTTTCAAAGTGGAAACAGCATCTTGGAAACAGCATCGTTATAAAATGTTTGAAAAATAGAAGATGAAATCTCCTAATGAAATGAAACGCACAACTAAAGCTCACTAAGCTTATATGCTCAAGTAAGTCTGCGAGTATGGGAAAATAACATAAAAGTGATGGCGATGTGCAAGTATTGAGAGCATTGACATGTGGAGAGTATTGAGAAAATAACGTAAAAATTCTCAGAAATTTAATGTTTTTCTAATTTTTTCAACAAGGTAAATATGTATATATATAAAAAAGTGAAAAATGTGTTGCTTTTTCACTAATTTTTTTATAATTGGATTACAAATAAAGCATTATAATAGGATAACAAAATAAAGTATTTTAGTTACCATATCAGATTATCTAGAACTATATTTTAATTTCATTATGGAAAATATTTATTTCTTATCTCTCATTAGTTGGTATAACTTTTTCAAATTCAATATAATTTGAGTAGTAGTGATATGACGTGTTTTGGCTGAAAATCTATTGCTCATTGTGACTTTGATTAATGTTTTTCAATAAGTCTTCGCGTGCCACTGTTAACATCCGGCCGTGACACGCGTAACGTGGGTTGGATATCTTACAAGGGAGACTAGGGAACTAGGGAAATGTGACTCGCCAATTTTGAAATAAATTAGTGGGATGTATGCCTTATGAGAAATAATTTTACGGGGCAACATTCGTTTCGGCCCATAGAAGGTCCTATGAAAGATAAAAAATAATTCAATATATAGAAAAATCGGCATTTTATTACTTCAATTCACACTATTAGTTATTGTGATTATCTCATACCCCAAATAATTTTGTGGTACTTTCACGAACTATATAATGCGTATTTATTGCTTTAAAAAAATTAGCATAATTTTTTTTTCCAAAAAATTTTCCAAATTAATTGGAGTAAATTAATTGCAAATAAATAAATTAATTAATAATTAAGTAATAATTGATTAATAGTTAATTAATTTTCTAATTAATTGATTAATTAATTAACCAATTAATTGCAAATTAATTAGAGTATGAGATAATTGCAATAACTAACAGTCTACATTGAAGTAATAAAATACTGGTTTTCCTATATATTGAATTATTTTTTTTCTCTCATAGGACCTTATATGGACCGAAACGAATGTTGCCCCCTAAAATTATTCCTCATAAGGCATACATCCCACTAGTTTATTTCAAAATTGACGAGTCACACTTCCCTAGTCTCCCTTGTTAGTAGTCTTTAATTCACAACCTTTTATTTAAAAAAAAAATTTGTCTTGTGGTATGATAAGAACAAAAAAAATCGGGAAAACGAAAATTAACCAAAAATCCAAGATGGCGAATGAAGAGAGCTATTGATGGTACATATGCAAAATAATTTGCATTTCGAATAATTCTAAAAATAAATGTCAAATCTAAAGATACTACTATTTAGACTTATTCTAAGCTTCTTTAATTTAGTCACACCGCAAAAAACCTTCACTAAATTTAATGAGCGTGCCGCTATATAAAAGTGCCAACAGACGAGGTGTTTTCCCCCTTTGTTTTCTCCTTAAAAATATGAAATTTTTATTTGGGTGACATTTTTAGTGAGCCAAAATCAACATCTGCCTGTCATGTCAGTCACGCTGTTTTTATTGTTTTGGAAACTTTACGCGGAATGATAAATGTCTGATTATTTTAAAAGTTGTCATAAATACACAATGCTACAGAAGTTTCACGATGATATAAACAACTTGAGCTCCATCAACCATGTTTAGATTCGACAATGATAGATCTAAAAGCACTAATGATGCCAAAAATATTTATAGAAAATAAATAGTTAAAAAATCCTTTTTTTCCTTCTTCTTTGAGTATTTTAGGAACCAGAACTGAGTAAATGAAATGATTAATTGTTTAAAAATTTAAATAATTTAATTTCGGCTGTATTCTAAACACGCGATATAAAAAGCACTTTTACGGTAATAATAATAAACAGTAATATAAAAAGTACTTTTGACTCAGAATTACTGTAGGAGAAATTTTTCCTACACAGATAATCAAAGACTACATAGTAAACACTGTCGTATATTATCTCCTCGAATTTAATGGTAAGCCACCATTTTGGGTTTCAGATACACGAATTTTTTTTTGTACATATTCAAACTAATTAATAATATAACAAACTCTTATTTAAAATTAGAAATTCATAGTTTTTCCCCTACAATTAGGCACTTTACAAAACAATTTCTTTTCACAATAGATTCTCGTAAAAATATATTCCATTATGTAAACTCGAATGTGTAATAATTATTGAACTAACGTAAATACTTAATACGATATATAGATCAACATAATACAGATTGTAATATGTTCATAGATAAATATATAGAGTTCAATTTAAAATTAGAACCTTAATATAAAAATTTATAAAAAAAATATATATATGACGAAAAAATTGGCGAAAAAACTTTTTTTTTCTTCCCATGTAATTATCATTAAGTGTAATGAGCTAAATTGGCATGAAAGACTTTTCTGAAGACAAAAAAGTGCAATTAACTTGAGTATAAAAAGAACTACATTTTAAATTCTTCATTTTTCTTTACGGACAGAGAATAAAAAAAGTGCATACTAAAAGAAAAACGTTGATTAAGAAGTGTATTAAAGAGAAAAAAGAAAGCACGTATGTGCCTAAACAATATACAACTCTTTCGTAATATTAAGAGAAAAAAAAACATCATTAACTGAAAGACATTACGTTAGCATTTTTCAAAACTTTAACGATCTGACAAATGTCATGTATAAAAAAAATTACTTTAAAATTGCATTGAAATAAAACATTTTAAGTAAATTTGGAATATGTGTATTTTTTAATATTTTTATTCTATTTTATTAATGAGATCTAGTTAAAAAACAATTACATTATGTATATAACACCAAAATTTATCATAGAATTAATACAATTTTATAAATAAAGTCATTAGAGTATTTTATTTGTTGTTTCAGGATTAGTTCTTACAAGTCAAAGTTGTAGAACATTAATGTTTAAAATAAAATCTTATTAGAGAATGAGAAAATAAAAAATTCCAAATTTTATACTGCTGTAAAGAATTATCCGGTCTTTAGGACGGACCAATAACAGAAATATTTTAAAATTCTTTAAAAATCCCCAATTTAGCGACATTTTTTCAGCTAGATCAAAATTAAAACAATCAATGTCATATTCTCATTTTTTTGCAAATTTTTATGAACCCAGACAATGAAGTATTGGAGTAAATTTTAATTAATTAAACGACAAACGTTTTCATTTTCTCGAAAGTGTGACTCTTCTTCATATTGACGTTTTGCGTCATTTTCTGAATAAACCATCGAAGGCACTGGCTAAAGATAAACTAAACTTGGCCTCTTCTGACTTACTGTTGCAAACTCAGATCAGTTATTTGCCTATATTGTCTGGCTGTTTGTATAAATTGGCTGGTTGTTTGACATTTGGAAATGGACTGAGCTTGTTATATATACATAATTTAGGTTTTAATAAATTTTTGTAAATGATAATTGTTCTGAATATATTTCTCAATTTTATTTTGAAACTGGGAGACACTGTTACCGAGTTCACATTATCGATCACGGGGTAAATGAAAATTTAATTAGAGAGGTAACAGTACAGTAGATGCGTACGATGACGTGGGTTTCCATGCAATTTTAATCCTGATTATGTACTCTAACTTTCTTAGAAGTTTTTCTCAACGTTTATGCAACCCTCTGTAATATCTAACGTCTTCAAACTTGTACATTTCGACAAAAAAACAAAAAACGACTTTTAAAAAAAACACTAGCTTTAAGAGAAAAATTAATTTCATATTTGAAATATCCACACCCGAATTATGCAAGATAGGGTATTTACATAAATGCAACAAAAACTATATTCCCCAGGTTTTATCATTCATATGATGCCTAGAAAGATATTTAAACCAAATGCCCGTATGATGAAAATCGAATCCAATATCACCGGGTATAAGCATTATGAAGTTGAATTCATAGAAATTTCCCCTTAAAAAAGCCTCAATATTTTTCATTAGAGTTGACAAGAAAAATATGATGGCTACCTGCATCATGATCTGTTTCCATGCTGGAGAAAACTGAACACTGTAAATCACCCAGAGCTGCGAAGACAGGTGTGCCTGCAGGTATGCCATACCAGGCTGTAGGCATTCTACCTACTATGTTACCTGCAATCGTCACTTCAGGCAGCAGGCGAAGAGGAAAATCAGCTTCTTTAAGCCTAGAAATTACAAAAAATTAAACTTAAATTAAGAATAAAATGAATACAATAAATAACACCTCAAAAAAACTTAAAACCTCTGAAAAAGATTAAAAACTTAGCATTAAAGGAAAAAAGAAATATTTTAAACTGGAAATAAGAAACAGTTTTGGATACTTTTATTTGTTAAAGAAAAGATAAAAAAAAATCTATTACCACAGTATTAGGTACCTACATTAATATTTTAGGTACCGATAACCACAATCCCTATTATATAGTAACACGATACCAGTAGTAATAATTATTCCAATTAATAAAGCCACACTGACGTCAATAGTAGTATGGCAATTTTTACAGCCTCTTTTAGCTGACCCAGTTTTATGCTCTATATGATGATTGCTAACGATGCCTTTAATTTTAATGTTTTATAACAAAAAGACAAAATAATTTAATTTTATGCGGAATGGACACAGAGCATAGTAAGAAATTTTTATGACAAAAAAATTGCATAAGTAGTTTGTTAATAAGAAATTGCTTGTGAAGAACGAATCGTTCGATAAAAAATTAGCATTATTTTTCTTAATTGAAAGTAATATTTTTTATTGGGTACATAAGGCATGATAGGAACTTTTATGTTAAAAAAATATCAACAATAGTCTAGGGAATCGTTTGTAACGAATAAATAGGTTGATAAAAAATGAAGAACGAATTGTTCTACAAAAAATTAGTAATATTTTTTCAATTCAAATAAATATCTTTTTTATCAGGTACATAGGGCCAGTTAGGAACTTCTTTGCTAAAGAATTTCAACAATAGTTTAGGGAATTGTTTGTAATAAACAAATAGTTTGATAAAAAAAAATGTAGAACGAGTTGTTCTATAAAAAAATAGTATTATTTTCTCAATTCAAATTAATATTTTTTATCGGGTATATAGAACAGGCTAGGAAGTTTTGTGTTAAAAAAAATTCAACAATAGTTTAGGGAATTGTTTGTAATAAACAAATAGTTTGATAAAAAATAAGTTTTTTATTAAATTTAAAGTAATATTTTTTTATTATCTAGGACTTACAAAGAAACTTACAAGAGAAAAATTGAAGTAATAATTCATAAATCGGAAATCGTTTGTAATTAACAAATAATTCACTAAATAAAATTCTCCATTTTTCTCAATTCAAAAAAATATTTTTTTATTGCAAAAAAACTTTTAAGGCCATAAATTGAAGTAATAGTTTATAAATAGTTTGTTGTCATTTTTTTTTCAATTTAAAGTAATATTTTTTAGTACATAGCACATATAAAACATTTTTAGTCAATAAATTGTTGTAATAAGTGGTAAAAAGGGTAACATTTAAAAGCTTATAAAAAAGAATTATCGAAAATTCTCCTATACTTTAATTTATTATTCATTTAAATACAAAAGAAGTGCATCTTTAAAAATATAAAATGACTTTAAATGAAAGAAAAACGTTTGTTTTTCATTATGCAGTTTCTTTTACAGACAAAACCTTTTAGTCTAAACTCCACCTAACAACAAATTGTACAACCACGAAAAAAAAAACTTTTTGCTGAAAAAATTAATAAAGAATAACAAATTCCTTCCTGCCCTAGATGGAAACTTTCCAAAACTTAAGGTAAAGAGAGGAAGAAAAGATCGATGCATTACAAGCAAATTCCATTTGGTTGCCAAACATTTATTTAAACGCATGAAAGGGCAGATCAGATGAGGAATACGGAGGAAATTTGAGCACGTCCTTATTTTTCACAAAATAAAACCATTTAAGGATAAAATGTATAAACGCAAAATGATTTTCGAAATTTATGTCCATATATATGTTTCTATTTTATTAAATTTATAAAGTTTATTGTTACAAAAATCCATTAAGTCAAAGTAAAATTGTCGAGTAATTAAGGTTAAAGGATTTTTATTTTGAGATGGAAAAAAAGATGACAAATTTAAAAAACTCTATTTGATAAATAAATGAATGTAAATTCTATGGGAACACGAAAATGTTCCGTAATTTTTTTCCGAGTGCTTAAGTTCCAAGTGGTAATAAGAATTATAACTTTGAAAACCAGAATTTCTGGTAAACCATTACCAAATGAATTGTGATTTTTATATCCCGAATTATAATTTCAGAAATGTCATCACCATAAGGTACAGTAATTTTACAAGAATATTTCTTACAGGTAAATTTTAATATAAATTGTATTCATTCAATCATGTGAATTTTTAATTACCTAATTTAATGCTTATGACTATATTTAATTATGAAATAGAATAAATTTAATAATGTAAATGTAAATTTAATGACCAATGTTGTGAATATAAATTAAAAACAATTAATTGGTAATGTATGAAATACACACTTAAATAAAATCTTAATAAGTTCAATTATGGCAACGCATTGTTAATAAGGAATTAAAACTACGTAATAGAGCTTTGTGTTAATTTTAAGACAAAAAAAATCACAGAAAACTCATTTTAAAAACATCCATTAATGGGTAACGATATGTATAACATAATTGTTGTATGTGTAACATTAGAATAACAAAAGTTGATTGTTATCTTAGTTAACGATTTATTTTAATATTAAAAAAGTATACTTTATTTTTTTAAAAATACAGTAATACGAAAAAACATTATTGAAACCATTTAACTTACCAACATTAATTTAAAATCCTCAGTTTACTTTAAATTAAAGAAATTCATCTAATTTATGGAATTCGTAAAAAATATCAATAAAAATAATATACAAATAAACATTCGAATAAAACCATGTTGATTACTTGACTTAAATTTATTCATGAAATAATACATCTATAAACAAATACAATAATAAATTACAGCAACAATGTTTTCAGACTTTTCAATGTTCTGAAATTAAATACCCCTTAGCATTTCCAAAGCAGGTTCAAATAAAGCAAATAGCACAATAATCACTTCAAAATAACAATGATGTAATCACATTTTTCGAATTCTAATATTTGCTTTCAAACTTCGTAGTGCCTTTTACAGATAAAAATATTTCGGTAGTCTGATAATTGTTAAGGAACTATAATTGAGTTAAAGAGGCCTTTTAACAGTTTCTAAAACAGAAGAAAGTTGAAGGAAAAAAAATGGTTTTTATATTTATAATGGGTCATTTGCACCAATTTTGATACTTATTCCTCTGCATATTACGGTAAAAATTAAAAATTTGTTGCGTTTTTCAAAATTAATTAATAGTTAAGGGACTTGTTTTAATTGTAGGGATTTTTAGCGACATTTTATGATTTTAAATCGTGGTTTAGCAAAAGAACTCATTTTTAACAACCCATTTAAAACATATAACTAATCAAAAATCACATTCGTAAAAAATTTCGACCTTACAAACTGAAGCTAGTTCAGTCTAGAACAGAAAGTTAACGGACTTTTTTCAAAGCTAGCAACATATTTGTAATAATTTTTTAAGTTTTATACAAGAATTTTTAGTATATTGACAAGGCTATTTATTTGTATATTTTTGAGAGTCTAAATTTTTGGGAAAAAAAAAATTCTGCGTAATTTATTGCAAGGGAAAAAAAATTCGGATCATCCAAATTTGATTTCATCTGTTTAAACAATAAAAAAATAACTATTCAAAAGTCCTAATTCAGATTACTGAAGGCGGAATTTTGTTTCTTTACTTGCTTGGGAATAAATCTTTCCATGTTCTGAAAGTTAGCAGGCAATATTTCTGCTAATCTAATAAAGTGATGCCGTAATTGAATATCAAAAATTTAACGTAAACTTCAAGGTGGCGAGGAATGAGGCCTCTTAAATGTTATAAATGTTTGACAAATACATTTTTTTAATAAAAAAAAGTAAGATATCAAGCAAAATGAACGAAACACAAATATTTAGGAAAAGAGTGTCCCGTTAGTACGGAAGTGATACTTTGTTCACAATTGTATCCATTACCAGATATGTACTAAAATGTACACAAACGCGCTGAAAGTTTTCTAATGCTACTACTTATACTACTACTAAAAAAAGGAAGTAAAAAAATCCTAACGAGTTGGGTCAATCTGCCATAGATTGGCCTGCGATTTTATTTTCTCTGCTTCGCTCAGCCGCCGATTACGTCAGAAATGCTTTTATCAAGGGTAAGTTTTTTTTTCAATTTGAAAATTTAAAAAAAGTCCACATTTTCAGGGTTTTTTTTTTCGATTTGCTGAGAGAAAAAAAGATTTGTTATTACGCTCTTTCCTACCTACCTGCAAACGAGACTTAAAATTTCAATTACCTGATTAAAATCATACATCAGGTTCGCTTTTACTCGATTAAAGCATCATGCTTCGTATTTTCACAATTTTATATCAAATATCGCATTTCGTATTCATGCGATTTTAAAATCAAATATTGAGCTTTACTCGTTTTTTTTATTTTAATAATTAAAAAAATAACACCTTTTCAGAAAAAGTTCTTTTTTCGAATTCTCGAGGGGAAAATTATCTTTATGTTCTTTTCTTACCTTCCCTACCTACCTGCAAACGCGATTCAAAATGACATTTATCTGATTTAAAATCACACATCGCGATACTCGATTTAAAATCGCGCATCATGCTTCATATTTTTACGATTTTATATCAAATATGACATTTCGTATTCACGCGTTTATAAAACCAAACACCGAGATTCGTATTTACGTGATTTTAAAATCAAATATCGAGATTCGTATAAACGTGATTTTAAAATTAAATACCGAGGTTTGTATTCGCGAGATCTAAAAATCACAGATTGAGTTTCATATTCACACAATTTAAATAAACAAATAAAATCTCGCATCGATATTTTTATTAAAGCGTTGATAACATTCTGTTGGAAATTCGTCCTATACATACTCTTTGTTTTTGCTAAAATTGCAAATATTTTTTTAATTTTTTAAAAAGTGTTTTTGCTCATAACATTTTTGGATTTCCATTTTCAGCTTTTTTGGTTTCTTAGCAAACCTATCTCTGGTATGAATCAATATAATAAAAATTAACACTTTTTCTAACATCAGTGATTTTTTTTTTAAATTGCCAAAATGAGATGGCGGCGAAGGAGTTGAAACTAGTTAAAATAGTTTATCAATAGCTTGAAGAAAGTTTTTTAATTGACAGTTTGATTTTGCAAAAAGTTTTTCCTTTTATCCTAAGTCCGTCATAACATAGAATAAAAATATAACTTCAGTGTAAAAATACGATATAGATTTAAAATATACTAATGAGTATTATAAAACAAATTTTTATAACAAAAGTATGAATTGCATTATGGAAATATTAATACTAATAGGATATTCCTTTTATTAGGAAAAAAAAGAATTGACCGTATCCCATGTAGGAAAATAAAAATATCATCCTTAAACATGATGAATAAAGTTTTAAAAAAATTATATATGTCCTCTATCTTTTGCTATAAATTCTGGTCCATAAAGCATATCTTTTGAATAAATGTTTTCTTAACGTTGTTCGAACCAATAATAAAAAACCAGTCTTCATTCTCGAATTCTTTTTATTTGTTAGAAAATTTATTATTTTATGGAAAATTGTACCTATGACATATTGCCAGTTATTTGTGTTATTTCCCCGCTGCAAATGGTTAAGAGTACGTAATCAAATTCAAATAAACGTCCTGAATTAAAACAATAACTAAAACCGTATAAAAAGAATAATATTATTTATTAGTACATATTATAACAAGACTATATAAAATGTGTTCATTGTTAAGAATGAGAAAAAAAATATTAAGCTTCCTCAGTGTCTTATTAAGTATTCCAAATAATGATGTTTAACCTTTATTCCCCGGGAATCGTATGAAACAAAATTTCTATTTGATGGCATTTAAGATTCTATTCATTTAGTAAGAATCAAAAGACCTTTAGTTCAAATCCAAAGACATCGAAGATCTTAAAAACGAGCGTGCTTTTGCGTACGTAAGAGTTAGGCCTCCAAATGTTCATGATGATCATCAACTTCACAAAAACTTATGTAAAATGCTTTTATCGTAAGAAAAAAAAGCATTTTACATTTTTATTACCTTGTTAGGCATTCCAAATAACGATGTTTAATTGCGTATGTGTAATTGTTCGATGTTTAATTGTGTGTTTTCATACAATGGGTAAGTAGGAAAATAAAATATCTATTTCGCAACATTTAAAACAACACTCATAAGAATCGAAAGAACCTTTGAGTAAAATCCGAAGTCATTAGATGGACCTTAAAAAAAAATTTTTTTGTACGAAAAATCATTTCCTTTTTTCGAATCAGCTACGCCAACCAGCTACTTCTGCCCAAAAAGTGTTGTATCATATATAGCATTCATAGTTTTCACACTGTCATTTTTTTTTTTTTTTTTTTTGAGACGGAGTCTTGCTCTGTCGCCNTTTTTTTTTTTTTTTTTTTTTTTTTTGGCGGTAGGTGTACTTTTTGAAGTGATACTTCTGATGCGACTTCCAACAAGGTTGCGTTAAACGTTTAACGCTACATTTTTATTTGCCGGGAAATCACGTGGTAGGATCCAGTTTTCCCTCATTCATTTCCATATTGTTTTGGTTCTCACTAGCATAAAAATAATAAAAGTCATAAAAGTATTGTTTTTCTATAAATATTTTTTTAGTTTGTTTTGATACACATATAATTTAATAGGGTAGTATTTTTTATTTTCAAATTTAGTGGATAACAATTGTAAAAAATGAGTGAAAACAATCCCACGGACAATGCGACGGATTTAAGGTTATGTCAAGGTACGTCTCTTGTGAATATCAATTGATTGTTAGGTTTTCTCTTTTCTAATTGCCATTTATATTTCACCAAATGCAGCCATGAGGGATATTAAATTATTTATTGCAAAATCTTTATTGCCACTATCCACTGCAGGTTCACAAGCTCTGGCAGACGTTACTGGTGAAGAAATTGATTATTGTGAGCGGCCTGTGATCCTTGCAGGAGATTTTAATGTGAATTTCTCGTTACCTGAAGCTGAAACATTATTAACCTTCCTTAAAGACAAATTTGGATTGGAAATGATAAATGGTAGGAATGATCCAACAACCAAAGGGGGAACTACCATTGATGCAGTTTTTGCAAGAAATATTGAAAAAATAGAACTCAAACATTTCGTATCTTACTTTAGTTATCATAATCCCATTGTAAATGTTATAGATTTGGATATTTCTCCACTCGAAAATGATAATTAAAAGATGCGATCAATTGTGAATTGTAAGCATTGTTAATAAAGTTTGTCTTAAAGAAACAATATGATTTCACTAAAAATCAATTTCTACCCCTTACTATTTTCATGTCCACATTACGAAGTTTCACTTCTTCCGCGCGAAGGGACTCCACGCACTATTTTTTTTTTTTNGGGACTCCACGCACTTTTTTTTTTTTTTTTACTGTTGAATGTCAATAAAAACACTCAGTCATGTTTTATAGTTGCTAGTTCGAGAGAACATAAATAACCTTACTTTTAATGAAATCTTATTATCACAAATAAGTACTTTAGAAAACACTACTCTAACATTAAGCTTTAGATAAAATTCTTAAAGTTAATGAATTGCAGCTACCAAACACTACAATGCTAACAGACAATAAAGATTAAAAAAAACATACATATATATCACTTTTTTATCCCACCACTCACGAATCCATAATTTTGGATCGAAAGTCCCTTTTCTGAAATAATGAACATATGAGTCAAGCTAAAATCAGTCATCGTTAACTTTCATAGTTTTCATTCGCTCGAACTCCTTTTTAAAGGAAATCAATTTAAGAGAAATCTAAAAAAAATGAAAATAAGTTTTCTTAATAAAAAGCAAGGCTGAACTTGATTGAAGCTATCGTATACAAGCACGCTCAGTACCAAAGAGAAACATGTTAAAAGTTTCCACTCAAATGCTAAAGCACATAAAAAAACAAGCCTTTTTTTGATCGATGCATTAGTCTGGCCCAAGCGGTGCTAACGCCACGATACGGCAAAAAACTTAACTATCAGT
This sequence comes from Parasteatoda tepidariorum, assembly GCF_043381705.1. Classification (NCBI taxonomy): domain Eukaryota; kingdom Metazoa; phylum Arthropoda; class Arachnida; order Araneae; family Theridiidae; genus Parasteatoda; species Parasteatoda tepidariorum. The sequence goes on along the minus strand of NC_092205.1, from coordinate 42,368,228 downwards.
TAGATTGATAAATTGATAAGCTGATCGTTTTCTTTTATATTTTTAATTGAATTTATATAAAATAATTGGAAATAAATTAAGATTTATTTTTAATATTTTATTTTCTCATCATATTTCTTGTTCTCAAATTTATTTTAATTTTTATAATATACTTATTTATATGAATGACATGTACCATTCCTCATTTTAAATTAAAAAATAAATTGCGAAAAGCGCTATGAATACAGATTTGTTTCTTAATTTTCTCTGCTTATAATAGAATTTATTATATAAAAAGAATAGAAATGTGCAGGAGAAAATAAAAATATAACAGAAATACTTTTTTCGTATTATAGAACTAAAATGTAAAGCAAAAGAATGGCTTAAATTTTATGTGTTTACGCAAACGTACAATAGGAAAAAAATTTGAAACACTTAACAAAATAAGATTACACGCTGATTACATGCTGTCAGTTTTTATTTATTTTAAATATAATTTTCTGAACGACGTTAATATGACGTCAGTATAGAATTTATGAAAGTATAGAAATAACAGAATTTCATCTCACAACGTTCTCAAATTAGTGACTAAGTTCCTCAATAGTTTCATCATTTCGTCGTTACTTTTACTACTAAACAATGTTTTCAAAACAACCAACATTTGCAGCAACAACGTAGCAAACTGACGCCTGCACAAATTTTTAAGAGACAATTTTCTGACATGCAGCAGAAACATATTTTTTTTAATAGTTTTTCAGTCATAGGCGCTGCTTAATGACGAACTTCAAAACCATTTTTAAAATTTCGCGGAAAAATATACAAAAAGCAAAATATAAAAAGCCGAAATATTTTATTTCGAGTTTTATTTATTTTATAAACATAAGAGCCCCGTGTTTAAATGTTTTGATTAAACATTACTATTATCAGATTGCTAGATAAAAGGTGTAAATATAAACATGTTTAATCAATCTTAATGTTAATTTTTCAACAAAAAAAATATTCATTTCATTAAAAAATATTTTTAAAAGAGTCTAAAACTTATTTTAAATTTAGTCATTTTTGTTATGGTGTTCAAGAAAGTGTTAATGTTTGTTGGCTAAAACATTATTGCTAATAATTAAATTAAATATAAATAATTATTGCTCACAAGCAATATAAACAAATTTCTATTTTTTAATAATTAATTTAGATGTTGTTATAACAGAAAAAAATTTCAATGTATATTAGGACTAAAATGAAAATGATGAAATATTTGTAAAGTAAATTCAGCAATTTATCGGGTTGGCAACTTTTTACCTTTTACTTAAAAAAAATTTTAAGTTTTATTATTAAGTTTAAAAATTATTAAGTTTATGAGATTTCTATTTTCTCTTCCAGTCCCCTTGTCGTTCGACACGAATTTTCGAGTAAATTTGGTTTAATCGTTCTTCATCGCACTCAACTGGACGGCCAGAACAAGGTGCCAGAACGAGGTCTGTGAGGTCAGACTTTCTATTTTTAAACTTTGCATGCCAATCAAAAACGGTTTTTTCAACTGCAACGTTCTCTCTATACACCCCCACAAACTTTAGAAGAAGCTTTTGGGGCTTTAAAACCTTGATTAAAAACAAAAAAGCTGCTTCGAAAATTATATATTTATTTAATTGACCTTCTATTTTAATAATTAGAAAATTAAATAAAATTAATACAAGCAAAAAAAATTCCGCTGAAACAAAATATAATTTTTTGAATGATTTAAAACATGCTTAAAACACTTACCGACATGTAGAATGTTAAAATCTGAAACAAATCAAAAAATAAAAAGATTTAAAAAAACGTAGTAACTTAGATGCCACCACAATAGTCCTTTCTAGTTATGAGTAACTAGATCATTATTGAAATTTTATGAAGCTCAATATCGTTTTGCTTCTGCAAGAATAAACATTTCGATATCATTGTGTTATGAACATTAGAGCTTGTGGTACAAGATTCAATGTTTTAATTAGTAAGGAACTATTTCGTGCCTCCTAAAAGTATTTCAAATGAATCGGTTTGTTGTTTATTCTTCACTTGGTCCAGAAAAAAATATTCAAAAAAGTAGTCGTCTACTAGCGTTATAAAGTTGTTGCTTGTCGTCTTGAATGATAGCCATTAAGATTAGACAAATATCACTAACAAAACTCATTAATTATCACAGGAGGGGAAGAAAGACAAATACTCTTTCGCACTATTCCATTCACGTAAAACAGCCATAGCAAGGACAATAGAGATTTAAATAGAATTCTACGAAGATATCGAAGTATGTTCCAAGAAATTGTATTTAAGAAAAATACATGAAAGCTCAAGTCAGTAATGTGTAATACAGATTAAGTACATTAAAAATTATGTTTACTCTAATGGTTTCAAAGAAATAACAAAATAATTAAAATTATTTTCAGTGTAAAATATTGTAAAAGACTGGATATGAAACGCATAAATATAGGTTTCTAAAAATTGTCAGTTAAAAAACAACTGATTTTGTGTATTAAATTACTACATTTGGTATTTAAGAAGTTAAGCATTCGTTTTTAAAAAGCAAAAAAAAATTTTAAAATCCTTTTGAATATAAATAATTAATATAAATTTCCAAGTTTTAGATATTTGTACTTCAATTCATTTATACTTCCTAAATACTAGAAATGTATTTTTTTAATAAAACTAATTATGCTTTAAATTGTAAAACGAATGCTTTTAAGAACTTTTAAACAAACATTAAATTCAATTGCACTTCTTAAATACTGTAAATATGTTGGTTTTTTTTAATAAAATTGATGATATTTTTAATTTGATAAAATAATGCTTTTAACGGTTTTTAAGCTATTAATATTTCTTACGCTATAATTTTCTTCTAGTGAATGCCAATAATTAATCTTGTGAATGGCTGTTCTTATACATAAATTTAAAATGGATATAAAACAAGCAAGCAATAAAATAGTAATAATAACAAGCAATACAAGACATTGAAAATATTTATGCCAAATATAAAAAATTTTGAAACCTAAATGACAATCATTAAAGTTCAATAATTTTAAGCAAAATTAAAAAATAAATTGACCATTTTGAACCGTATTTTTTTTTCTAGAATGGATCTTTTTCATCAAGTAAAATAACAGATGAAGCCACTCTTACAAGGAAATATAGTTCAAGTCAGACAGCAAACAGCGCAAGTTGTAATCAATATTTTTGTTCACCGAGCAGCAATATGGTTAAAACTGCACCAATATTCATATCAGTAAGTTTTAAAAAATTCTATATGTTGGCCGCTATAGTGATTTCCAGTAATTCAGTTATTTTTCATTATTCATTTATTTGTTTGTTCAAAAACAAATTGTGAAAACATGCTATGCAGCAGTAATATTTTGACTTATATACATTCTGTTTATATACATTTTTAAAATCCTCGTAAAAAACGAATTCTAAAAAGTATACAGTTTGAGGGGTTAGTAAACTAGAATTTGCGAGGGGAAAAAAAGACAAAAAACGTTATCGAAGTAACAAAACGCAGCTTAGGAAAGCTTAAATACAGAACAAAATCTGTTTGATTACAGGTTGAAACGTTTAAATTATCTTTTTTAACTTTTCTCTGTACCCTCCTGCAATAAACAGGCTTTGCTGTTTTCAGGTTCTACTTTCTCAACTTATATTCGCCAGATTTTGATATTGTTTTTGATTTTTCCCTGCTAAAATATTGATTTGCGACCTCTATTGTGTTTTCTTTTTTTCGGCATATTTTTTATAAGGATTCTAAAAATGTGTCGGAAAGGGAGCTTTCTGAAACACCCTGAATACGACAAAAAGAAGATTGTAAATTCTTTTCCTAAAAGAATTTCCTCATATTGTAGAAAACTTGCTCTAAATCCCTACTGTAATACATTTGCACATATTATATATTTTAGGGTCAGTTAAACAAATGTTTAACATCACTACTTACTGTATAACCTTATATAACATCCAACAGACTTACTTTATATTTGACTTTAAATGAATTTATCAAAAGAATATGCACCAATGCATCAACACCAGCGTCAGATAAGCCTGATGTGAGCTGGGGAAAAAGTTGCACCAGATATATACTGATTACACTCAGACCAATGAAGAATAGCGCTTGCGGTGAATAGACAGTGTTAAAAACGTTTTATGCATGCTGTAAACTATTTTATTTTCATTTACTCATTGGCAGATATTTTATGCTTAAAATATAATTTTGATTAATTTCAGAGAAGGCTAATTTTGCTACCATACATACCTTGATCTATGAAACTAATGTTTAGAATGAGTTACCAATAATTGCATACTCTAAATTATTTTACCGCATCTATTAAAATGCTGACTTACCTTACGGCTAAATCAGTATTTTGGCCACACTTATTACGTTTGCACAAAAGATTTGCGTATTTAGTTTAAATAACTTCCATGTAGATTCTCGCAAAAATTTCTCACACATGTTTCTGAATTGCCATATTTCATAAGACAATGCAGAAGCATACTCCATATGAAAAGATATCCTGAGTAGAAAGGGTTTTTTTTATCTTTCTTTCTCTATGGCATAGTGTAACAAAGTATCGAGAAATAGAATCTCACGCAAACTAGAATGAGTTCTAGTGTTAGCTGAGTTAGCTAGAGTTAGAATGAGTTAGCTAACAACAATGAGTTCTACGATACTTTTTATTATGTAAAAAGTATCGTAGAACTCATTTTTTTACTAACAAGGCATCCAGGAGCAGAATCTCTAGCTGACAAAGCATTGTTTGGCAAAATATTTCTCTTACAGATAATCTTAGAACAGAATCTGTTGCAATACGGGACAAAAATCTCTCGCTAACAGAGCATGGTAGAACACTTTCGTATGCTAACAAAGCAATAAAGAACAAAATATCTAGCTGACAAAGCAACGCGTGACAAACTTTTTCACTAACAAATAATTTTAGAACAGAAACTGTTGTTATAGGGGACAAAATCTCACGCTAGCAAAGCATCGTAGAACACATCCTTTTGCTAACAAGGCATAAAAGAGCAAAATCTCTTGCTGACAAAGCATCGTGTGAAAAATCTTTGGCTTACAGATGATCTTAGAACAGAATCTATTATAATAGGGGACAGAATTTCTCGTTAACAAAACATCGTGGAGTGAAATTTTTCACTAACAAATCATGTGAAAAAATCTTGTGACAAAATTTTAAGGCACAGAGTCTCACGTTTGTAAAATATGAGATATATAAGCAGCAACATTATAGTATAGTAAAGCAACGAACTTAATCAGACAAAACATTCTGTGGCAAGATCTCGAACAGAAAAAATTCTACTTGTACTGAAAAAATAGCGATCGGAAACATAACATTGGAAAAGTCATAACTTGAAATGGAATACAGATAATTTGCTCGCAAATAATTAGAAGTTTTTTTTTATATTAAAATGTTTTTATTTCAGGTAATACTTCATCAGAAATAAAACGCACTAATAATAGTTTGGTGATTGGCAACATCAAAATTTACAAACAATCTTTGTACTTATTACAAATTAAAACTTCTTTTACGTGATTGCAAATCATTTTAACTAAAACAAGTCGATAGCTCAGCACAATAAAAAGTAAACTTCCCAGAATAAAACACGCTAATTAATCAATAAATCGTCACACAAACCCTTTTCTATTTCGTGGAAGTAATAAAATAATGTGTTGTCGTTAAAAGAGAGAAAGAGGTCTGTAGAACACCATCATTAATGTGTTTCCACGTCTCGTAGTATAAAAAAACAATAAAGCGAGAGTCTGTCCACTTAGATGGGACTCGTGAAACTTTCATGACTCAATTTATATGCCAGAAATGTTTCTTTTTTTGACACACCACTTCCTTTCATAGATTTATTTAAACTTTTTTCCTTTTTAAGTTTCCCGTTTACATTTTTCGGGTTAAACTATGCTCGTGCTTAAGTTATTTTCTCTCTTTTAGATAACTTAAGAAACGTAAGTTTAAATTTTTCCTCTTATTTTTAACTTCAGTAGCTTTTTCTGCTGAGATTTCAAATGTAATTACAAATGGATATAAAATAAAAGTTTTGCTTGTATTGTTATGGAAACAGTTTTAAATCTGTATTCAAATCAGGCACAGAACTCTAGTTGAAATTTGAGCATTCTAGATCGAACTTTTGTTTGAAGAACTAGTTAAAAAGTATTAGTAGTTTAAATTGACGTTAAATTAGCTTCTCTGTCAACATTATGGCAATAAATTCTGATTTCATCTGTCTGAATATGATTGAAAGTTGTAACGTCATTAGTCACTTAGTTTCAGCTTATATTTTTGCATTTTTCTTAATCGGAAAGAGGTTGAAAGTTCTATTGTAAGTTTCCAATAAAAATTATAGAAAATTCCTGACACAGATTGACATTTGTTTCTCTTTAAAAGTATATATATATATATTTACTAGAAAGAAAAATATATAATTAACTCGATATTCAAAATTACATCAATATACAATTTTCAAAACAAATTAGTATTTTTTATTCGATTACAGTAATTTTCAGCAGATGCGCGCTTAACTAATTAGAATTGGATCCAAATAATATAAGCTTGAAACAAACTACCGTAAAATAGTTTTCTATGGGGAAAAAATTAATAATAAAAAATTTTTAAGTTTCGCATCTGGCATCTCCATTGATGGGCACACCGCTCTCCATATTATTCCAAATGGAGATCTAATCGGTCGCTGATATAGGGATGAGATCCTGAGACCCATTGTAATCCCTTACGCTGCAGCGATTGGAGATTACTAACGGACGACAATTGCAGGCCACATCATGCTAACTTGGCGAATCCTTTTGGAGTAAGGAGTCATACGAATGGATTGTCTAGCGTGTTCTCCGGACATGAAACCAATCGAGCATGCTTGGGAAATTCAAGGCAGACGAATTTGCTGAACGCCTATCACCCTCACAAACTCTCCAAAAACTGGAAAGAGCTCTTCTGAAGGAGTTGAACAAAATACCCAGCCCCTTATAATAACCTCGTTGACTCGATGCCTCAAAGGTTTTCAACTCTGATGGCCGTTCTAAAAACGATTTTCTTTTAAGGAAACACCTTTTTTTATTTGTTTCTCTCATATGCACAAATTGTGTTTTTTTCCCTTTTGTACCCAAATGCTCNCATTTTTCTTAATCGGAAAGAGGTTGAAAGTTCTATTGTAAGTTTCCAATAAAAATGCTAGAAAATTCCTGCCACAGATTGACATTTGTTTCTATTTGAAAGTATATATAGATATATATTTACTAGAAAGAAAAATATATAATTAACTCGATATTCAAAATTACATCAATATAAAATTTTCAAAACAAATTAGTATTTTTTATTCGATTACAGTAATTTTCAGCAGATGCGCTCTTAACTAATTAGAATTGGGTCCAAATAATATAAGCCTGAAACAAACTACCGCAAAATAGTTTTCTACGGGGAAAAAATTCATAATAAAAAGTTGTTAAGTTTTGCCTCTGGCATCTCCATTGATGGGTGCACCGATCTCCATACTATTCGAATTGGAGCTCTAACCGGTCGCTGATATAGGGATGAGATCCTGAGACCTACTGCAACCCCTTACGCTGCAGCAATTGAAGATGACTAATGGACGACAATTGCAGGCCACATCATGTTAACTTGGTGAATCCTTTTGGAATAAGGAGTTGGCTGGCCCTTTTGGAGTAAGGAGTCATACGAATGGATTGGCTAGCGTGTTCTCTGGACATGTACCTAATCGAACATGCTTGGGAAATTCAAGGCAGACGAATTGCTGAACGCCTACCACCCTCACAAACTCCAAAAACTGAAAAGAGCTCTTTTGTAAGAGTGAGACATAATACCCCCGCCCCTTATAATAACCTCATTGACTCGATGCCTTAAATGTGTTCAACATTGATGACCCTTCATTACCCCTACTCAAAACGACTTTTGCTTCTCTCATATACACAAATTTCCTTTTGTACCCGAATGCTCAATAAAACGAATTCTTTTCTGCCAAACAAATGTCATTTTAATCGTCTACTACGTCTATCGACAATGTATCAATCATTCAAACAATTCTCCAGATGCAAGATCAACCCACAACCTCACTATCCTTTAGACCTTTAGATGTCTTGAGCAGTTAGAATATGATGTATTACATTTAAATATTATGAACTTAAAGCTTATCAAAGAAATTTTTCTTAAAAGTATTCCATAGATAATAACTTATCATAAATATCATTTCATATTCATTTTCAAACTAAAAATACATCCTAACCTACCTCAAGGCACATATATTCATAAAATAATCATCCAAATTGATCGATAATGGTACAGTCTTAGGTTCAGAATAATTAGAACAGTATTTCCTCATCTTGCACTTTCTATCTCAGTAAAAAAATTGCAGTAGTGCCGTGAGGGTAAACCTATGACACTTGTGTCAGAGGTGTCACGCTCACTCATTTTAAGGAACACGCATCGACGGAGAGAAAAAAAAATAAATAAACAAATATTTCAAATTCGGAAAAGGACAGTTTTTCTTATAGAAAGACCGAAAAAGAGGGAATCGATAAATAAAAAAGCTTTCTTCGCAATAAACCAAAGAATCGTAATGAACGCAACATAGTAAACTCGTTATTTGATCAGTTCCTGAAGCAGACCGTTAAAACAACCAAGTATTAGAATAGTTGTTTGCAGAACTTTGAAATTAATTCTAGTGGATGCAAATTGATTATTTAGAGATGCAGTCTGCAGATTTAAGATACCATTTGCACTTGAGTTCGAAACTTAAATCTCTTGGACGAAAGCGTTTAAATAATGACGAATTCAACTATGAATATGAATGTTTGAGTTTTAGGATTTTTTAGCGACATTAAATATAAATCTGACATTTATAGCGAGTTGTTAAAAAAAATCTAGTGTTGGAAATTTTTTGCATAAACATATAGTTTTTAGAATTAGTTCTCAGCAGTCACCAATATATAAAAGGAACAAAAAATAAAAACGTCCATCATAAAGAATTAGCCGTGAGCACATAGAGTAACTTAACCTTGAAATGCATCAAATATAAGCCTGCAATCGAAGAATTAAAGAACAAATTTCGATACCAAGAAAACCACACATTTCTTGTTTTCGTACAGTCCACTTATTACGAATTTCACTATTATAATTTCTTAAATGCACATTAATTTTTTTTTCATTGGTTACTATCATTGCAGTAGTTACTACTTTGGAACAATTACTTTAAAAGCCTTATATGCTTTCCAGTTTCTATTCATGACGTTTAAACAAATTTACTTCTATCGATTCATTCTAATAAACGTCATACTTATATTTTCAGCATCCTTTTACGAAACTTCCATTAGTATGAAACTTTTCGAAGAATATGGTTCATTTAATTTATCCTCTACTTGGATGTGTTCCAAAAAGTCAGCCCGCGCATGATTGGTATAATTATGCCTTTTTATTTCAAAAACGTATGACATTTTGATTGTTTTTCATTTATAATGCTTTATCCAAAATTCGTATTTAATCTCCAATAGCTATTAAACTATTAGGATAATAAACATATAAGGTATATATAGATTTTTTTGTGTATAGCTTTAGAGACTTATTACATTTAAAATTATTTGTATAGTAATCAGTGAGACTGGTGAATGTAATTATTTTTAAAACTATTACACTTTCAATGAAAAAAAATCCCATGATCTTTTTCTCACTTTGAGTTATTAAAGTAAAACTCAACAAGATACTTTTGGAACAATTACCAGGAATGGTTACACAAGTGTTAGTTCTTCTTCTATTACCACAGCATACGAAAAAATGACCATGTTTTCTATAGGCGGAAAAATTGCAGACACATTTATCCAAAAATATACGGCGCTCCTCAGAGATAGTAGGCTTAATTGCGTGCTGAACAATGAAGTCTATCGTTTAATTTCTTATTTTCAACTAAATTTATAATATAAAATGCATCAATACATTTTTTGTTTATTTTATAACCGTCGTTGAACAGCAAACCCAATTTTTGAGTTTACGACTACTAATGCTCAACTCCACAGCCTTGTAATTTTGAACCCGATTCAGAAGACAAGAGAACTCCTGGATCAAGTATTGGGTAAAATTTGTCTTCGTGGAGGACTTTTTTTGATGGAAATAATCCGCATTGCGTTACATGGAGACGAAACCACGAGTCTAAAGGCAAGGGAATTCTAACCCGATCCGTCTATCACTGAGGATATTGTACGTCAGCACTGTGGTCGGTCCAAGCCGGATGCGGAATTCGTATTGACCAGCCATTGCTGACATTGAAATAGAGGAAGGAAATAAACAGGTTAAATAAAATATTACAGAGAAACTTACTTAATTGTAGAGTGTTTATTCTTAAAATCTGAATCTGCATGAACTGAACTTCTTAAATTAAATCGATCGAGGCTTTTCTGTAATCAAGACATTAAAAACTTTGAAAAAAACATTAATGTGACGTCAGAGGGGAACGAATTTAATTATGATTTGTATATAATTACAAATTATTTTATAAAAGTTTGCAAACTTTAATTTCGAAACTTTAACGTATTTCTAGTAACGAATGACAAAGCATAGTGTTCCAATACTTTAATGTAAGAGGACTGTCATTTATAATCATACTGAAAGACAATTGAAATAAAATTTGATGGTTCTATATCCATCGATTATCGTTTGCTCGAAATGAAAGATGGCGGCGTTGGGGTAGAGATCAATACTAACCTAATAGAGCAGAAGGATTGCTTCTCAAGGTGAAAGAAGTTTTGACAGGGAAGTGCTATTGTGGATTTAAGATTTAAAAAAAAATTCTTAGAAAGAAAGAACAGGCGTATCCAAGAATTTCTTAAAAGTGAAAAACAAAAATATGTTGCGCTTCCTGTCTCTTCAAATCCCTGAAATCGTTTCAATTTAAACAATTTGTTTAATAACTTTGAGATTAAAAACTTAGTTAAACGGTATAAATATTTTTTAAAATTGTTATTCTACTTATTAGATACTACTTCTACTTCTACTTACAATTGTTATTCTACTTATTCAGATCAATTAAGAAATAATAATTTTACTGTTGTAAAATTAATTTTAGAAATAAAAAAAGTAACAATTTTTGACACATATATAAAATTATAAAAGTTAAACACATAGAGCGTAAAAAGACTTAATTATTGACTTAAGGCTTAAATTTATGATTTATAATTTAGTTATTAGCGAATTTTTTATCAATATTTTGAAGCAATTTGAGTTTATGGTAATTTTTTGTCAGTAATTTGTAAGTGTATTTGGAAACGTATGTTAATTCTTAGACTTAGTTTATCATTTGTTTCAGAGGCTAATTTCAGAAATTTTTAGAAGAAAAAATTGGATTAAAAATAAATTATAAAACAGATTTAAAAATATATAGGAAGTTTAATTTGTGATATTTATACACTCCATTAAAATATTTTTTTATTAGTTTAATGAAATTATAATCAGTTATAACCGAGACCTGTTAGGCTCAATCATTTATGCAAGATGTTGCCTATGATTGCAGAACTAGAAAAAAAAATAAAACAGGTTTCGATCAGTCTACATATTACTACTATTATTATAATTATTATTATCATAGTTTTTATGATTATCTTGCTGAAAAAATATCGAATTTCATACTAATTCTAGAACTTAGTCCGATCAACAAAAAAAAAACATTAAATTGCAAATCAAACTTTATGATTCTGATTTTATCTATAGTTGAAAATATAATAAATCTTACTATAAGCATCACTGAAAAAAATAAAAACTTTAAAGATAGAAACGTGTTGAAAATTCAGAAAATTAATGATGTGAACCAGTACAAAACTAGTTTGACTGCCCTGTATGCATAAAAAATAAGTATTTTCTTTTAAAAATTTAGGTACTAAATCTTTCAGCCAGTACAGAAAAGAAAAATCGATACTCTAGCCTCTAATCCTTAATTAGAATATGTTTTAATGCGAGACGATAGATTCTTAGTTCAAGATTACTTAATTTAAAATTAATTAAAGAATGAAACCAGTCCATATGTATACAAAATCAACATCACAACTAAAGACAATGAAATCATTTTAAACTAAAACTCTAAATTTTTCGCCTCAGAATTTCAAACGATAAGAACTTGATTAAAACCTTAATTTTTTATTGCTCTCTTACAACAAATAAAAAGTATCTAAGATTAAAATTAGAGTGAAAACAAGACAATATAGTTTCAAGTCCTTAACAACTGGCTGAACGGATTGCTTAAGAATTATTTTTAAAGATTTTGTATCCAAAAGCAATTCCTAAGTAACTGAAAAAATAAAAGCGAAGGAAGGACTAAAGCTACGGCTAAACTTCTCACTATCGCATATTTCAAAAGAAGGATTAAAAGGATTTAGCTGTCAAATAAGCGAAGTAAAGAGAATGTTCTCGCTTAAGATGCATAAAATAATGGTGGTTTTATTATCTGAGTTCATAAATCATAAATAGAAATATATTTTTGTTTTACAAAATATTAGTTTTAAGCTCTATTTATTTGTTAGACGATTTAATATGATTTAATTTATAAAAGCAGTGAAATATTCAAAACGCATAGATTCTCAATAATATAAAACAGACCGCTCTTGTTTAAACATAATCCATGTTTTGTATATATAAAAACATGCAATCTCCTTTTTATTAATAAATTTTTCTTGGCATGTTTCGAGTCAGTAAATATGGAATCTTGCAATTTAAATTTCAACCTCTTTCCAACTAGCTAGAAGACTCAAATTTTCATTGTAGCTATATGCTCGATGAAAATAGAGCTTTTAATTGTTTCCATACCGATTAAAGCAAAATGTTTCATCACTTTATTACCCAACGTAACTTATCGTTAATCAGAATTCATACTACTTTAAGATTAGCTGAAGCATTGAACTGGAAAGCATTATAAGTTAACATTGTTTTCTGATCACTAAAATAACAGTTTATCGTAAGACAAGCTCCTAACTAAAATTTACAATTAATCAAAATTCTGACCCCTTTTTGATAGTTAAGGCTCAAATTTTAACTCTTTGACAACAGTGTAAGTTTCAATCATTTCCTGATGACAGAAACAATTAGAATTTATCATCATATCACAAAATAAAGATTATCGAACATAGAAATTTCGACATTTTTTCAACAAGCTAAAGGGTTCAAATTTCAACTGGAGTTCCAAGTCTGATAATATACCACTTTTAAATGGTTTCTTGACTTGTAACTAAAAGAATCATCATATTTTATATTTATAGATATAATTTATGTTAAATTAAGATTTCCATCATTAGCAGATTGTTTAAAGGCTGATATTGTATCTGTACCTCTTTGCTACAATATAAGTTTTAATCACTTTCTGGCCACTGCAAGCAAGACTTATAGCAATAATACCATAAACTCAGTCGAAATTTCGACCACGCTGAGATTCGAGATTAAATTTTAACTGGAGATTTTTCTTTGTTGACAATACAAAATTTAGTGGATTCCCAACCACTGCAGACAGAATTTATCGACGACACTGTGCAAACAAACAGAATGCGTCGTATATTAAAATTCCAACAACTTTTCGACGAGTTGGAGTGACAAATTTTCATTTACCGAAAGACAATACAAGTTACAATTGTTTCTTAAACGCTGTAAGGAAACTTCATCATGATTTTATCGCCAAATGGAATTTATCGTTAATCAAATTTTTGATCTTTTTCCAAATAGCTGGATTAATGACATTTCAGCTGGATCTCTGTGCCTGATGTTCATACGAAGTTACAATCACTTTCTAAATGGTACGGAGAAAAATCTTCCCCCATTTTATCGAAAATCGACATTTTGATGTCTTTTCAAGCTAACAGACAGACTAAAAAAATTATCTCCCTTTTGTCAGATCAAAAACGATAAACGTACAGCTAATCACTTTCGTAATAACCTTATAACACCACCGAATCAAAACAATATGCCTTACATTTGTCATTTTTGGTTTGGGAAAAACAAAATTATTTTTTCCTTTGACAAAAATTTTATAAGCGTAGTTTTTAAAATTTTTTATATTTTATTATTTTTGTTAGTTTATTCTAACATAAGCTGTACCGATTAAAGATTAATTAAAATATAAGATTTCACCATTTTCGTGATAGTTATACGTTTACATCGAACTGCTAGACAAGCAAATGAACGTTACATTAAAAGGAATAAATATTTCGACATTTTTTTAATTGAAGCTCCTGCAATTTCAAATGTAACTACAGACTTAAAAATCACAGTCTAGTAATTGTAAAGAAACTTAATACTTTATTTGAAGTGCATTTTCTGGTTAACGAGGTTAAGGATATAGATCAGGGAAAAGGGTAGGTCATTCACGACATGCTACCTATTATTCAAAAACTAACAAATGAAGATTTGGAAGAACTGAAGCGTTTTCCTGTTAAAAATCGGCTGCCACCATACCACCTGGGAGTTCATCTAGCTTAGGTTCACCACTACAGCTGAAGCCTTTTCAAACAATCAATGAGCCAGCCTCCACCTTGCTGTATAATGGAGAAGAAACCTTCTTTTCTCATGCCATTGTAATAGCAAGCAATTTTGTCTTGGGTCATCAACTCTGTCTCTCCACAAATATCAATAATAAATAGATTTCTAGAATTCTTTGATTATCCGCAGCTATCATACAGCCTGGGAGTTAAGCTAGGTTAAGTTTACCACTACGGATGAAGCCTTCCCACACAATCAATGAGCCCCCACCTTGCTGCATAATGGAGACGAAATCTTCTTTCCTCATGCCACTGTAATAGCAAAACATTCCGACTCGGGTCACCAACTCTCTTTACAAATATTAATAATAAATAGATTTCTAGAAATTATCGACAGCCACCATACAGCCTGGGAATTAAGCTAGGTTGAGTTTAGTACTTGGAGAAGAAATCTTCTTTCCTCGCGTTATTGTAATAGCACACAAAACTGTGTGGGTCATCTTAATTCTTTTATTTTCTACTCTCATTTGCTTTCAAAATGGCCGGTGATTTTTCGTCTAAGATTTTTGCGGCTCACATTATTATGAGTCACAAGCTTTTATAATGCGAGGCACTTAAAGTAGTTATGATGTTGTGAGCCTCGCCTTTAATTTTTAAAAAAATTTTCAAGCGTTTTACTTTTTCAAAATAAAAAGGAATTACAAAAATACAATTTGGTCAAATAGATATTCAAAACTTTGTAAAATGGCTTAATTCCACTTAATGTTTAATCTTTTAAAATAAAAATATATACATTTCAAAAATAAACCACTCGGTTTCTATGGTACAAATGTACCCGTTATCCCACATACTATTTTTAATTGCCTCACTATTTTAAATTAAAAAAAAATTAAATATTGTAGGTTGAAAACTTCTATAAATATGTTAGAAATTATAATATTTTTCTCATTCAAACTAAACAAAGCTATAAAGCTTTCATATCTGGATAGTAAAAATATAAATAAATATATAGAGCCTCCGACTGAATGGAATTTTTTTTTATCTACAAAAATAAACTTTTTCCCTCTAGAAAAGTAGTTTAAATAGTTTTGCAAAGTTCAACAAAATTCGAAATGTTCGTGTTCAATCTTTCAACCGGCTTTAAAATTAAAATGTCATAGAAACATTTTGAAAGCGAGCCAAAACATTTTGCAACTCCAATATTTTTACAATAAAAAGTATACATTGAAAGCTTAAATCAAGCAACCTTTTTATTCCTAATAACCTTTCGCAAGCAGCTGCTTTTGTCATTTTTTTTTACCATCTGCTTTTGAGCTTCTTCCAAAAGTTACTTGGCCATATGTTTCTTTTACAATTCATCGCTCATCGTTTTATCTCTTAGGAGATAGTATTTTTCCTAGATCCTCTTTTTAGAATTTAACGAAAAAAAAGTTTTTATTACCTTTTTCGACATTTTAAATCTAGAGTACGTATTTCTTAAATTTTTGCTTACGAAGGTCTCATTAACACTGAAGTCGAAGTTCAAATAGATTAATTAATAATTTAAATTAAATACTTTGAAATTGTATCGTGTTTGAGGTTCTGAAAATAATAAAACAGAAACTTCTTTTACAATTCATAGCTCATCATTTTATCTCTTAAGAGATAGTATTTTTCCTAGATCCTCTTTTTAGGATTTAACAAAAAAAAAGGTTTTTATTACCTTTTTCGTTATTTTAAATCTAGAGTACGTATTTCTTAAATTCTTGTTTACGAAGGTCTCATTAACACTGAAGTCGTAGTTCAAATAGATTAATTAATAATTTAAATTAAATACATTGAAATTTCATCGTGACTGTGGTTCTGGAAAATAACAAAACAGAAAAAAAACGTGCATAATCTATATATTTCTCTTACCAAAAAAGTTAAGGGTATTTGAATTGGCAACATTATAATTTAATTCCTTTTGTTAGGTAGTCTTAAGTGATAGTTTAAGTTGTGTAAAATAATAAGTTTAATACGTTAAGTATTTATTTAGAATAAATTTGTACTTCGTAATAGTTTACAATAGGGGACTCCTCTTATTTTTGGCAATTTATTGACGACGGTTTTGAACAAAAAATTAATCTATTCTTGTTATGCTTTTTAGATTTTTTTTAAACTAATGGCAAAAAAAATAACGATTTTGAAACTGACTTAACATATCAATAAAAATAATAATAGAACCAATCGCATAACGATAATAAAAATTTCGATAACCCGAAAGTGATGTCAAAGAAAGCGAAGATCATTATGGTAACCAGAAACGAGGTTTCAGCAAAATTGCAAACCAAGTGGCCTTCGATTCTACACTAGGACCTTGCATTTTTATATACATAAATTCTTAGTCACGATGTCATTATTTAGATTTATTTTTAATCTTTTCTAAAAGAGCTGTACAAAATTTAAACAAAAACGGTGCTATGGTGCCGCATACCGTTATATCAATTATTGGGGGCGATATGCGCACCGTAGCACCACACTCAAGTAATGGCTCGAGAGGTGCTTGAGGAAGTGGTAAAGCACGTAAAGCAACATTGGGAGGGGTTTTCTTTCTTATCTTACGGCAGGTATGGAAATAATTTTAACACTTCTGCTGCCTACAGTGCTGAAATGTCTTGAAATCATACTTTTGGTAGTTTGTGTGACTTAATGGCTGCAGGACAGATTTTAAATTATTACTAAAATTCAATTCATAGAGAACTTTGACAATAACGTGCACATCTCTTGAAAATAGTTAAAACTTAAATCAAAGTACTTCCACCTGAGCAAAGCCGTGGGAAACAGCTAGTTAGACATATTTTTATATTAGCTCTTCTGTAGTGACTTAGAGCATATAATGGAGCAAATAAAATACGTATTCATAGTTACTTCTAAAACTAAGCATTAAATGTTTTAAGGTATGGAGCTTCAGCTTATTATATCAGAAGGTCAGATAAATGAATTAAGAGAAATATCACGAGCTATGCATTTTGCTCAATATTTTAAGCAAATAAATTTATCAATTGAAGGAGATAACAGTCAGTTTTAACGTAGGTTACTAAGTCAACTTGTTAATATTATGCAAGAAATTTAAATAAAAATGCAGTAGAATGTATTGATTTTATACTTTTTGTTATTCTCTGAAACAGATGATTGTGACATATGATTACATTTATCTACTAAAACTCTACAGTACTAGAGTAAGAGTAATAGCAATTCTCAAAGTATCCTCCAATTGCTGATCTATCGAACGGGTTCTTGAAATTTGTGTTATTATTTGATGAATCAGTCCTTTGTGTTTTATCATTTAAATCTTAATAAAACATTGAACATACATCTTTTTATAACAACTTTTTTATAAGCATCAGCCATGAATTGTCATTCCATGGCGTGTTTCATTTTTTTAATCACACTGTTGTTGCTGACACTAAAATATCATTGGTGGACCACTATTGCCAAGCACGATATACGGAGAAAAACCTCCATTTTGAGGTTAACAATTCTAATGCAAAAATGAAGAAAATACAACTTTTATATTTTCCATATAATATAAATGGCTTTCATATTTTACATACCTTAGAATCTGTAACTGAAGAATAATTTGTATCTTAAATCACAACGTTTTACTTTCATGTAGTACCTATTAGGTGAAGATATAAAAAAAATACTTTTTTTTAGAAAACGATTACAAAAATGGCAGATTTTTGCAATCGTTTTCTAATTTAACTTTTGCAACAAAATAACTTTATGGATAAAGTATTTTAGGGTTAGTATTTTTTTTTTTTTTTTTTTTTAAATNTTTTTTTTTTTTTTGAGTTCAGACAAAATCTAATTAAGGAGAAAAATAATTCCATACGAAATCTGTCAATAACTTAAGATAAAATGCATGCATTCGAAATAAATTTCTGAAAATAAACTTCTTCTAAAATAAGCGTTTATCGATTTACATAACATTTGGCAAAACTGATGCCACAACAAAATAAATGAATGCTAAAATTGCTTTTCTTCGAGATTGCAAAAAAAAAGTATGATCGATAACGGAAGTATTTCTTTTCAGTTCGAATTTACTTTCTTTTTTGAGAAAATTACTATTGTAATGAATAAATAAAGACTAGGTTTACAGAGAGAATTATTTTTTATAATGTGCCGAATTGAATAAATTGAGTAAATTCTACAATGGTATATTTATCAACCAGTTAACAGATTAAGTTTTATACAAAACTCTTTCCATTTTTATGTTAAAAGTAAAAGATTTAAATACTTACTTTTAACATTAATGTATCTTACAATACATTAATTCAATATATTTTAACACGATCCTTTGTAATAAAAATACTTATAAGACAAATTACACATAATTATATATCATAACTGCGAAATTTTTCACGAAATTTATTTTAACTCAAAAATTAAAAGCCTTTTAAAACTATAAATTAATATAACAGATTTAGTTTTTCTGTTGTTATTATGATTAATATTCACTTGTATGGCTTGTTAGTAAACAGCATTGAGACATAATAGCAGCCTCAATATGGCATAAGGACGATTATGCCATATGAAACCCATCGCAATATTTTTTTTCTTCCAAAATAATATTCCACCTTATTCCATCTTTAATATTCCACCACCAATGTTTTTATCGATAGAACAGTATGCGGAAGTTGTCACAGAAAAAAGAAACAAAACAAGTATCTTTTCAAAAATTATCGTTCTAAAAATAATCTTAAAACGTTTGCAAAGCTTTACAGATAAGGTAGGTATCTAATTTATGAAACAGTCTTGATTTTATCAACAACATTTTTACAAATGTGTTATGCAACGTTTATTTACATTTGTATTTTTATCTGTACTTCATACTTATTATATTTGTATTTTTATCTGTGCTACATTCATCGTATTTAATCTGAATGTATTTAAATTTTCACCACTGAATCACTTTCTGAAATCATTGCGTTATTAATGAAAACTAAATATTTACAAATAAGATAAGGAAGGAAGCTGATTATTTTTGCATTTGGAACTGCTTTTAAAAGACTCTGTTCTCACAGGAAATACCCTCTTTTGCAAATAATAAGTTATTTTCATAATTTCTGTGAGTTTGTGCCAGATAGTCAAAACTCTGAAGTTTAGCTAGCGTCCCTAAGTTAATTCTTAAAATGGGACAAACATTAATATAAAGAAAATCCACAGATTTGAGAAAATGAAAAGCATTTATTGTTTAGTATTTTAACATTTAAAAAGCTACTTAATCATTACTCCTAAAAATTTGCAGGAATTGAGAATTGATTGATTTTG
Organism: Parasteatoda tepidariorum; assembly: GCF_043381705.1. Taxonomy (NCBI): domain Eukaryota; kingdom Metazoa; phylum Arthropoda; class Arachnida; order Araneae; family Theridiidae; genus Parasteatoda; species Parasteatoda tepidariorum. Next base: position 42,348,457 of record NC_092205.1, on the reverse strand, counting down.
ATAATTTTTATCCAGGTTGAAAAATCTCGCCAAATTGGTGATTTTTGATTGGTGAAAAAGTTTAATAACTTTTAAAATATGTAAGTTCTTTGTTCGCTTTAAAACCCAGATAGTTTTTTACAGCAAGATGGTATATAGCTTGAAATTATAGTCCCCCCCCCTTTAAGTGTAAGACACTTAAACCGTGGCTTTTTTTATTTTTCCGTAGAGTTTTGAAAAACACAGTTAAAGCTTTTAGGTATTATTTCTCGAAAAACAGACTCAAAAACAATTTCTAAACTAAATGTGGAAACTGAATACAGCACAGTTATTCTGATCATTTAAAATAAATTTTGTAAACTATTGACCTTTTAAGGAAATTTCGCGAGCCTCGTGCTCAAAAGACAATATTTTAGAGCTCTTACGACACTTTCATATCCCCCTTCTGATTTATGTTTATTCTTCGAAGGCGTCATATGAAATAACGGCTTTTAGTAAATAATGTGCTAATTTCATAATTATAGGGAGTTTGTAGCAGTTATTCGTTTTTCATGATTGTTAGGCAATATTTTGTCCCTCCTTAGCCAGTGTTCTCAACTTAATATTTAAAGGTATTCCCCTCCTAATGAGGTTACCAAGGTTCGAATCGAAGTTGTAGTTGTGGTTGGTTGATACGCATTCTGCTCTCGACTCGCACCAACCAAAGTGCTGACTTAAAATATCGTCAGTGGTAGACGAAGCGTAGAGAGTCTCCTGGCCGTCGGGCTAACCGTGAGAGGTTTTCCTCACCGTATCTCGTATCTCAAATGTGGTTTAGTTCCATCCTCCGAGAAGGCTTGTTTGTTCGAATGCTTGATCCATGAATTCCCTTCTCTTCTGGGTTGGGTCCAAAATTATAAGGCTAAAAAGTTGAACAGTGATAGCCGTAAACTCAGAGTCAGGTAGGCTGTTCAACGCTAGTTAGGAAATAAAAAGAATATGCTTGAAGGTAATTCCAACGCTGTATTGCTTTGATTCTTAGAAATATGTAAAAATTTAGTATTTTTCATAAATTTTAATATTATTCATAGCTGAGAGAAATCTTGCCCAATGGGCCTTTCTTTTAGAAGTTTAATGGTTCTATTAATGAAAATAAAACAATTCGCTTATTTTATCAAGCAGAGATATTTTTAAACGAGTAAAAAACGAGTAAACAAAAACTAAAAAAGAACAAGGTTCACTAAACCATCTCGGGGTCTCATAACCTGTGTTTATCTGAAAAAACGCTATTTTCTAAAGGAGCATTATTTTTTAAAAATAATATGAAAAGAAAATGTTATAGTATGTTGTCTCACATTCCAATCAATTTATGCATCCTAATTTCATTTTTAATATAGATCAACAAAGCAGATATACTTTAAATACTTTTTCAAATTAAACTATTTCTAGAGGAGAACTCAAACAAAGTATTATTTAACATATACATTAAAAAATAAACATTTATATTCGGAATTATTATTAGTTCAAAATAATTACCTTTCTGTATTCCAAGTGCGTGTTTCTGTATCAAAATATCCCCATCCGGCAGCATTTTGCGCAGACATGATTGGACGTTCTAATCCAGATATCATGGTTACCACAAGATCTTGAACTGTTCCAGCGGCATCGTACTGCTCTATTAAATCTGGTTTATTTTTGACTAACCAAAGTATTGTCGCACATGCGTGTCCTGTACTTAGACGCAAGTGAGAATCAGGCTTTGGTAGCGAAGCTAAAAATTCAGGTGAACAACGGCCATCCTGCCACGTATATAGAGCACTTACCACCTCAGTCTCATACCTAAAGGGGAAAAAATATATTTATTAATTAATCAATTTAAATGGTAATCAACATTATTCAAATTCTTTCCCATTTTTATTATCAATTGATTATTTAAAAAATTTTGGCATAAAACCATTACATTCTATGCATTTTTTTAAAGCTAGTTATCGTGCAAAAGTTGTTCTCATCTATCTTCATCGAACTCAACACTCTCAGATATAAAATTCTCACTTATGATGATTCAGCAATCCTCGAGCTGTATTTCGTTAATTTTGAGTATCGTTTCGTTGAGAAATCACGTGATATGCGACGAAACGCTAAGTGTCATATATATGTGACGAAAACGTTTCCTCAATTCGGAACCTCATTGCAGTTCAGTGTGGGAAATTGTTAAGTAGACTGACAAAGCTAGAATTACGACTAAACGATCGAAAATAAAGAGACGAAACAAGCCGATCATGGTGATCAAGGAGTTGGCCTCGTTTCAGGAAAATCCCGGGTTCGAATCGGGCATGAGTGGGATTTATATCCTTGTTCTATCTGTCCTTCTTGAGATTTTTGGATGACATTGATTCACCAATATGGTGCACATGAAAAAGTTAATATTAGAAGAATTTTATACATTAGGTGCTATACTTTTTTGTTCAGAAAAAACAGAATGACGAAATATTTCTTTAATTTTGACGAAATTCGAAGAAGTAAGGGGCCGTTCAAAAAGTACGTACATCCCGAAGGGGGGGGAGGGGATTTGCTATTATGTGCGGTTTTGTACGATGGGGAGGGGGGAGGTATTATACAAAGTACGTATTTTATAAACATACACCAAATTTAAATTTGACTTTATCCTACACCCTCCTTAAGTAAATATTTAATTTTATTTAAAACATAATTATTTTAATTTTTATGAAAAAGGGGGGTAGACTAATAAAATGTACGTACTCTAAGGGGGGGGGGAGTAAGACCTTATGTACGGTAATGTACGAAGGGGGGGGAGGGGTTTAAAATTTCTCCATTTTTGTGTACGTACTTTTTGAACGGCCCCTAACGAAGTTCCTCGAAGAAGTAACGATAGTTATTTCGTCATGTAGACGAAATTTTTGCTTGAAGCATATACCAAGAAACGGTTTCGTCAAAAACGAGAAAAGCTTCATAAAACTTGAGCATCCATTTTTTTTTTTTTTCGATGAGAACGATGTACATCTTTGAGGCCAAAATTAACCGAAATTAAAAACCGATTACGAACGGTTCTGAAGGAACCGTTCACTATGGCACGCTATGGCACTCTCTCCATATACAACATAAATGTTGTGAAACAATTTTGCGGCCTGAAAACCTTAAATAAAAGCAAAAAGAAAGAGGAGACGAAAATGCTCCTTTTTCTTAATTTGACATTCCCGTTTTTGATGGGCTGAAAATTACCATAAATTAAGTCGGGGAAAAGAAACATTGATTCCAGTAGAACAAAACATATACTCTTTAAAATTATCTGAAATATCATACCAAAAACGTTTCATATCAAGAGGAATGTTAAAAAAAATGAATAATGGATACATCTTAGTTGCTAACCTAATAAAATAACTATTTTAATAGACACAAACACATCAAATGGCATAGATGGCTGTCAGAAGTTCAAAGTTTTTACTGTAAATGAAGTTCCTAGAATGAAGTTCTTCATTAACAGTAATGGAAACAAATATAACAAAGTAACTAAATTATCTCTATATATAAAAATTATTGTCTGTCTGTGTGTCCATTATAGACTCCTAAATCATCGGACAGAAAGAGATGAAATTTGTCATACAGATAGTTCGATGCAAGAGCGAAAAACGAAATAGACTTTTCTGATAGGTTAAGCGAAACCGTTGTTTAAATTTAACTATAGCCCAATTAATTTTTCAAAAATTTTAAAGATAATATCATTAATATTGGTTGGCTTACAGTTTAATTTGATAAAAAAAAACGGTTATTGCACGCGTTTTATTTAATTACTTTATTCGCTATATCAGATAAATTCAATGAACAACATTAACGTGGTAGCATTCCTGAACTACGTCGCCAAATTAATATTCCTAAAGTTATTTGATAACACGAGTTTATTTTGTTTATAGTTATTCTTCTAAAATGTGTTTCTATAAAATCAAAAAATTTAAAATCGAAATTAGTTCGATTGTAAAAAATTAATTATAAGTTTAAAAGCAAAATCGATAGAAAAGTGGTACTAATTCGCTTAGGAGAAAAGTAAAAAATCGCCAAACGGTTCTTAACTAATTCAAGTGATATATGATTATTGAAATAAAAGAAATAAGCTATGTACTAAAAACCAAAATCAATGAAGTAAAGGTACTCAGAGGAACTTGTTTTAGAGGAACCATAAAAAATTGTCATATTATTATTGACAAGAATGAAGCTTGATTAATGTTGTTAATATGTATTAATAGAAATAAAAAATAACCTATCTATAAAAAGCAAAGCTAATGGAGTAAATATTCCTATTCGTTTTGGGGATATTATTATTCGCCACATTTTTATTGATAGCGATACTTAATTTATACTGGTAAGATGTATTAATTGAAATAAAAATAAGCTACGTGCTAAAAAGCTAAGTTAATGGAGATAAGGTTAATGGAAAATATGTTTAGGGAAACAGCAGAAAATCGCCATTCGCAGATAACGCTTAATTAATTTTTTAATGAGTACTACTGCTATTATGGCAATTGGTGCAGCTTTAATGTCGTTTCAGAAAATATTTTTCCAGTGGTAGCGAAGATAATTTAATGAATACTTTAATGAATGAGGAATTAAAAGAACTTTTTTTCACCACTTCTTTTAAATATTTTGAACAGTAAATTAAAGGTCTGATTATGAAATTCCCTTGTTTCTAAATCCTCACAAAGATCTAGAAGAAATCTTGTTCTTAAAATTTCGCCTTTTGTTTGTTGCCACTAATAAATGCATTTCGCATAAAACTCAAGTTTCGCAATAAATACCAAACAAACTGGCATAGGTATAAAGTATAACATTGATACATTTGGCAATTTTAAAAACTGCATCAATAAAAATTTTTAATACAGATAATATGGAGATAGCCTTACGGCCCTTTGAAAAAGGTAGGCACCGGACAAAATTTCTTGGTAAATTTTGACTATCATGAGTTGGCCGAGAGCAATACTGTCACGACAAGCGAGGCTAAATGCAATTAATCTTTATTCTGATGGGATGAACTACAAAAAACGTGTTTTGTTTAATATAGTAACGTAAAGTCACCGAGAAGGGCAACAAGTAATAATAAATAAATAAAAATTGTTTTAGCTTTCTTGGTGGAAAAACCAGGTAACTGACATTTTAAGAGAGACTATAATCATAATAAGAAGGGGAAAAAATGATCTCCGATATTACCCATTTATTAGAAGGCGGGGCTATTAATCCTTTGTCTTATTTACCACTGCCTAAATTGAAAATAAAAATCATCCTAGCATACTAAACACTAGCGTGAATTACGTATGTTAAGATTAAAATGAATGCAGAAACAATTCTGTCACATTAAACATACCCATATTGATGTAACCACTTTATGTTATTTTCGGTGATTCATAAATACCCCTAAAACTGTCACTTACCTGGTTCTTCAGGGTGGCCACTCAAATCAGATTTCAAATTTCCCTGATTTTCCCAGGTTTTCCAGATAAAACTCTTAAAATTTCCAGGTTTTTGTTTCGTTTTTCTTATAAAGTGTAGGATGTGTACAAGAAAAGTGTCTATATTATTAAATATTTTATTCCAAATGTTATTTTTTTAACATATCATCTTGAAAAAAATAATTTAGTTGTANATTGCTGTTAGCGATTGTCCAAAAATGTGCAATTGGTTGGTTTGCTGAGAAAAAATAATTTACAGATTTCTTTGAATGGGAGTAGAAAAGCTTTCAGAAAAAGAGTGCAATATAAAATATATTATTATTAAATTATAACCAACTAATTTTTGTAGAATTTTATAAAGTTAAAAATACAAAAACATTCTGTCAAAATAGGAAGAAAAAAATTACCACCAAAGCATCGGAACAAACTGGAGCCTTAAATGGATTTAGCCCAAGGACAGAATTTAAAAACAGAAGCTAATATCCTAATCCCTTTTTCCACCTCCACCAAAATCTTTCCTAAATTGCACAGTTCCACAGCTGTCAAAGGTTTCTACATTCATTTAGCAGCCGTGAGAGAATTTTATGTGGCATTCTAGTTTAACAGAGCTGTAATGGAGCAAGTTTTGTTGCAAGCAAAGTATCGCTGAGTTTATGATATTTCAACTGTTTGGCGATACATTTCCGTTTAAAAAAGTGGGTATAATTGAATGAAATAATTTAAATTAAGAAAATTAGTAAATAATTTAAAATAGTGAAATTTAAAAAAATTATCAGAGAAAAAATTTCCAGCTTTTCTTTAAAATTCCCTGATTTTTCCAGATTTTTATCCAAATTTCCCTGATATTTCCAGGTTTTTTCCAGCATAAAAAAATTCCCTGATAATTCCAGGTTTTCCAGGTGGGTGGCCACCCTGTTCTTCCACCAAGCTCTTCCATTGTGTCGGTATATGACTTTCAATTTCGTACATGATTTCGTAGTGTTGTTGAGTACTGATTAATGGATTTTTTTTATTCACCTCTTACGAAAAACGGTTATTCAGCTAGTCATAATAAAATTTTAAAAACAATTTTATTTTATTAACGGCGAGAATCATAATCATAAAATAATGGGTTATTCGTCAGACAATCATAATACAGTTAATTGGTTTCCATACTTAAACACGCCTCAATCTTTATCACAATAAAAACCATTGTTCCTTTGAATTATCTTATTTCAATCTTTATAAGTAAGGAAGATCACTTTAGACACGTATTAGGAAAAAAATCGACTTTTATGAGAGTACTTGAGTTTTTTTTTTCTTTTTTTCATCCCTTTCATTTCCTTCCTATTCCTTTCTTTTCTTTTTTCTATTACTTTTTCTTCTTCTTTTCTTTTCTTTTTTTTTCTTCTTTTTTTTTCGTTTTCAAATACAATTTTTTGTGTTTGAGTTGTTTATAGTAAAAGTAAAAAGCAAATGTTTCATATTATAACTATAACATTTAATAGCTATTTTTTACAAGAATTCAAGCCTTCAGAATTATGTGAAAATTTTTAGTGAATTTCCTAAAACAACAGTGATATTTTAAAACAGAGGTTCTATTTTATAATACATAAATTTTGCACATCATTAAGAATTTAGAGAAAAAATAAAAGTAATTAGTTTTAATGTTTATAATAAAATAAGAATAATTTGAATTATAGAAATATTGCCATTTTAAGAGATTAGGGGTAATTTGTTGCTTATTTTTATTGAAACCAAACTGAAATGTTCTTCCAACTTTTAATAGCCAACAAATATTTTAAATAAACTTGATCAACTTTTCGAATCATTCAAAAAATAAAATGATTTAAAATAACTAACATACGCACAGATTATGTATAGCTTTTTTTTATTATTATTTCGAACCTAACGAATAGAAATTTTTAAAAAAACACATTAAGTTTTCGATAGGGAATAATTTTGTTTAATAAAATATTTAATCATTAACAAATAAAATTTATGCCGTAAATATAGGTTTAAATAGAATGATTATTTAAATAAAAAATAAATGATTCAAGTGATTTCGATTTACACTAAATATAATCAAAATGCTCATTTTTTCTTCTAAATCAAATAATTAATTTAACTCAAACGAGTTTCCTTGATTAAAAGCACAGTCAACAAATAAAAACGATGCAACCATTTCAAACTTTCATACATTTCTGATTGAAGCCAACAATTCTAAGAATTCCTGGCTCCATTTAGATATTCGAGGAATGCTTTCATGGTGCATCGTTCAACCAAACTCTCAGAACAAATTTAATTAAGAACACGTTTATCGAATTGAATGTAATAGAGATTGAAAGAAGACATTATCAAATTAAAACGTTATTGGTTGAAATGCTCTGATATTTACGAAATTTCACAGCAAATAAGAATTTTAAAAGCGTAACTCTATTCGTTTATTAAATTATTCGATTCAATCAAATCGTAATGTTAAGAATTGTCTTTTCTCCGACTATTATTCATCTCGTTAATTTATGGAATCATGCTATTTAAATACTTTAATTTATTTCAATTCCCAAAATAATCAGCCAAATTCACTAGATATTTCGATCAAGAAAATACTTTCCTAGTGCTTCCGTTTCCTTTTCTTAAACCTTTAATAACACATAAGCAGTCCACGACATTATAATCCCGCTCCGATTCCGGAGCCATTTTGGGCCCTTTACAAATTCGATTCGTCTGACAGAAGCATTCCATGTTTTAATTTTTTTTCCATATTCTTACTTTTTGTGTATTAAATGTCCCTAAATTTTTAAAATATATTATTATTATAATTCTAATATATAATAGTTAATTATTATAATGTTTAGTAGAATAATTTAGCTCATTAAATATTGTGAACACGGACATATTGATAAGTTTTCCAGCGACAGAACATTAAAATTTTTAAATGGTTGTTAAAAAAAGAGAGTGTTAAAAAGAATCTAAATGTAAGCATCCAAAAAATTCATATAAAAAAATAATAAGGATCATTTCAATTACATTGTAATACCTTACATATTTGATAAAAATTTTATTTGTAAAAAAGGAAAAGGCAAGGGACGAAAATGGCGGTAAAAACGTCTTGCTCTTTATATTGTAAAAAGTCAGGTGTTAGTTGCCACGATTTTTGGCGATGAGGCAAACTAAAAACATTTTTAAATACAAAACTATCGTTATGGTGCAAAAATTACATGAAATTGACAAAAAAAAAACAATTGTTTGAAAGAATTAGTGCGGATTTTTTAACGAAATGGTTTTGCAATGAAGTTATAAATTTATTCAAACGCGCCCTAAAATATTTATTGTCAGTAAAGAAACAAACAAAAAATGTATAAAACTATAAGAAAGAAAAAGTAAATAAAAAATGTTACTACATGCACTGTAAAAATTTTTAGTTTTCCTTAACAGCAAAAATGGTGGCAACTATAAGCCAAAACTTTTCAGTATGCATAAACGAATTTAATTCAACCAAACTTCTTTAAAAAAAATGAAATTATCTGAAATTTTTTTTAAATGCAGTAAAAGTTCGATATTACGATTTCTGCATATTTCGAGAAGTAAGCTATAACGACAAATTTCGAAGTCAGGCTCAATATATTAATAATAAAGATACAAAAAGTTGTATGTTTATAGCCAGTTCAAAATTACTAGCCTTCTGCTAATACACAATTTTTTTACGAAAATACATTTTCTTTTGCTGAGAAAGACATTTTTAGATATTTCTGGTATTTATTCAGAAAAGCTAAAAACTATTATCGTTTTATTCTTACAATTTTACCCCTTTGTTTTCATAAAGCAATGTGTGAGCAACCATCAGCAATGTTTCGAACAAAAAAATTTCTTTTGCTATTCTTAGAAATCCTGCAACATTTTATAAGAATGCAACTTTATTTGACTACATACCTTTGCAATTAAATTCAACATTCCCAGTTATCAAATGACACCAAAAGATATTGCACACCGTTTCATTTTCCTCTTTCAAAAACTTGATTTATTGTTCTAACATTTCTGATTTTCAAAAATTATTACATAATTCAGTCCACAATTTGTGGGCAAAAGCAGTCTAATCTAGATAGGTATTTTAAATCAACAATAGTTGCTCAAAATAAAAGAAAAAAAGGTATATTAGGCTAATTCTTTTTTTAAAATCTTTTTATTGCTTTTTTTAACATTAAATATGCCGATTTGATTATAAAGACAATCTCACTATAACGACGGTTTCATCTGCCATTATGAATTGCCGTTATAGCGAACTTTTACAGTACTTGTGGCTTTGAATAAATTTATTTGGACACATCATAAATTTGCTTTAAGATAAAAAATTACGCACAAAAAAAAACGCCAGCATAAGTTTAAAAAAATTCTTTCATCAATTGTATTCGTTACAGTGTTATCAAAATTTATCTACAGCTTACTTGTTTGAGTGTTTTGGTAGCTGTTCAAAAGATAAAAAATATCGCACGAAATGAGACTCAGTTGGATGACAATTCTATTTCAAGGTAAGAAAAAAAGGATTAAATAAAAAAATTCCATTAACAATCGTCAAACGTACATTCATGCGTGATATTTGCAGGAAGTCTATTATATCTATCTTTACACATTATAAAAGATTTTTAATCATAGAATCGTTACTATAAACGATTTCTTTTCCTTCAACTTGTTTCAAAATGGCGAACAAAATTTTTGAGTTGATCATCCATAAATGTGATGATCAAACAGAAGTATAACATTTCGGGGCATTAATTCATTCATAAGTGATTCAGCAAAAGTTTAACCTATTTCTAAACTTGGATTGTGTACTTATCTTAACGCTTTCGGGCACAGTGCTGTCAGTCTGGGAAAATACAATCCAAAAATGTTACAAACCATTATAAAACTATTTGTTTCCAAACGTTCGACAATTTTTAGCTACCACCTAGCTTAAAGCAACCAAGAAGACTTCAATAAAAAGGACTAAAGCAATTTCAATAAGAGTACACAGTCTGAATTCATAGCTTGCCTGACTAAAATTTGCTTTTCCGAAAAGGGTTCATCACCCATTAATTTTTTTTTCATTACTTTCACTATTACGCAAATGCAAATTAAATTAGCTAAATCCTTTCTAAGGTCGTGGTTGGTATATTTATCACAAATTTTTAAATATCCATGGTAAACTATTTTACCAGTTTTAATTTGTTACCATTAAGAACTTCAACGATGATGAAATATACTTTAATACACATAAGTCAATTTTATCGAATTCATTTATTGGTGCTGATGTGTTCTTACTAAGGTAATAATGCTTTCGTATTTTCTGATTAAAAAAAAAGTTGAGAATTTGCCGATTTAAATAATAAATACTTTTGTATTAATAAAAGAATTAAAACTCTTTCGGTTTCATAAAATGTCTTTGTTAAAGAGTAAGCGTAGAGATATTCTATTTGGGGAATTCAAGGCTGAAAATATACCATTGAATAATAATTAGATTTATATTTCCAAGGAGGAGTTATTTTTAGAATCTTGTCCCCCTTTTACTTCCATATTAGGAAGCATTAAATACTTTTCCATAATGCATAGAGTTACAAAGGTATGTACGACTAGAACCTAATTACATCATTCTCTGTAGTATTTAATGCGGGACCGATGGTTTTCGCATGTCTCTTGCTGAATAACGTGTTCCAATAAACATCTGTCGGAACCATCCGCAGTTTCATCCACACCCCCTCCCTTGTGGAGTGGGGATGTGAACTGTTATATCTACCAGCATAACTTTAAATAAATCTTTTTATAACGTATTATTGCTTTTGACTGCATTATTAAAGATGAATACAACAATGATAACAGGGATGTAGCCCTGTTATTATATATATATATATATATATATATCGCATTGTATTTAACGTCAATATATATATTTTATTTTTCAAAGAAATTTTAAACAATAGCTTCATTTCATCTCCAAATGCGATACAGCTAATAAAAACAGTTTTGAAATTGAAACTACATAATGATTAATGATCATCAATTCATGTACTATATCAATATATGACGTNCGCAGTACAATACCTTTAAAAATGGATGGAACATAAAGGGATCACTATATTAGATATGATAAATAGAGCTTGATAATGTTTAGAACTTCTATGGATACAGTTTAAACTGATGAAAATAGATTTGGGTAACACTTAAAAATTCTTGTGAAATAAATTGCACCACGAGAGAGATATTTATCGAAAATCCAAAACTAGACAAATGCACACTGTTTAACTACCATTCGCCAACCGATGCGGAATGCATGGTAGTATTTTTAAAATTTTGTCGGAAAATTTTTAAAAGAATATCAAAAACCGCATATTTTTAATCTCAAATTCTAATTAGGTGACAGCCTTGTATTTTACATGTATCGAAAGGTACTGTCGAGTAGCTCAAAAATCCACCATCCGTTTATTTGTGAAAATTAAATAAAACAGACTAAAAGCATATTCAAAATTTTCCCTCATAGCATCCACCCTATAATGATTAAAAAAACTGTTTTGTAAGTGATTTTTTTTTTTCGGAAACTTTTTAAATTTTCTTAAATATCGAAAAAAGAATAGAATATTTAATTAAACCAATTGAGACAGGAAAATCCAAGTGGTATAGTAAAATTGGTAGTTACGCGAGTGAAATATGTTGATTACACTATTTTTATACTTTACCATCTAGCCAGCTGGCTATCTGCATATGGGCTACGGCGAAATATCCTGAAGGCGAAATGACAGGAAAATTGATCGTAAAATCCCACCTTAAACCTTATTTTGACTTTTTTTTTATGTAAGAGATTTATTTTTTAAAAAAAATGACTGTATATATGTATATAAAGGTTTATATGTATTAGATGTCCTTCAGTTCTTTTGGTTTATAATTTTACGTTGAAAAAAACTTTCACATTCTTAGAAAATTATTTAGCAATCAAAAAAGTGATAATTAGCGATATTTTATCAGAACTGTGACATTTTATCTTCGCAACGAAATTAATTAAAGTAAGCAGGTTAATTTTAACAATTATTTTTGTTATAAATTGAATTTATTGGAATACTTCATTAATTAATTTGATTCGATGTATCGAATTAATATGCATTAAGTACTTCAAGTTGCAAACAAGTCAATATAAAAATGTCATTTACCAACAAAAATTAACTTGTTTCCACTCTGCTCCAATTCTCTAAAATTCGAATTGGTAATTAATTGAAACTAGTTTTAAATCAAAACTAAATTAATTCGAATACAAGACAAACTAATTTGATTAGACGTATTCAATTAGCATAAACTAATCAATTCCTCACTATTAAAACGCATAATAGAATGTTCTTTACCTTCCAAAATTATTCTGTTTCCAACCTTCTCCAGTTTTCCAAAGAACGCATCCATGCATTTGACCAGACACAGCCACGTGAGTGACCCTTACCAAAGATTCTTTAGGCAATCTGGATAAACAAAACTGGAGTGCTGTACAAATTTTATGGACATCCTGCTCACTGCCCAATGGTCCCAAGTCGCTGACCATCGAAGATTTTGTTTCTCGGGATGCTGATTGCTCTACCTGTCCACCAGACGATACAAGACATACTTTAATGGTGGTGGTCCCGATATCAATTCCAAGTACCAAATTTTGCTGTTCTGAAGACATTATCGGCTACTAAAGGCGCCGAAAACACGACTACCTTGTAGCGATTTTTAAAGAGAGCGCTTAGAAAACACTTTATCGACCGCGCTGAGTGTCGGAAAGTTGCCCGCGGGATGAGGTGTTTCTTGCAGCGGTGTCTGTCGGATCGAAGTGGGCTTTTGGCAGGGTTACAAGAAACAACGAAATTCGCCAAGGTTACTATCAAATGATAAAAATTGCATCAGATGACATTTTCTACTTTTCTTTTTTCATGAAATTGTTGTTTCCGTGTTTGAAGCTATGGATTAAAAAAAACTAAATGTATTAAAATGTTTCCTTTTTGTAGCTAAATTTACCCCAATTATTTGGAATTCATTAAATTTAAATAAAATATTCATGATGGTTTCTGCTTGATATTGCTTAAAATATAGGCAAAAAAAATATTTTAATTATTATGCCTTAAACCGATTTTATTCGAAAAAAAAAGCTTAGATTTTGATGTTAAAACATAAAGACAGACTCAACGAAAGTGTAAAAAAAAATTTTTTTTTGCATTTTGAAAAAAAAAAAAACTATACATTTAAAAAAAGCGATCTTAAATTTAAAAAAAAAATACTTTAAAAAAATGTAAATTAAAAGATGTTATATTGTGTTATTTTTATAAAGTATTTCATTATTTTAAGAATGCTCAAATTTTATTAGATTTCTATATTTTCTAAGAAAATAGGCTGGTGAAATTCTTATTTTAGGATTAAGTACCGCGTCGTTTTTCTTGTATATACTCGTACACAATTTAAAAAACAAAAAAAAGTAGGCTTTATGCTCAAAACAATCATAGTGTCAGGCTTTTGACCACGGTCCCATTTCAGTGATAATTTCAAAAGATGAAAGCGAAGAAAGAAAAAATTTCGAGCGATATATTAGATAATAAAAATCGAACTCAAATTAAACTCAATAATTTATGTCACCTCGTACTATATAAAAATATAATCGATCAGATAAAAATTTAAATAATGCCCCTGGATATGATTAACAAAGGTCAATCTTACGAGGAGTCGAAATTTTGCATTACTTTTTAAAATTCAAATTAATGTACAATTTAAAAAGGATAAATTACATTTCTTTTTACTTTTAACGTTTTGTATTTTACAGGATAATTATAAGTCTATAAAATGAATAACTCTAACAAAATAATATCGATTGATAGATACTTGAGAAAATACGTTAGTACCTAAGGACGAAAATGTTATACTGATTTACTAACTTTTCCCTTTTTTTATTATTTATTTGAAATGATGTACAAATTTGAAGGATATAAATGTCCTCTTTTTAAAAGCATTAACGAGTTTGTTTTTCTTAATATTTGTGTATTTTATTTCATACGATGTCAATAATTATAAGTTTTCAAAATAAACACTTGCATAAAAGTAACATTAACCAACATGCAGTTTAGAAAATACGTGAGTAATTGAGAAAGAGGGGTTCGAGATTCGTGCATTTTTGCTCACTGAGACACGGCTTGTATAAGACACAACAAAATTCCTTTTATTGTCAAAAATCTCTTATAAGTAATAAAATCAATTAAAATTTTAAAAAAAAACGAATTAAAAACGAAAACAGAACATTTTAGCAAGGTGCTCTCGACACAGAGGAAAGCAGTTCAGAACTACCAAAAATATGTTAGATTATTAATTTAAAATCCGTTGTGTTAAAATGTTTCAGTAATAAATTAGTAAAATATTTAGTAATAACAGCAACTTACTAATGTCTAAACGTTTCCAATTTTAATTTATTCTAAAACATTTGTGATCTACTTATTTCGATTTATTATTATTTATGTAAAAAAATTGCTCATTGAACAAAATAAACATTACGAATTGCAAGCTCGGCAGCTTCCCAACCCCCACAATTTGCTAAGCAATCATTTCTGTTTCTTGACAAAAAACAAATTGTTATGCCAAAATTAAAAACTATTAAATTTATTTATTTATATTTTGGTTTAAATTTATTTGCTTCACAGATTTATATCCCTATTCTATAAAGACAAAATACTCTATGAAGATAAATTAACACTGAAGATAAAATACTCTAGATAAATTATTCTATTCTGATAAGAGTAACTTCAAATTCGTAATGGATATTTGGCTATTTAAAAACGCGTCCCATGTTTAGCACCAAATGGCAATAGCACGAAAAATTATTTCCTAATATTGCTTTAAAATTTTAAATAATTATTTTCGTAATTTTGACTGCAGATCTTGACTCAAAATCGCTTTACATAAAAATTAGTATAACAGTAAATGTAACTTATTTACCATTCTATAACTGTAAAGCGGTAACTAAACATGTTTATCCTAAAATGTTGCGTAATAAGTTTCGGCAATTTGTTTCACAGATTTATATCCCTATTCTATTAAGATAAAATACTCTAATTATTCTATTCTGCTAAGAGTAACATCACAAACTTGTTTTGGTTCAATTCGTAGTTGATATTTGGTTATTTTAAAAAGTCGTCCAATGTTTAGCACCAAATGGCAATAGCACGAAAAATTAATTCCTAATATTGCTTTCAAATTTTAAATAATTATTTTCATAATTATAACTGCACATCTGGACCTGAAACCGTTTTACATAAAAATTAGTGTAACAGTAAATATAACTTATTTACCATTCTATCATTGTAAAGCGGTAACTAAACATGTTTATCATAAAATGTTGCGTAACAAGGTTAGGTAATACCGCACGTTTTTACTTTTAGTATTAAACTTTGAATCATAATTAAAATCAAAAACGTAATAATGCAGAAAGTAATATTAAGAATGGATTACAAATAAAAATTACAAGCAACTATCGTTAAATAAAAGATGAATATATAATTTCAAGCTTATAACTAAAAATTTCAAGTTAATGACAACTAAAAATGTTCTATGATGATTTATAAATCTAAGAGATTATCGGTCTAGTGATGAATGCACGCACAGCAATCAGAAACGGTTTTAAAGACAATTATTTTAAACATTAAGTAAAAATATAAATGTATTTTGAAACACATTTGAAAGCACAGATCACAATTTTTAAAAACATAAACATTTCCTTGTAATTTAATCACGAATTACGTGTTGACGTAATTCAAAAGTTTATTACACAATTTCTTTCGTTTTCCTAATAGATTTATAGAACAATAACAGCTTTTATTTAAAAAAAAAATCCTGTTCTGAAAGCGGATAAATAGAATTTATATTTCGGAAATATTTACCGTCTGAGGAATTAAATTACAATCATTTTCATCAAAGGTATGAGGATTCATTTTTTTTTCCAAAAGAAAAAAAAATTTTGATGCTTATTTTTGAGTTAACTTAAATATATTTTCGTTTTTTATTTCCCACCACCTCAGCTTTTGGTGCTATAAAAAGTATTTCATGTTAAGTAAATTTTAAGTAATGTTAAGTAAAAAATAAATTATTTAGCAAAAATTAAGCTGTAGTCAAACATAAAATAAACATATAACTCTCATTAGGTACAATCTACGTGGTGTTTTCACTACAGCGCGAGAACGCGAGAATCTCGCATATTTGTTTCTTTTCTCGCATTAAAAAATTATTACCGCGAGAAATTCGCGCATTCTATAAATCAATTTCAAAATTCACGAATTTCTCGCATTTTGGTAAAAACTTCGAATTACGCCATTTAGAATAAAATCCGTTTATCTTTTCTTCCTGGATCTTTCATTATTTTCAACATCTGCCCCATTATCTAGCTTCCCTATTTACCAGTATTGTTCAGAACCTCTTCGAACAACAGAACACAACCATGGAACCCCTTTCAGAATACATTTCTCTGCAACCACGCGTTTACCGTAGGTAAAGTTTCTTCATGTCAAAATTTTCATGCACTGATGTAAGATGGACAAATACCTTGTAAAGGCAAAATCTTCTATGATGATGCACCAAAAATATTCAATGCTTTAAAAAATAGAAGACGTTAACAATGTATTATAATTAAAGAAATGATTTTTTTTTCAAGAGTTTTTGTTATTTTAGAAATCTCACTTAACTTTTTGAAATCTCACCCTGTTTTTGAGAAAGGGTAAGAAATTCTCACCCATTTTTTTTTCTATGATGAAAACACTGAGTTATACTTAAATGTATATTTAAGGATTTAGGTCACTTCTTCGAAATGTTCTATCACCTATATAAATAGTTTAAAATTTATACAAGTATAAAAAAAATTGAGGTCAGGTAAACCTAACTAAAAATTTTTTTCAAGATATCAAATTGAAAAAAATAACAGAATTACGCAATGAAGTAAACCAGTCACAATTTGTTTGCATTTTGATATTTTGGAAGGAAAAAAAATCAATATATCAAACATTAACTCTGGTTTTACTGAAATTTACTTTTATCTAAAATTTAAAGTCCCATTGAAGGTGAAACAGAATTTGCCATAAAGTTTTTCCCACGGTTGGGCATCCTCTTAAAACGTGCCTCATTTTTTTTTTTTTTTTTAAAAAAGCGTTCCCAAAGACTTATGCTCTATTTTTTTTCGTAGTCCGCCAAAGATTTCTAAAATGAAGCATCGAAAAAAACACTTTTGAAGCAATCTAAACGAGAACAGCGTAGACTGTCTTCAAATTCCGGTTGGCATTCTTTCCCGATTGTCTTCAATTTTAAACTCTCTATTTAAAATTATATACTTTATAGATTCTAATCATAATCACTAAAATACTTCAAATGTAAATTAATATACAGTGTGCAAAAAATAAACGGACCACCCAGCATAACTTACTATCTAATAATTGGATTTTTACGCTCTACGACTCAATCGAAAGAGTTCGAAGAGCTGACTTCAAACATGCTAAATAATTAAGGAAAATGATATTTTAAGTTATGAAATCATACACAAAAACTTACCTTCTTTTAATAAACATACCTTTTTTTCGATGAATTTAGATTTCTGACCCCCAAAATATAGGAGGTAGCAGCATAATCTTATCTCAAAATATCAATTTTTTTTAATCATAACTTTTAAACCGAATAACACATAACTGACATATACAGTTTGTTCAAACCAAGTAAATTTTATTATTTAAAATATAGTTAAAGAATAAATTATTATTTTTTAAGTAGATTCGCTATACATTTTATTTAAACACACAATTGTCATGCATACAGTTTCCATAACTAGACCCTCAAAAAAAATTTATTAGAACACGATATTTCTAAAATTTTGATAAATATAAAAAAGTTGTAAGAATTTAAAGTAATGTAATCACGCAAAATGCAAATTATGCACAATGCAACAATTCTAAAACTTTAAAATAATTTTTGCGTGACCTTTATCGTTAACCATCCAAGTTAGAAAAACAATTTTATATAATTTGGTTTTTAAAAGTCGAAATGTAATGTAATTTACCCATCCATTCAACAAACACATTTTGAGAAATAAACAAGAAATTGAATTCAAAACTCATTTTAAAAAAGCTCTGAAAAAGACACTAAAGAACAATTTATTTTTATTGATCAATACAAAGATTTTTTTTTGATGATCACAACAGGACACTTCATGGCTAAAGTTTATGATGTATCCAAAAATCTTAACATATATTTTACCAATGAATTAAACGTGATTTTCAAGAACTGCACATTTAGCTACATTATCTATTCGATTATTCATCAGAAATTTCAATTTGATTTTACATGTTGTTAATTTTATAGATTGTCTATAGAAGAAACTCCCTTTAGAAGAAACAAAATTTAGTAGGCTTAACAAAGAAACTAGAAATATTGCATTTAAAGAAAGAAGAGAGCATCTTTGTCCCCTGATTTCCTTTCTCTCCCCGAGCTGAGCCAAAAAACCTGTCTTAAATTATGACCCAACACACCTACATGAAACCCCTTTAACCATAGTCACCACTTTTCCATAGTGAATGGCAAGGGAAGTTCTTTCCATAAACAAACTATATGCTTTACATCAAGTCTCTTTATTTTACATTTAAAAAAAAGTCATTTGGTATCACATATTAAGTTATTCATTCTCATAAAATTTAAATTCACATAAAGGTCATTTATTCAAACTTATTTCAATATCAAGAAAATCAATATATTAAACTAAGAAGGATTTCAATTAAATTTATAATCTACAACAAATATATTATCCTTTTTTTTAGGTATTTAATCTAAAAGGTCAATCATAAAAAAATGTAAAACAGAAATACAGTCAAACCCCCGCTATAGTGAACCTTCAATGGACCGAAATTTCGGTTCACTATAACCGGGAGTTCACTATATCCGTTCCTCATGCAATTTTAACTAATGGTTCCGAACTCCTTCCTTTTATTATACATTTAAATAAATGATCAACAAAATGAAATACAAAAATGACTGAAAAATAATGTGTAGTAACAAAAAATTTGTTAACTTATTTTTATTTTTTATTACTCTTCGCCTTGTGTACAAAAAAAAATTAGTAATCTAGCTGAAGCGAAGCTTATTCAGGGAAAATTTTGTCCATACATCTGCCTGAATTGGGCTTTATTTAGGGATGGGAAAGTGAGACATAAGGAGCAAACAAGAAAACATGCTTATTGCTACATTCCACTCTATAGAGGGTTTTAAAAATCAGTATAAGTATTTATTTTGAAGTAGACATTTTAAAATTATTACAAAAAATGAAGAAAAATCATTTGAAGTCAGAAAAAAGTTCATAATATCCAACTTCCTCACTTTTTTGGTTCACTATATCCACAAAAAATAACATTATACATGTATAGCAAGGCACGGGACCGAACATTTCGTTCACTATATCCGGGAGTTCATTATAGCGGGGTTTGACTGTATCAGCAAATAAATAAAAACTAATTCCACTCAGTTTGATTTATCAGTTAAGTGCTCACCTACTGACCCGTGTATTTTTGAACTGGAGATTTTTCAGGAATAAATTAAGTTTATAGTAAGCATCTTAGCATTCTTAGTGAAAAATTCTTTCAGAGAATGATATGTTTTGTTTGAAAATTAGAGATAATTTCTTTAAGAAATATATGATTGAAAAAGTTACACTAAAAAATAATCATTCTTTCCAAATCTTGTTAAAATTGAAATNTGATTCAGGGAAAATTTTGTCCATACATCTGCCTGAATTGGCCTTTATTTAGGGATGGGAAAGTGAGACATAAGGAGCAAACAAGAAAAGATGCTTATCGCTACATTCCACTCTATAGAGGGTTTTAAAAATCAGTATAAGTATTTATTTTGAAGTAGACATTTCAAAATTATTACAAAAAATGAAGAAAAATCAGTCAAAGTCAGAAAAAAGTTCATAATATCCAACTTCCTCACTTTTTTGGTTCACTATATCCACAAAAAATAACATTATACGTGTATAGCTAAGCACGGGACCGAACATTTCATTCACTATATCCGGGAGTTCACTATAGCGGGGTTTGACTGTATCAGCAAATAAATAAAAACTAATTCCACTCAGTTTGATTTATCAGTTAAGTGCTCACCTACTGACCCGTGTATTTTTGAACTGGAGATTTTTCAGGAATAAATTAAGTTTATAGTAAGCATCTTAGCATTCTTAGTGAAAAATTCTTTCAGAGAATGATATGTTTTGTTTGAAAATTAGAGATAATTTCTTTAAGAAATATATGATTGAAAAAGTTACACTAAAAAATAATCATTCTTTCCAAATCTTGTTAAAATTGAAATCTAAAGAAAAGGACAGCATGTATGAATGATTGACAGTGTAAAACTAAGAACAGATGGCACTAGGGGTTAAAATTCGTTGCAAGACTTCCTGGTTATTACTTCCGATTGATTTTTACGCCTAAACTTGGAAAATTCACCATTCAATATAATTATACTTGTAATGTTTTCAATATAACGCGTTCTTTCAATCTAACTTTTGACCAAACAAACAATAAATGAATTGGGAAGACTCCGCAAGCATGCTGTGAAGCTACCCCAAAACAGCTATCACTGCACACTTACGGAAGAAAATGCTCTTCGTGCGAGCTTGCAGGCATTGATGTACTATTTGAGAGCAATGCTCAACATCGCGCATATAGACAGCAATGTTAACAATACATCGGGAAATATCATACACATCTCGGTAAATCACAATTTCCGATGCTTCAAAAAATTGGCAATACAAACATCGGATCAGTGATGATTACATAGAATCAATATTTCCAATTCATCAAATTATCGCCCAGTCCTACTTGTAACCATAGTCACAGACAGAGCTCCATAGAACTGGTTAGGAGAGTTCTCTAATTGTTTGCATTGCACGACATTTACAGTAAGACAGTGCCATACTTACTAAATTATGAAGATTTTTTGAATCGGGAAATGCTTGCGCCCATTGCAATCAATGAAATTGCCTAGTTGTTCAACATGGTGGCATTTCCATATCGGTACCTGTTACTGCCAATTACAATCACCTAGATGCCAAAGAGTTTTAACATGCAAAATTTTAAAAAGAAACATTTAGTGGTTAGCCAGAAGATAGCCATCAATTACACTCTTCGAGTTTGTCAGAATCAGTGATATATAGTACATAAGAATTTTTTAGGTTCTCACAGACTGCTACCTAGAAATCGACAAATCTTAGTGAGGAAGCTGTGGTGGCGCAGGGAGTACAGATTGAAGGGATAGAGCCTCCTAATGAGGTGAACCAAGTGCGAATCCCAGCGATGGCTGGTCGATACGAATTTCACACCTCGCTCGCTCCGATTACAGGCTGACGTAAAATATTTTTAGTGGTAGACGGATCATGGGTTAAAGTCCCCTTGTCATCAGGCTACCAGTGGGAGGTTTTTGTGGTTTTCCTCTTCTTGTCGGTTAGTTCCATTAAAAAGCCCGCCACAAAAGGAAAATTTCTCCCAATACGATATCCAAGAATTCCTTTGTCTCCTGGATTAGAATCAAAATTACATGACTGTGGAACTGAACATTGGTAACCATAAACTTAAATTTGGATCGGCTGTTTAATGACGGTTATGAAATAAAATGAAACCCTAGTTATTATTTTGTCCTAGGTACAATTACGGAGAGCTTTCCATTGAATTGAAAAATATTTCATGAAAAATGTTTATTCGCTTACCTATGTTGATTAAGCAGTTTATAAGTTTGTCCCAATTTTGTTTTTTTCTTTTGGATTTTTGCCATGTATCTGCCCGGAAGTCAGAAAAACGTGATGATTATTTTGCATTCGGAAATCTTGTTTAAATTTCGCAACAAAATATTAATATTCCATAAGAAAATTATGCTTATAACAGTTCACTTAACGATTAAATTTTTGAAGGTGAGATTAGATTACTTAATTAATTTTACCAGAAACTTTCAATAATTGATAATTATGGGACGCAATTAACATGGGATATCACTTAAATAAGAATAAACACTGCTGTTTCGGTCAATTTACCTCCATTATTTTAAAATTTATTTGTCCTTTTTCTCTACATTTTTTCTGTTATTGTAGCTGTACTTTTGTATCTGTAGTGCATTTTTAATTACAAACCAAAAGATGGTTGATGTAACATCTCTGCAGTACATTTTAACAGTTGCAAGATAATAAAATTGTAAGAACATCGAAGGAAAATGATTTTTACCAGTACAAGTAAGATAATTTGGAGAAATGAACTTTCGGAAAATAATAAAAACGTCTAATTAGAATGAAAAAACTTGTTCGTTTGTGTATAAGACTTTCTTCAGTAGATTAGCGTAGAAAAAAAGCAGTTTGCTTACTTTTGTGATTTATCGGTCACCAGTCATGTTGTGGCTGACTATTTCTGTTTAGTTATATAACTATACAATAATATCTTTTTATTATATTTTCAATTTTTGTTTAGGCGTTGGTTTTGTCGTTTAAATGAAATTTCCTTCTGAGGTTTAATAGTTGTAGAAGCTTACAATTTACAAAGCTAAAAGTGTATCGCTTTCCCAAAAAAAAATTTCATTTTTTGCTTAAAAACAGTAAATTCTAATTTTCGTCTTATTTATTATTCTTTTCTTGATCTTAAAACCTAAGAAATTTTCTGTTATCGTTATAATGTCTATTGGATCAATAAAATCCAGCCCAAACGAACTTAATGCTCTTCAAAATTACGCAAATGAAAGCGGAACAAACAGTTATAAATCGTCTGAAGATAAGATTGATTGGTTAATAAATCTAAGCAACCCTGTGTGTACTTTTTGTGACAAGAAATTCGCTTCTAAGCATTCTCTTGAGCTTCATTTTGCTACTCATACAGGAGATAAACCATTTTCTTGTCACATATGTAATAAACGATTCACTCAGAAAAGCAGTTTACAAACTCATTCCTTAATCCATGAAGGCAAAAAACCACACGTCTGTGAGATATGTTACAAAAGTTTTACTGATAAAAGTACATGGCGAAAGCATTNATTTTCAATATTTGTTTAGGCGTTGGTTTTGTCGTTCAAATGAAATTAATTCTGAGGTTTAATAGTTATAGAAGCTTACAATTTACAAAGCTAAAAGTGTATCGCTTTCCCAAAAAAAAAATTTCATTTTTTGCTTAAAAACAGTAAATTCTAATTTTCGTCTTATTTGTTATTCTTTTCTTGATCTTAAAACCTAAGAAATTTTCTGTTATCGTTATAATGTCTATTGGATCAATAAAATCCAGCCCAAACGAACTTAATGCTCTTCAAAATTACGCAAATGAAAGCGGAACAAACAGTTATAAATCGTCTGAAGATAAGATTGATTGGTTAATAAATCTAAGCAACCCTGTGTGTACTTTTTGTGACAAGAAATTCGCTTCTAAGCATTCTCTTGAGCTTCATTTTGCTACTCATACAGGAGATAAACCATTTTCTTGTCACATATGTAATAAACGATTCACTCAGAAAAGCAGTTTACAAACTCATTCCTTAATCCATGAAGGCAAAAAACCACACGTCTGTGAGATATGTTACAAAAGTTTTACTGATAAAAGTACATGGCGAAAGCATTGTCTCATTCATTCTGGTGTTAAACCTCATATTTGCAACATATGTCAAAGGGGCTTTGTCCAGAAGAGCACTCTATTGAAACATTATGTTGTTCATACTGGTGATAGGCCGCATGCGTGCGATGTATGTGACAAGAGGTTTTCTCAAAAATTTGCACTAAAATCTCATTTATTGACTCATTTTGGTCAAAAGACATTTCCATGTTCTATGTGCAATAAGAAGTTTGCCTCTTGGCACCTGCTGTGTAAACATGACAAAACACACAAAACAGAGCGTACACATGTTTGTAATATCTGTAATAAGGCTTTCAAATCGAAATATTCTATGGAAAAGCATTTTAAGAATCACAGCCTAGATCTCCGTTATCCATTCTGCAAAAAATGCAATTCTGATTCTTGTACTTGTGAGGCAAATTTATCTGTGTTTTTGTGTTCTTCTTGCAATCAGGAATACACTGATATGAAAAGTTTTCAAGATCATATTTCTTCGCATTCGGAAAATGTTATAAAAGTGCTAAACGAAGACGCAGAACCAAAACATTTTAAAAGTAAAAATGTTTTAAATAATGGAAAGCTACCTCATCAAAGACCCATTTGTCACAAATATTCATTGAATGATGTACCAGAGGAAAAAGATAACTCTGTACAAGAAAATATTCAGTGTGATGTGTGTGGTGAATTATTAAAAGATTATCAAAGTTTTGAAGAACATAAAAAATTTCATGTGGATGTTCTCTTTAACGAAATATCAGATTCACTTTATTGTGATATTTGCTCAAAGAGTTTTAATAGCAAACGAAGTTTAGACAAACATTTCCGTACTCATACTTTAGATAAATTAAATGTGTGTAAGGATTGTGGTGATAGTTTTGTGGAAGATTTTGATTTTGAAATTCATTGCATGATGCATAACAGATAAAATATAATTTTATCTGTGATTTTTTTATTAAATACAACCTCTTAATTATCTATTGACAGTTATCTTTTTTGGTGGTTTATATGTGGTACAGTTTTTAAAACAAACCTTCATTCATGGAGTGCTGCAATTATTGCAAATTTTAAATGCTATTTTTTTTCACAAAAAATTTTTCAACATGATATTCTAGTCGAAAGTATTTTGCCTGTGTAAATTGCTGAACTACGTAATTTCATTTTCATTCATAAAAGATACTGTTACACATTATTTTTGTTGAAGATTTTGTTATCTGTTGCATGATGTATAGGGCCATTCTCCTGTTATGCACGGGACATTTGCAGGACTTTGAAGCTTATAAAAATAGTAAAATAATGGGGTAATAAATTTTTTTTTTACAATTCAATTCAAAACAAGTCTGTTTCTTAAAGACTGCATAAAAAAACAAATAAAAAATTAAAGTTTAAATACTTGAAAAGGGATTTAATATAGTCGTTATGCACGGGACTCAGAAAAAAGATTAATTTCTACCCTGACTTCTATTTTTCNGTCTACTGGCTCTCATTATTTTTTTTATTTTGACTTCAGATTTTGTTTACAAATTTATTGCCTCACACATTATTTTATTTATTTTGACTTCAGATTTTATTTATAAAATTTATTGCCTTACACATTGTTATTTTATTTATTTTTTCATTTTTTAAATGTTTTGCTAAATGTGACTTCTGACATAGGCAATAAGTTACCTTTTTTCTGTGATTTGGTACTTCAAACTTATATGTATGTAATGCAACTTTTAAATATTATTTATATTTTATTTATAGAAATTCTTTCCTATAGTATTTTGTCATTATGAAATAGCTTCTTGAAATTATTTAGTCCATACGAGATCCGTACTGTTCCACATTATTTTGTTTTTACTTTTGTTAAATATTTTATGTTTATAGCATTATGCATTTACAAAAAAATTTAACTTTATTTTTTTACATTATTCTTTTTATTTCTTATAGTTTTATTTATAAATTACAATTTCAATATTTCTTTAAAGTTTGTGCACAACGAGTAAAGACATATAGTTCTGATTCATTTTGTAGTTTAAATAAAAACAAAGCTATTAAAAGGACTTTTTTTACCAAACATTTTATATTTTCGAAAAAAAAAGTTATCATTAATAATTATTGAATTTTAATGTTAAACTTTATCTTAATTACATTGTGTTGACATCTTTTTAAGCAGAAAAAAAAATTATAAATTCTGATAAATCAGTTAACAATTTTGAATTATTCTTACTCTCATATCATTACTGCTATTTTATCTATGATTTCCAATGATCTTTACTACTCTTAAGAACAATTTTTTATCTTTTTAGTTAATTCTACTGCTTTTTAATTTGTTATTTTGAAGAACATAATTACAGCTTAGGTTTCCTAATAGCATTAAAAAAAAAAATTTGCCCTCTCTCCCTGTGGCAGAATTTTTTTAAGCTTTATGCGACAAAACTCTCTAGCACTAATATCTTACTGCTAAGTACTTTGAATAATAACAAAGATGTAAGCTACTAATTTAAAGTAACAACAACAGAGTGTTTATAAAAATAAAAGAAAAACATAAATATTTTTATTGAGTTTGTAATATTTTTTTATTCTATTATTATTGGCAATATTCTTGCATTATGTTGGGAAGAAAAATGCACTAATTACTTTCTTTATCGCATTTTGTAAATTATCATCAAATTAAAAATCATGAAATCCGTCGTAGCAATTGCGGAAAACAGATGGACGGCGAAATTCCGCTAATCGGACTCTTCAAAAGGGGGTTACTCAAATGAGTGTTTCATTTCGAGATTTGATAGTTGCAATAAATAATATTTGATTTTAAAAACTGCATGGAAATCAAATGCAATAATTGCTATAAAAATAAACTGTAGAATTGTTGCTTTAAAAGTAAATACCTGAATGCAGGATTCGAATTTCCCATATCATTTGCAATATGTCGGGATAATTAAAAACCATGTTAAGATCAATAACTGCTAAAAATACAATCAAAATACTATATGGATTCATGATACTATTGGCATAAATTGAAAGCGGCAGAAAGTGATTATTTAAATGAGCAGTTCAAATTTTATGTGTAAATTTCTGCAGAAAAGAAAACAAAATTTTTCCTTCCCAAAAGAAAAATATTTCTGCAAGAACTTTTTAATGTTTCGCGATAATGTCACCGTGATTCTGCCACGGGGTCCTGTCCTTTACTTGTCTATTTTAACGAATACTTATATAATAATATGTACTTATGTATCAATGACCTGACATCTCACATAAATATTGCATTTTTTGTTTCATTAATACATTAACTAGCTTTATGTGTTTATTTCCATAGTCTATTTTATTGTTATTTTTCATTTAATACTGTATCTAGGCTTCTTGTGAAAGAAGAATTAGATGTGTTAAATATCTTTTTAGATGTTTTTAATTTTTATTTTAAAATTAGTTTTTCATATGTTATTTCAAGTTCCTGTTTGTGTTATGTTATTTCTGTTGTTATCTTGGAATTGAAAATTGTGCCAAATATTGAACAAAATATTTTAACAAAAATTTTTTTACTATTAGAAAAGTTAAATGGTTTTGATAGGAAAAAATATAAACAGGGTAATACTGCTCTAATTATTTATTAAATTTATTTATTACCATTATTGAATTATTAAAATAGATTAAATAAATCATGACAATAATAATAGAAAAATATACCTAATTTTTAATTACAATACTAAACAAGTTTAATTATTTACCAAAGTATATTGTAAATAAATTCATTTTTACTATAAATAGCGATACGAGTGAACATTCTACTTAAATGTTATCAATTATAATGACTGCATGTGCCACATTTTATCTATATTTACATGATGTCAGAAATATCATTGGAATGATAATATATAAAGATGTAAATAAAAAGATAAAAACCAAAAACAATCAAAAAAGAAATTCTTAAGATATGTATGTTAGCAAAAACAGCACTTCATCAGGAGACACATTGTCTGCTAACATCTGCTGCAGCATCCCCTGATGTAGTACTGTTTTTCCTGACATACATATCTTTAGCATTTCTTTTTTACTTGTTTTTGGTTTCTAACTTTTTATTTAAGTTGTTTAAATAAAACAAATTTGGTTTTAGCATTTTTCCATTTTGACCTATTACTTTAAAGTTTTTTTCTTAATTTGCTTAAATCAATTTCATACTTTGATTAAATATATAAGGATGTTTTATATGTTTTTGAATATAATAATTATTACGTTCTAAATATCAAATTGCTACAATTGTTACATTCTGTTGTTGCTGTTATACTTAGAATAAATATGTGTTGTTCTTCACCCTGTTTAATTTGCCAACTTTATTCCGTTATTTTTTCTTTAACTTTTAAGTACTATGTAAAAATTTTATTTGTTTAGTTTTTAATCTTTAAATTGTTTAAGTTTACCTGCCAGTAAATACAGGGTCATATAAAAGGAAGGGTGTAATTTTATTAATTTTCATTTTATGAAGGGAGTAATTTTATTAATTTTCATTTTATGAAAGGTGTAATTTTATTAATTTTCATTTCATTTTATGAACGTAAACAATTTATAAAAATGAAGTTTTAAAATTTTTGAACACAAGTTTTAAATGTACAATGTGTCTTCCCTTTGCTAAATGGCAACCATCTAACCAAACTTGTCCCATGCACAAAGTAACCCCTACCTTTACCGAGTGTAACCATCGATAAATTGTTGGTAAACAGAACTTTGAAACTTCCTGGTTATTTGGTTTGTAAGCTTTTTAAATTTTATGGATTTCAAATGAATTAAATCAGGCCTAAATCTTTTTTTAGACCGTTTTAAATATTGATCAAAGAACTATATCTCCCATTAGCTATGAACTGGATTGATTGAAGAGTCTGCTAAATGGTTTCTTAAAATTTAAAAGACAAAGCACTGAAGGAGCTGCACATTTGTGACACCAAATTCTAGTGTATATTATTCGGTAGGTAAAAGACACGTACTAATTGATTGATGAATGGCAACTCACGAGTAATTAAAGGACTGTTTCAAGAAAGGTTTGCACAGAAATATAGGCTTATGTCCACATTTGGAGTGTTTGCTTTGCATTAGTTGAGGTTTCCATCTACGGGATCTTATGTTATTCTCGGTCCTTTTAATGTCCTTTATTTTTAAAAATTAGTACCAATATTATTTATCACATATTTATGGGTGCTACTAATTTACACTGTAAGAAACCCACAAAGATATTGTAAAGTTTTTATTTACCATCGTATTAAATATTGCAATTATATAATGTCATTTCTGTAATTGATTTTTTTAAGTCACAGTAAAAATTAATGAATTAGATCTCAAAGCTATGTATATCAGAGTATGAAATTTCAATCTAAAAGTACTAGCTTGATTTACTCGCCTCTATTTTCACGAAAAATATGAAAATTTTTTAAATTGTACCTTTTTATAGATAAAGATTGACATTGTCGATAACTATTCTCACCACATAGAGGACCAGGACGTGATGTAAACATGCCTACGAGGACAGAAACTCCCACTTTGATATGAACGCGCCTATCTTGACAGTAACGCCCACTTCGAGCCACATTGAACATTACTTGCTACTTGTGAGTGAGTCATGACTCAGACTCAATCACACACAACGTATAACGTATACACTCGACTGCTAATGGCAACACACGAGTAGACCTTGAACTTAGTACAGCTCTCACGTTAAGCACTAAAAAAGTATGGTGAACTTAATACAGCTCTCCCGGCTTCTCACAAAACAGCAATGAATCAACTAGTAGTATCCGTTCATCGAATTCTATTACAGATATAATTCTGGTGGGGGAGTATATTGTAATGTATCTATCACTACAAAAATATAATTCCAATTCACTAGTAATATAAGACATGTTAACTCGATTCTATGGTGGGGTACCTTTTCATAGATAATTGTCGATAACTATTCTCCCCACACTAAGTATGAAATATTGCATGAACTAATTACCCCTAAAGTTAAATTCTTGAGAAATTTGGAAAAAAGATTAAAAACTGAAAATGGCTCTTCCATTATTATAGGGTAGTGTATATGTAATAAAGGTCATTGTATTCAGTAATTTTATTGTTCTTTAAATGTTTAATCGCGTAATTGAGATTAACAACAAAACTTTTGTTACTCAGGGCTGATTGTGCTCCGGAAAAAATCCGGATTTCCGGATTTTTCGCTGACAGTGATCCGGAAGTTTCCGGAGATCGAAGGTCCAGACGTTTCAAANCAGCAGAACGTAATGTAATTTCAAGTTGAACACTCAAAACAATTCTTAATTTAAAGAGAGAATAATATTCTGAAATGCATGCATAAGGAGAAAATGATTTTTGAATGTTCAAAATTTTTTTATTCTATATTTTCTCAAAAATGGTCTTACATTATTTTATTTCGTAGCTTTTTGTTTCGACAGATAATCAAGAGTTTATTTTCTGTATTTTCAAATGTTAAGATAAACTTATATCCTATTTTAAAATTTATCCTGCTTCTTTTTCAGACGAGCTCTTCGAAGGGGATGTAGTGTAAAATACTTAATACCAGACTCTGTTCTCAAATACATTAAAGAGCATGAATTATTTTCTTCTATTAAGTAAGTAGAAACTT
This sequence comes from Parasteatoda tepidariorum, assembly GCF_043381705.1. Lineage (NCBI taxonomy): Eukaryota > Metazoa > Arthropoda > Arachnida > Araneae > Theridiidae > Parasteatoda > Parasteatoda tepidariorum. The sequence continues at coordinate 42,317,831 of NC_092205.1, read as the reverse complement.
TTTATAATGTATGTTTTTACAAATAGTACATAATGCAAATTGTATATAATACATCTTTACGGATAATTTTTAGCAAACATTTTTATTACTAGTAATTTTTTGCAAACTTTAGATCTTTCAAAATAAGTAGGAGATTTTAATTTAAAGACAAGAAAATGTAAAGGTTTTTATTTTTAAAACAATGCATTGCTATCATTTGATTTTACAAAATTGCATTAATGATTACAAAACAAAATGGCATAAAGGAGTAGTATGTTTTTGGATTGCAATGATTTTGTTCTCAAGTTTAATTTTAAAAAGCATCTGATTTAATAAACCAGTGATTTTTTTGTGGGGGTCGCTGTATTTGAATTTCTTTATGTATAAATAACAACTTTTAAAAGATAACAGTAGAAGATGTTATAAAAGAAGTTTTTATATGCAAATTCATTAAAATAATTGGATCTTAAAGTATAAAGAGTGTTATGTAATAAATTTTTTTCCTGTTTTTAATTTAATTCTCAAATATAATGCATATATTTTTCTTTCTTTTTTTTTTATTTTAGGATATAAAACATATTTTTCAAACTTTAATGAACGTAGAACAAGTATTACATTGCTTTATATTTTTAGAAACGACTCATAATAATTCTAAAGAGTAAAACATTGTTTTAGTTCAATATTTTTACTTCAATTTAAGTCATGTAATAAGGCATTTTTAGCGCAATTTTCGCATTTTAAGGGCATTTTTTGCACTTTCAAGGGCATTTTTTGCACTTTTTTAGGCTATCAAAATCCGGGCTCTAATTATCAGTTATAATGATTTAGTTTTTTTTTTTTTTTTTTTTTTNCTATGGATGATACAACCATAGATGAACTACAAATTAAAAGAGAAATACCCTCCAAAAATTCCCTATTCGTCATGAAGTGTTCATGTTTCAGAACTAATCATCCATACAGTCCTTTATAAAAAGTTCAAATACTGTGAAAATCAAGATTTAAAGGTTTCTTGAGTCATTCTTTTTTTAAAAAAGGAAGAAAAAAAATTAGTTGTTTTATTTCTTACTATACAATATATTTTAGGCATTATACGAATATTTTATGGAGTACATGTGCAGGAAAACTCTAAGCAATTTACTGTAAGTTGAAGTACAGTTCTCAGGTAACGAAACTACGCAAATATCCACAAATTGTTAAACTGATATCATGTGAAAACCATCTTAAGTATACACATACATATATATATATATATGTACCACAGTGGACTGATAGTAAAAACACAGCTCCCAGTAGAACACCGAAGTCAAGCATTACTGGCTGCGGTCAGTAAGCGGGTGGGTGACCGCTTTGATCAGCCTGCGTAGAGATTGGGTGTGCATGGTATCGGTTCAGGTTGAATTGTTCCGTCGTAAAGTACTCAATTTCCCTCGATTGTCACAATTTTGATCCTCTGCAGAGGATCAAAATCTAACAAATTGAAATATCATAAAACTTATTTAGTTTTGAAAAAAATTATTTGAAATGGAAGTTCATTATTTTTATTTCATCGGGATTGGGAAAAAAATGGGTTTTTATGTATTTAAATATTCATATTGTGTTAAAATAAACAATTTATAATTAATCGATTGTAAAATTGCGGAATGATAAACATTTTAAAGTATGACTTATCATTGGAAATAATAACTAATTTTAAAGTTGTATATTTTGAAAACTGTTGTTTGTATTTATTTAAAATTTTATATTTTGATATACGAAATTACTTTATTTAATATAAATTACTTAAAAATTAATTTATATTACAATTAAAGAATTTTATCAATTGCTCAGTTAGTTTTTTTACTAAATCAGCTGCCACTGAAATAGAGAATATAATATTTTTGTCTTTATGAAACCTTTGCTCACCTGAAAATCCTGTCCCAATTATTATGTTTTCACTTCCAGGCACTCTATCAATTAGAAAAATTTCATCCGGTGTCATCTACAAAGAGAAAAAAGTATTTTAGCTCTCATTTCGAAGATTTAAACCATAAACTATTGAAAAAGTGCTTACTCGTTAAATCTATTATGAAAATTTAGCAGCTGTTTAAAATAAAATTTTAGATACGAAATCAATTAAATGCGAACTTATACAAAAGTAAAAACTTGAAAATATCTTAATAATAAATTACTAGAGTTAAGTTAAATAATAAAGCTAATACACATTGTACAATAATAAGCAGCTTTAATATAGGTTTAAATGTAATTAGTAACTTAGCTAGAGCTTCATTAATAAATGAAATTTTAAATAAAATGAACTGAAGCAGAAAAGCTCCATAACTCTGTCATATCTCGTGTTGTATCATCGTGTTGCTCTTCTCAAATTAGTGCTATCTGTTCCTTCATTTGATCAGATTTTATAAGCCGTTATTTGAAAAGAGCACGCAAGGCTGCATATATAAGTGAACAAATAAATCTAGTTAAAATATGAGAACATTACTATGAAATATTTTCAACTTGATTTAAACCAATTTAAAATGCTTCTTTCTCTTCTACCAGTATTGCTCGAATTAGGTTTGTGTATGGTAAGGTGTGCAAAAGATATTTGTGAAACCAGAGATATCTGTCTGGAGCATCTCGGAATATAGTACAGTGTTCCCATCATTAATTGCTACGCTTTGGTTCAAAATTTGGAAGAAACAATCTAGAATGCCGAGTATCTACTGAATAAAATCTACTATTAAGTATGCTGCAAATCTATATAGAAAATGTTCCGTATACACCACCCTTAATACATATGCTTAGCAAAATTGAAGTAAAAAAAAACACGCAAATCAGGATTCTCTGTTAATGTTGTAAGCAAGGAGAAATTACCTGATCAAAACCTGACGAACGAACTGTTGAAAAAGGTGGGATTAAAGACCTCTAAAGCAGTTTGAGTGCCTTGAAATGAATTCTAAGGATCACATTTCACTTTATCTCGTTTTCCTCTGGCAATCAAACAGATTTTGATGTTTTTAATTCTTTTTTCATTGGTTTATGATTCACCAGTGTTTTGATAAAGTTTTGGTTTTTTCCTCGATTAAATATTAAATTGCGTCTCTCAACTTGTTAATATTAGATTAATTATTTTCCAAAAGTATTCTTATATAATATATATTATTTTTTAACCGTTGTTAAACTGCCGACCCAATTTTGAGCTTATGACTACCAATGTCCAACTCCGTGCTTTTTAATTTTGAACCCAATCTAAGAGACAAGGGAACTCCTGGATCTTGGGAGAAATTTCCTTCGTAGAGTACTTTTCAATGAAACCAACCCGCATTTGTGCTACATGGTGAGGAAAACCACGATAACTCCCACAGTTAGCTTTACAGCAAGGTGACTTTAACCCATGATCCATCTACCACTGAGGATATTTCACTTCTGTACTGTAGTCTATGCGAACCGCTCACAAAATTTGAATCAACCTGCCATCGGTAGGATTCGAACCCGGTCAACTCATTAGGAAGATAGCACACCATCCCCTGGGCCACCATAGCCCTATATAATGTATTAAGAGTGATTTCTGAGGATCAGCCTAGATGTTTAAAGTTACATTTTAGAATGTTGTATATCTCCAAACACATATATGTTATAAATCGCTGGTAATAAAAAATAAGCACAAATAAAAGGAAACAAAAATTATTTGGTTCAGAGAGTAATCATTCTTTTGATAATAATTACTTACAGTGTACATGCATGTTTCTACAATTGCCGGTTCTTTTTCCAATAAGGGAAAGTGTTCAGCTATGTAATCCTTCAGAATTCTTTCATTCTTCATATTGAAATCTACTCGGTCTCGTCTGTCTGGGTCACAAGGAGTCCCTTTGCCGTGGATACACACATGTAAGAAAAGCAAGCAAACACATACATCTCAATTATAATTTTACTGGAAGAGGCAGCAATTATTATTATTAATTCTAAAGAAGATTAAATATAAATGGAAGAGATCAGTACTTTAACTAGTCCTGGATATTCCAAACTTGGCAATGCGTACACGTTAGGGTATTCAAGATCAATGAAAGCTGGAAAACCGGAGTCGATGCTATATGCTCCCAACTCTTTTTCCTTCCAGTAGTAAACTCTAATTAAGTGGGCCTAAAATGTAGAAAACAAAATTTTTGGTTTCTGACTAATCTAAGAAATTTATTTTAGATTTGTCGGAATTTATTTGTTGAATAATAAGATTATTCGTGAACTTATTCTATTGGAACAGTTTTGCTCATTGTCCTATATTTTTTAATAAAAATTAATTCTTACAATTTTAGTATTATTGGGTATAATAGTTAAAAAGAAAATGCAGTAAGTGGGGAGGTTGCACAGAAAGCGCACAAAGTAGTACTTGCAACTCAATTCAAACAATGACCCCTTTAATTTTCTTTTTTTATTCTTATTTATTTATTGCATTTAACAAAGTTTTGAGGCTAGAGAATCAATCAACAGAATTGTGCCTTTCAAAAACGGGAAAGAAACAAGGTGTCATTTTATCAGATTAGGAAAAATAGTGATTTGCAACTTTTTGAGCTCCTATAGGTCTTTTCTCCAAATTGTAAAGTAATAAAATGAGGTTACTTTAAGAGAGTAATTTAACTCTATATATCAGTGTTTAGATGTTTCAAATATTGTTTAAATTGATGAAAACTAATTTAGATGATACTAAATACTTATTTAAACTTGAATTACGCAACAAAAAACTGTAATAATACAACTAAAATACTATATAACACTACTAAAAATACTTTAAAAAATACTCATTTTCATTAATTTTAACAGAAATTTAGATTTTGATCATTTTTATTGAGTTTCAAAATTTTAAATTTTTTTGAATAAAACATAAAATTTTCCCAGTGGATTTTTTTTTTAGAAATTTTCTAATTGTTTTCATGACGTTTGAATTAATTGATAAAAATTTAATTTGGAGATTTTGCTTCGGATATTTATGAGTTAATATCACGATAGTGGAATACGATCTAAAGGCCTGTTTACACTGTCCAAGTTTTTGAATCCGAGAAATTGGTAGAATTTCTCTGTCCAAGAAATTGGATGATTCGTCGACACTTTCCAAGTTCTTGAATGTCACTGATTGGTCAGAAGAAAAACTTGCGCATTGTTTATATTTAACATTATAAAGTCATACCTACATGACTTTAAAAATACTGAATAAATTGAAATAAAATCACAATAACAAAAATAGACCGTAACAGATTAACTTATTCTCAGTAAAATATATGAAAACATACAACAAAATGACAAAATCTGATGTCTGCTTGTTGATGTCGCAAAACTTAAGAAGCTGATTGGTTAAGGGAGGAGAAACTTGGATAGAAAGTAGAACATGCTCTGCTACTATTGTCCAAGAACTTGGACCACGTACTTGGATGATTGTTTACACGATCCAAGCTCAAAGCAAAACAAGTTTCCATCAATATCAATCAATCTCTGTCAGAGAGGATAGTCTAAACAGGCCTTAACTCAAGTTGTTAAAAAAAAAATCATAAAATTAAAAATGATGCAATAAACCAAACGGTGCTAGAATTTATGTCTTACTTCGGAACATAAGAGGAAACAAAGAAACCCTCTCTCTCTCTTACAGACACACACAATCACACAAAAAAAAGGGTTTAAATTCAAAAAATAAATTTGCAATATTCAGCAGAAAAATGAGAAGTATGTTTGATTTTTAATAAATTATTAACTTGCATCCCTCAAATTTGTTAGTAAACATAATTGTAAGAATACATACTAACTTTAATTCTTATATAAGTTTAGATTTTAAGAGTTTTGACAATTTTTATTGCGATTCAAATTTAAAAAAAATTTGTCTTAAACAAAATTTTAAAAAAAATTAAAGCAGGATTGTTCTTTTTTTTGTTAATTTCTTAATCAACTTCAATGCACTTTATTGTTACACGTAAAATGTCACGCAATAATTTCATCTTACACAGTATTCGTTAATATCAGTAAGCATGATAATTCAAGTTCAATACAAAAGAAATAGATAAATAAGATAAGCGATATGCCTAACTCAGAAACAAAACAGAAAACAAAGAAACGAAAGAAAAGAGACAACAACAAAAAATGAAATTTCGGAACCGTTTTTATCAAAATAAGTTCATCCCTTGAGGGGCTTAAAGCAAAAAATTCTAAAACGTTTTCAAAGGCGTGTAACTTAGTGTAATTGATTCCGAGACGTTTTCTTTAAACAGCTATATTTTTTACTCTACATTTTTCAAATATATGTCATCACGAAAATACTGTAGATGAAATAAAATATGAGTCACCGACGAATTAGATAAATTAAGTTTCAAATCGCGAATGTAGTAGGTCAACTTACTGCATTATAGCTTGTTCAAACTCATTCTTCTTACTTTTTATTATTGATTATTTTTCAGCAGCATGATATATATTTTCAGTGGATTCTCTCTTGCATGGAGCTTCATGGCAACGAGATGACGGACAAAATTGCAAAGGGGGACTGCGGCCATCTAATTGCTTCTTCTACTACTCTTACCAACCAACTAGGTGATTCTCTATCAAATATTCTCTATGAAAAAAGAAACCTCAGCTGAAGACTGGGTGGTTTATTCCCTAAAACCAGTGTTCCATCACTGGTAGAACGCCGGATTGGACTCTAAACCTCTGAGGACTATCTATGAGCTAAACCTCTGAAGACTCACTGTGGACTAAACCTCTGTGAACTCTATTGGACTCTGTGACTGAAGCACTCAGACTGCGTTCTCATGGCTAGCTTGTGGCCATATTAAGAATATCTCTTTCAAAGATGATGTGAAAATATTCACAATCTGCATGAAAAGAAGCGATCAAGAGGCTTCTGTCAAACACATTCTGGTATGTTTGGGCCTCAAGAAGTCAAGAAGAAGGAAATTCATTCGAGTTCCCCTCCTTGTCATTAACTTTCTTCGAGTCATGGTCTGACTTCTTCCAACTTTGGAGGATTAGAAACAACAACTTATTATTAATTTCTACGCTAATTTGTCGATTGATAAAGAAATATTAAAATAATAATAAAATATTATTTAAAAAAATTCGAAAAATAAAGCACAATTGATTTCAGTTAAGTTCTAGTTTTGTAATTTCATCATAAGTAGAAGTTATCATAAAGGTGAAAATAAACCACTTTCAATAGTTGAAATTGTACTCTAAATATTTTTGAAACATTAATGCTTAGCTGAGATTCAGTTACTGTAACTTAAAAATTTCAATTTTCTTTAAAATTTGTGCGAACTGTTTCGTCAGCACATTTTTACCTCTAAAGGCAAATCTGGAATTATTCTAGGCACTAGTAGTTTCTTCGTATAAGTACCAGCACATACAACTACAGACGGTACAACCACTACTCCTTTCGATGTTATGATTTCTACTTTGTCGTTTTGAGTTACAATTTCTGTTACTTGGCAATTGTTCCATATGTGACCTCCACTTTTTTTAATTAGCTCCTAAAGCATAAAACAATTCATATAATCAAAATATATATATAAAAGTATATTAAATTATAACATTTTTTAATTATTAGAAAATTAAAAAGTATATACGGATAAAACAGCAATTTCACACAAAAAACTTCTTTCATCTGAGATTTCTTTTAATCAATAACAGTTTGAAAAATATTGTCCCCTCGTAATTTTTGGTTTATTCTTACCCTCTATTCTAATTCTGTGAATTCAATAATTTAATTGAAATTCGATATATAGTCGCAAAAACGAATCAAGATAAGTTATTTTAAGTTCCGGACTTAGAAACTAAAATTTACAATAGTAAACATTTACAGCGCATAATATAAATTTATTGTTGGTGAAAAAATTATTTTAAAGAAAAAATTTTCAAACTTTAGATTTAGTTTAAATTTTGTTTCCATAAGCATTCATACTCTCTGTTACTACAGGAAGGCCTGACTGCAAAATTACCGGAAGTGAAGCACATATGTGTGAAACGTCAGAACAGCGTGCAAAAGGATGAAATAAGCATCCTCGCATTTTGGTGAATTTGCGCTATCAAGTTCTGAGCCAGCTTAAACTGGGTGCGACATACCTGCAAAAACTTGCAGGTGTGTCACAGCTGGTGGTTATGAAATCCAGAGGTACAGTTTAACGGTATGTTATTAAATTATCCTTTTCATGATTTCCCTAGGAGGTGATTACTCTTTTGTCCAATGAGCTTATTACCTCTTGCAGCTGTGAACATTATATTTGTAACATCTTGTGTTTGTAAAATACTAAACATATGAAAAACACTCTGTTACGCTGCCTCTGGGACTATAAAGATAGCAGAAGGGTGGCCTTAGTTACTGGCCAATTGCCAGTGTATTTTATTTAATAATTTTATAACCGTCGTTGAACAGCCGACCCAATTTTTTGGTTTACGACTACTGATGTTCAACTACGTAGCCTTATGATTTTGAACTCAATCCAGAAGTCAAGAGAACTCCTGGGTCAAGTATTAAGGCGAAATTCGAATTCATGGGGGACTTTTTGATGGTACTTACTCGAATTTGCATTACATAAAGAGGAAGACCTCGAGAGCCTCCCACGGTTAGCCTGACGGCAAGGGGACTCTAACCCATGATCCGTCTACCACTGAGGATATTTCACGTCAGCGCTGTGGTCGGTGCAAGTTGGATTTGGAATTCGTATCTACCAGCTACTTCTGGGATTCGAACCCAGTTCACCTCTTTGGAAGGCGAACACTCTGTTCTCTGAGCCATCGCGGCTCAATAGCCAGCGTAAGAAAAACAATTGGAAATACATTAAATGTATTATATTCCTCTTTTGGATTTGTATAGAAAGAAAGCCTGACTGAGATTTCTGTAAGCATGATAAAAGTAAATTGTAAACCTACCTGTACAGTTAACACAGACTTATGAGCATGAAGTGTACCACCAGTTTTATCAAAGAAAATAGCGTGAGGTTTCTTTTTGTAATACAGTTGTCTCCCAAACAGCTCCTTCTTTGTCTCTTGTAAGTCCAACTGACCCGGACTGTAAGTTTCCATATTAGCTATGCAACTTCGATAGACATGGTCTTCTTCTGGAGTCTTTATGACACTCAAGATTCCCATTGTCCTATTAAATTAGAGTCTTTGTTACCGAAAATTAATAATATTATTCTTCAATTTTGTTTTTTTCGTTTTTGATCCCCTTTGGTGGTCCGCTAATTCATCTTTCAAACGTATAGTTTGCAAAGAAAAAAAAACAGAGCACCCTTATAACTTCCAATTACTTACTTACTGGTCGGCTCACCACGTTATTAAAAGTTCTTAAATTTCAATGGTTCAAGTGTTAATTTGAGCAGGCTGTAGTTTCAGTTACGAAACCTGGCAAAGTAATTTATTTTCATTACATAAAAATACCCGTTTTTATACCATACCGTTAATACAATATTTTCCAGTTGGTTGCTAACCCTCCCACTTATTTTGAGGGTAAAAATTCCAAAAGTAGTGAGACTTTTGAATTTTTTACTTTTAAAACAAGGGGATGGGGGTTTGCGACAAACTGAAAAATATGGTCCAGATAAGTACAGGTAGGTAAGTGAATCCGGTTCTTTTATGTTAATTATACTTTTTAAGCATTTCACCATGCCCTTGAAACTATTTCAGGGAATCAAAAAATGCTTGCTTATAACTACTTATCCAAAAACAATTTCATTCAAAATATAGTTTTTTTTTACGATTAATTATTAAATTTTTATCTTTAATTTTTTAATGATTGAAAAAAAAATTTCAGGTTAAAATATTTTTGCTTCTAATTTTAAATGATAAAATCTAAAACTTGAGGGGATCAGTCAAAAAGCTCTTGGAGAAATGATTTTTTTTTTTTTTTNTTTTTTTTTTTTTTTTTTTTTTTTTTTTTTTTTTTTTTTTTTTTGAAATTCTGTTATTCTGACACTACTCAACTGATTCTCCTCAAATATTGTACTTTATCATCTAAATTTAAATTCTTACAAAAGATGTAAAAGTTTGCATACAATTTTTTTATAGATTGCAATTCAAATTTTTTCGATCATTAATAAATTGAATAATAGAAAATAATCAATAATCGTAAAAATTATATTTTGTATTAACTAATTTTTAGTTTAATTAGTTTTATAAATTTATGAAAACATGTTATATTTGCTTAATAAGTTCCGGATATACTGGGAAATATGCAAAATGTAATTTTAAAATTAAGGGGACCCAACGTTTGAACGCTTTCGTGCTTAAACAATTTCGATCATATTTTACAGATGGCGGCAATCCCGCTTCTTCCTTTTATCGTTGATCCGTTGAAAAATTAAAATATTATCCTAAAAATTGATATAAAATCTGTAAAAAAAATTCTCCAATTAATAAATTTGCTTCGACACATCATATTTCATTTCGTAGCTGTAAGTACCAGAGTTTGACCATTAATTCACACTCCAATAAACAAAAAGTAGGTTTATTTCATTCCTTAATTTGTATGCAGACATCATTCCTTTATATTAATACAGATGTCATTCATTTATGTTAATGCAGATATATTTCCTTAATTTAACCTTCCATTATTTTCACGTTTAAGGGATTATAGATTTATAGGAAGTAAATACGAAAAATAAATCTCATCAAAATTGAAACCAGTTGCTCTTTATTTAATTCATCATCGATAATGAAATTCTCGAACAATTACGAGTTTTAATGCAATTTGGACTCAATTTTGAACTAATAAATATGCTTCTCTTCACTAATATTATGGAAAAATTTAATTTCTGCCGAATGTGCTAGAAAAATTATTCTTTTGTTATTCATGAAAATTACTATAAGCAAAATGACGAGAAATTCTTTTTTGATGTACGGTTTTGTTTGAAGAAGCTTGGAAGAAAGTCCCTCTAAATTCTGGACATTTAAAAAACCAGTGGGATCCCGAGTTAAAAAAGGACCACCAACTAGGTGGTTGAATGACACCAAAAAAATTAAATATTAGAGATCAAATTAATTAATTAATTTCATTTCATTTTAAAGATTAGATCAATTAATTATATTTAATTTAATATTAGAGATTAGATTAATTAATTTAATTTAATTAAATATTAGAGATTAATTAATTAATTAATTAAATTTAATAAATTATTAGAGATTAGATTAATTAATTAATTTAATTTAATTAAATATTAGAGATTAATTAATTAATTAGTTTAATTAAATTAAATAATAGAGATTAGATTAATTAATTAATAAAATTTAATTAAATATTAGAGAGGTGTCGCTGTAGATTGAGCTGCTTGTTGTTGAGATAGTCAAGATCTGTCAAAAGCTGTACTTGTGAATAAGGAGAAATTATTGATAAATTTTTGAAACCCCATTGAGATTTTTAATGAGAGGATACCATGGAGGATGGATGAGGAGACCATCATGCTGAATTTTATTGATATTTGATTTTGCATTGCTATTTGATTTTTAATAACGCTAGCAACAGTCCGACTAATTTAAAAGAGATGACCGTTTGTATTTTCCGAATGGACATTTAGTAAAGATCATCTGATCGAATATTGCTCTAATTCAAAATCAACACTACTAGACCTACTCCATGAGCTTTTCTCCTGATTCTTGTTCAACTTTTCGCCAGGTATCGCAGGCATATGGCATCATTTCTGCAAAGAAGTCCTCTTCATAACTGGATCGAATGAGACGTGTGGCTCCATGAGAACTTCCACGAGTGTGCGGCTGGGCAAACTAAAAGTAGAAAATTTGACAGATATGATACGGAGAAGCAGATCTTTCTATAACTAAAACTCACATCTTTTTACTACTATTAGTGATGCATACACCCTGCTGTCCTAAATGATTTATACATTTTAATGTCACTGTTTATTCACAAGTATGCATCTTACAAGGACGGGCTGTAGATGGAAAGATGCATACATTTACCACATTTCTGGTACAGTCTACATGTCTGCACTCTTGGCCAGCCGATGCACATTCCAATGATAAACTTGTTTCGTGGATACGTTCAATATCATGGTTCTATCAATGTCCGTGTCAAAAACAGCAATGTGTTCCAGCAGTATTGATGGCATATAAAGTTGAGAAGAAAAATTTTATGCATCCCACGGCCAACAACACGTCAGGAAAGCTACATTGCTACTGTGTTGAGTATTGATATAAATATGCTACAAATGCTCATACGATTGTATTTCATATGTATAAGCTCATACTTATGAAAACGGGACTAGTTTACCATTGTGAAGTATTCGCACTGGCCAAGAGTGATCATTAGTAATAGCAGGAACTAAAGACCTTAATGAGTGTGTATCTTTTCTGTATACCCATTTTTTTGTACATCGTATACTTGTAAAGAAACAGTCCTTTAAAATTGGATGAATTATTTAGATTAACTCTGTATAATAAATTGCTTAAATTTATATTAATTAGTGTTCTAAACTTTGAAATGTCCAATTCTAAGCTGTAACGCGTATGCATACTAGTTAGAAGTGATATCGGAATTTTTATATAGCTATATTATAACGTCAGAAGGATATTTCTCGTCTTCTTTAAGATATTCTATGGATCTCTAAACAGATAGAGTATCGCCTTCTAGAAATCTTCTTCACGATATTTTTATTTGTATTATCTTCATATCGGTCACTATTTTTATTACATGTCTGCACTCGTATATATATNTTATTTAAAAAGCTGTATATATATATATATATATGTATATATATATATAAATAATGGTCCCAATACAATAATGGAAATACAATAATGGATATATACAAATAATGGAAATATGGTCCCAATAGTTAGGTAAGGAAAGCACTCCAAAGTTTTGACCCCTTAATGTTCATTTTACTTTTTGCGTAGTTTGTTATATCTCGACTCGTTCATCATAACTTCTGAAGCGAATTCAAAAATTTTTACACGCAATTATAATATTCGTTTATGCAAAGATAATTCCAGGCAAAGCACAACTTATAGTAAATATTTATTATTTTTCATTATTTTATTTCAGAATTGTAAAAAAAAAAGTTTGAATAATAAAGTATAAAATTTTTGCATCATTTTAAAGCATGTAATTTTACATGAGAAAAAACAAATTTAGAGCCAAATCTGTCGAATAGTTCCTGTGAAATCGAATTTTAAGTATATTACTTTTTTTTTTTAATTCAATTTCTCAGGAATTATTCTCCCGATTTCAAGCAGAGTTTGTATTTCGCCACGTAAAATTATATTCTTTAAGAGATTGCAAAAAATTGTATATCTCACAATTCAAAATTTTTTCCACCATTCTTCAATAAAATGATAAAAAATATTAAGTATTTACTAAAAGTTATTTTTCGTATGAAATTATCTTTTGATAAACGAATTTTGTAATAGTGTGTAGAAAATTTTTCAATTCACAGAAAAAGTTCTCGAGACATAGCGAAATACGCAAAAAGTAAAATTAGCATTTAGTGGTCCGAACTTTAAAGCGCTCTCCGATTAAACTATTGAGGATCATATTTCCCAAATTGTGGTTACCCCTTATATTTTGGGAGTCAAAAATCCAAATCCGTCGAAAAAAAGGCATGCTTATTCACAGAAAATACGTTTTTGTATCTGATTTCGTAACTTTCAATAGCGTCTACAATTAATTACCATATATTTGTGGTCACCCCCTCGAGCCATTAAGATTTAGTTCTAGAACGTGAATATCAAATCATTAAATCAAAAGTTATTAAAAAAATGTATTCTATATTTGTTTATTTAAATTAAATAAACAAATTTTAATTTTAATCTAAATTAAGTAAGACATTATTCAACTTCTTTAAATAAATTACCTTTCAATTAATTACTTTGTTTTTTTTATATAATTTTAAATTTATAATAGTTTTTAGAGTATATTTATCGTTTGAACTCTAGTAGAACTAATAATTAAAATATGGGTTCTAGAACTTTTAAAAAGCAAATATGTTACCTGTTCGATCAAAAGTACTCTTTTTCGCAACTTGCAGAGGTGATACGCCGTCCAGGATCCCACTATACCACCCCCAATAACGACATGATCATATTCCGACATGACGAATCTGTGCCCACTGCAAACGTAGGTTAAAACAAATACAAAGATCAGTATAATTCCAAATGAACAAGTTAGCGCTAATTTACGAATGGAAACCGTAGCAACTACCGTAGCAAAAAAAATATGAAAGATATGTCGTAAGAGAATTAAGTAATTTACAGACACTAAATTGGATGTAATGAGCGTTATCAGGAAACGTTGCAGGTTCAGATAAAACGCTATGACGAAAACATTAAAGGATATTGTCTGCATTTATCTAATTGTTTAGAAAAGTTTTGTTTCCATAGTAAGTCTGTTAGAGATAGAGTTGTTTAAATAAAATCTTTCGAGAATCCAATCGATTTTAGAGATTTTGACTAAGCATTTTTCAAAGCACGCGTTCAATGTGTGCATTTCAGAATAAAATAAAATTTTATATCTGGGGATAAATTTATCTTACAGACAAAACAAAAAAGTTCATCTTTGCAAATTTTTGAAAATGTGCAATCTTATAAAGATAAGTTGTCAGATAAGCTTGTGTTTGAGTAGTGATGATCTACGTTTTTTCCTAGTCGGAAATTTTTGCATCAAACTGTTTTCTTATTATGTTATTAGATGAGTACTTTACAAATTTCTGTATCTCCCATGACACTCTCAAGTTAATAGGTTCAAAGTTGAACTATAATATTGGCACTTTGAGCCACAATAAGGAGCACACACCATCCAGTCATGGTTAAGCACTTATTACCATTTTCCAGCATTCTGTCCTTTAACGACCATAGGAAAAAAAGCTATCTAGTTTTGACCCCGGTCAGACGAGATACCCCTCTCTCCAAACGTCCATACCTCAGTCAACGAGCCGTCTTTCACCACGTCAGGCACTTTGCTATGTATACGTTGCGTAGTCGACTTCCAGAATCAAACTCACAACCCCTAGATCTGCACCACTGGAATGAGAATGTCTCACCGGAGTACTCTTTGAGAAATCTTGCTGCAACCAAAAATTTAATATTAACTTAGCTTAAACTAAATATGCATTTTAAGGCACCGTTTCATAATTTTATTTTTAATTTCTTATTACTAATTTTTTAGTAATTTGATTTTGTGCAATCTTTGTCCCACGATGATGGTGATGTCACTGCGACAATTGAATGTCTTCTTGTGGTCTCAGGTTGGTGTATGGGTGACGTCCAAATTGGACATCACCAAAAGTGGACATAGTAGCAAGGCTATGGAGTCGGTAGAAAAAATGACCAACTCCGACTGCTGGAATTTTAAAATAAAAAACTCCAACTCCCTCATATATATGTAAACATATGCACATGTGTTACAACTTATTATTTTTATATATGAAAGGAGTAATGCTACAAAAACAATTGATAGCATATCAGATCATAGAAACTCAGTCGCAATTTCTGTTGTCTGACTGTCCTGATTAGAATACTCCAAATGTTCTGAGAATAATTCCATTCTTAGAAAAAGTTCGTAGATGGCTTTCTTTGCCTTTTTAATTTGTTCGTCATCCAACAAAATTCGGTGTTTTAGATCTACGTGTACCCAGCAAGATCTCATTGTCTTGCAAACTAGTTTCTTTTATTTTTATTCGTTTATTAATATCGAAAATAAAATAGAAAATAACTAAATAATTATTGATATATTATATAGTCTATAAATAAAATGAATAACTCAATTCTGCGTTTATCTTTGTTTCAATTTACTTTAATTTCATTTTAAATTCAAACCGTCAAACGAAAACAGGAGTAGGCGTGTTTGTCTCCATGACTCTGACTCCTTTTTCCCAAAACTCTGTATAACTCCAATTCCGACTCCATGACTTAAAATCCTACTCTACAGCTCTGTTTTTTTAAACCTACTCATCATTGTTGCGAAAGTAACATGTGAGTTCACAATTGAATCCAATTAACTCAATTATTGTTTCAATCTGGCAGCGGTGTTGTCTGAATCCACTTACAATGTAATTCTTAATGTTAAAAAAAGAGGAGAATACTTTTCAAAATGAAAAAATTTTATTTTCAGATTCACTTTATGAAACAAAATTGCCAAATACAGTTTGATATTCTTCTGAATGTTTATTTCAGTTGTCATCAAATCTGCTTAACCTGAAAGGAGCGAGATCCAGAAAAGTTTGCTGTCCAGTGGCCATTTCGCTTAAAAGTCTTGCTACAGCAGGAGAAGTTTTGAAACCTGTTCCTGTAAATGAAAAAAAGCAAAAGATTCGTTTTATATTTTATTTATTTTAAAAGGATTATTTAACAGAAATTTTATTTTATTGATGTAATGAAAGAAAACGCTTTAAGCTTTTTAATAAACTTAAAAGCTAGGTAACTATGCTAGAAAGCTAGGTAACTATGAATATCTAATATTTCCCATTAAAAAATTCGTGAGAAATTAATAATTTCACTAAAGAAAAAACTAAGTGGAAAATTTATTAAATTTTTTATAAGTTTTAAATTTTATCGAACCATTAACAACTATTTACGAAATATTTTTCGATTGAAATTCACTTTATTTGAAAATTTCTCAGAATAAATTATTGTTCCACACTTAGGATTATTTAACGGTTTTATTTAATTTTATTGATGTCTCGTGGAAAGATTTATCAAAATGGCGTGAATGAAGTTTCTTCGAATTTCTTCTCCCGAAAGTCCGGAGTTGAAAGATATAATTAGTACATAATGATTTATAAATTTGCTTTTTATAATGAATCCGCAACTGGAAATGTTTATCAAGCTGAAAGTGCTTATCTTAAAATATTTAAACAAATAATAAAAAAAACTAGTTGTAGTTCATTAGAATAAAAAAAATGTATGATGCAAAAGATTGATGATCAATTAGCATGCATTCATGGACAAAAAAATTAGCGCACCAAGAAGGAGTCGTCAAAATGAAACGAAATTTTACATAAGTGTAATGACTACTTTGATGTAAGTAAATGATTAGAAAATCAAAGATTATCGTTTTTCTTTGATTTTCTAATCATTTACTTATATCAAAGTAGTCATTACGTATGTAAAATTTCGTTTCATTTTGACGACTCCTTCTTGGTGCGCTTATTTTTTTCTCCATGAGTGTATTACAGTCAAATTGAGACACTGCATGGTTACCGCTTTTAAATGACTTAAGGAAGCTAAAATACTGGAGAAATTTTTCAGCGTAAATTCTGCTTCATCTCCATTGGTATATTAAAATTTAAAGTTTAAATAAAAGTGATTTCAGATAAACCTAAAATCAACCTTAAAGTTTTAAATGTTGCAAAATTGGCTTCAAAATATCAAATCGCAGACAAATTAGTGTAGGAGAACTTCTACTAAGTGAAATACAAAGTAATTTGTTTGTATTTTGATATTTTCAAAATATCAAAAAGCAGACAAATTAGTGCAGGAGAACTTCTGATAAGTGAAATACAAAGTAATTTGTTTGTATTTTCATATTTTCAAAATATCAAAAAACAGACAAATTAGTGCAGGAGAACTTCTGGTAAGTGAAATACAAAGTAATTTGTTTGTATTTTGATATTTTCAAAATATCAAAAAGCAGACAAATTAGTGAAGGAGAACTTCTGGTAAGTGAAATCCAAAGTAATCCTCTAATGATTTCTTTGTATTTTGATAGTTTATTTTCCGAATTTTCCTGTTTCACTTTAGGTATACCAAAACTCGCGTTTTTTATACTTTAAATTTTAAAATCACTTGTAGCGGTGAAAAAGAATTTGCCGTGTAGGGTTTCTCCCGTGGTATAGCGCCTTTTAAACTTACCGGAAAATCCTGATCCTATTATTATATTCTTGTGTCCAGGCACTCTATCAAGGAGAAAAACCTCATCTGGAGTCAGCTGTAAATCATATGCATTTTAAAAATCAACTCTATTTATCTATGAAACATTGTGCATTTCATTTATTTCACATTTTCTTAGAGAATTTACTGCATAATAAAAACTTCGTACATAATTTTTTTAATTAGATTTAGAATAGTGTAGTGAAGTTACTAGTATAGCATTATTAGTATAATAATATTATTTCCCTTTTGAATAAAAAAACATGCGTTTACAATTGTACTCTTCACGCTTTAAACTTAGGAAAAGAAAATGTTACTTAGTGAATGATGCTGAGCAATATATTGTTATAAAATTTGTTGGTTTGGTATTGTTTGAAGGAAATATGATATATTCAAAATAATGGAGCTAGTATGAGACACATGTTGAAAAACTTACAATTTTTTTAGTAATAAAACAGGATTTGAGCTTACTCAGTAAGAAATAAATTATACTATAAGCATTTATTCTTAACACAATGAGTATATAAGGGGGAAAAAATCTAAATGAAGCTAGCGAAAAAAGATGGTTCTTTGCAATCGTCGACTTGCTCTTGTCAATCATGTTTTTTTAGACAGATTGAATATCTATATCTATTATTGAGGATGAGAAAAAAACCGTAACCAGAAACTTTTTTTCTCTTATAATTTCCAAAAAATTACAAGGTTAGGTTTGTCCTAAAAAGAACTTCATTGGGACATTCAAAAACAATTTACATATCCGATTGATATTAGACATTAAAAGAAGGCTATTCCTATTTTCAAATAAAAGTTTCAGACGTCAAGAAAGGCTTATTCTAGAATGTTCTTTCAGGTCTTGTTGCAAAGGCTCGTTATTTTGACAACTGTCCCGAAGTGGTGTTCGTTTATGCGAGTCTTAAAGCGAATAAATAAGAGTTTGATGGGGCATTTTCAACATCTCCTAGAAGAACGACGACCTCCTCACAGATCAATTAGGAATCCGTCATAATGAACATAAACTGCGCAGTGGGGAATTATAAGAGAGACATTACAATGCTTAGGCTCCTAAAATGCGCAGTGGTGAGAAATACGATATTTGTCAGTACGTTCGGACTACTAAAGAATGTAGTATTTTGTTTGTGGTACTTGGTAACCAGTGCGGAGACCTGGTCTCTTCTAGGAGAAGTTGGCAAATCAGGATTGTCAGGAGCCTGGATCCAAATTGACACTTTTGAATTGACCAGGAAGCGAGTAGTGAGGTAAGTAAAGTCGAAAAGCGTGTCTTCGTTTTGCATACACTTTTCTCTTCTGCAGATTTTTCATTGATATATAAAATTGTTATGACGTAAATTGTACAAAAATAGAGAGAAATTTAGAAAAAACAGAGAAGCTACTCTGTTTTTTCTAAAAACAGAAATATGCATAACTATTTAACTACCTTTGATAGCGGCTGCTGTCAGAACTGTTTTGGTAAAATTTTGTCAAAACAAAAATTAAAAGATAATCGAAAAATCTTGATTAGGGAAAGGCTTTGTATTTTGCATGTATCTAAAGATACTGCCAAATAGAGTAATAATGCACCACCAATTTATTTATGAAAATTAAATAAAGAGGATAAATGCATCTTTACAATTGTCTCTTTCCGGAGCTACCCTTCCTACTGTTGAGTTTGATCGAGAGGAGATACCTAAAAAACTGCTTTTTGCCACCTGTAGAACATTATTATCATCAGATTTGGTTAGACAGTCCTGAGTAAACCAGTGCCTTTTCCTGAATTCTGCTCCATTGCATTACATTTTTGACACCTGCACCCTAGTTTCTTTCCTAGGTAACAAGGAAGTCAGTTTCCACCAACTTCATCCACCTCAATCTAGGTCTACACTTTTTTAACGGTTTTATGAAAAAGATTTTTTTTAATGTAGAATCATCATTCTAAATATATGAGCCACCCAATTTATCCGGTCCATTTTTATGAGCATAAAAACGTATATATGGATTTTATATAAGTCCAAGTTATGTCTTCTCCAAACATAGTCGATTTCTATCCCACCGACGAAAGCTCGAGAAACTCTTCACTCGGAACAGAACACTCGGTGAACAATTATCAACAAATTCAGCTGGAAAAGTTTTCACTGTGAAATTCCCGAATTCCATGCATAAATTTATAATAATCATTTTGCTCCAACGTGATTTACAGTTTTGCATGAGAAATGGAAACTAGTCTCACGAAAATACCGCCCATATGACCAAAAATGGCTGAACGGCCTCGCAGTCTAAAGCTATTTCTCAAACCTTTCACCGATCCCGAGCACGTTGTGTGTTATGCGCGAAGTGTGTTTCATAGTAATATCACTAACATTAATTTCTGGACTAATCTTGTGTATTAGTTCGGTAATAATGGAACACAGTGTATAATTTAGAATTCCAACAATATATGATGCTTCAATGTAATTTATTTACCGTATACATGCAGGTCTCCACAATAGCTGGTTCTGCTTCTAAAAGAGGTAAATGTTTAGTGACATGATCTTTCAAAATTTGTTCATACTCCACATATGATGCTGATTGGTCTCTTTTGTCTGGATCACACATAGGTCCTCCATGATAACACACCTGTAAAAATTTTAAGCTTCTTTTTTTTAAAAAAAAAAAAAAAAAAATGCTCACTCTTCCTGAGTTTTTAATAATGGCAAAAAAAACTGCTATAATCAAAAAATTTATTACTTTTGCCAGTCCAGGATATTCGATACTAGGTATAGTGTAGATATCTGCATCACCTCCAATGTCAATAACTACAGGGAAACCAGCTTTAGAACTATGAACTCCACCCTCTTTCTCCTTCCAATAATATGCTTTCACTAATATTGGCTGTAATGTAAAATAATTTTCATAGCTCTTCATGCAGTAAAAGATTAAACCAATGTAAAATACAATTCCAAAAATATGTGGAAGAAAGGAAAAAACATCACAAATTAGGGGTAATCATGAATAAGACTGAGTCATACTTTAATAAATATCAGCAAATCATATACCGGTTGTCTAAGAAATGACTAACGTTTTGGAAAATCAATTTGAAAAAACGTAAGGAAACTGAAATGTATGGTTCACTGCGTTCTGCTTGGGAAACCTGTTAATTTATTCTCACGAAGTTTCAGAATTAATTACAAAGTTCGTCAACAGATGACGCTATTGACAAATTTAACTTTCAAGTTGCATATCATTTTGAAATATTTGTATGAGTGTCTGTTATATTTTCCCTTAAACTGCTTTGTAGTTTATTCTTCTGCCAACGCCATCTGTTGATAAATTATAAACTTTATTTTTTTAACTAGGAGGAAATAAGTTCTTTAGTTTTTTACGAAGTAAGCAGCAAACCGTAAATTTCTATCGAGTTTCCTTTCTTTTTTTTAGTTTATTTTTTAAATAGCTGGTCCTTTTTGGGATACCCGGTGTGACGATATGCGTCGTCGTAATATTAAGTCATAATGCAGTAGCATAATATGCAACTACGTTTGGGAAGTTTTAACATGAATATATTAATATGACATTATACCATATTACCATAGTACCTAAAGTAAAATGCAGCTGTATTGAGCTTATATTGCAAAGTGTTTTTCATGAGTTCCTTTTACTATGTCGTGTTTTAATTTTCCAAATTGAATACTTCAGTATTTTTAAACATTCCAGATGCATAATTCAAATATAAATTTTGTAACATTTTAAATATTAAAGTAGATAGATAAAATACATCTATTTTAATTCTCAGTAACTGATTTATTACTTAAAATTTTTATTCTTCTCTATTTAATCATATTAGAGTAATCATATTAGAGTATTTATAACTATTAGTTTCAGATTTTCCCATACTTTAGACTAAACGCTTTATCGATAAAAAAATAAAATAAAATAAATAAAAATTTAATTAAAAAAATAAAAAGGTGAAAGGTTAAAAATATGCATTTACGTTATTTACAGAGAATGCATGTTGCATAATTAGGAAGGTTTTGTTACAGCAGGTAAATGTCGCAGTGCTTTAAATTTTTTATGTTAAAATAAAGATACCTTTAGGGGTAGATCAGGCATGAGGTTTGGAACGAGCAACTTCTTCGTCCATGCACCTACGCACACAATCACTGATGGAACTAAGAGACGTTGCTCAGAAGTATTGATTTCTATATGATTACCTTCTGGTACAATGTCCATCACTTCGCAATTGTGCCACAAATGCCCACCTTTTGCGATGAACAAATCCTAAAAGAAAGATAACGCAAGGTCAGATAAAATCAATTGAATTAAAATAATGTAGGTCGTGATTTAATAAAGTTCAAATTAAAACTTCTGCGAATCGTACATAAATAAGAGAATGTTTGCATTGAAATTTGCATTAGAGTTTCCATGTTGGAATTCTTTC
This sequence comes from Parasteatoda tepidariorum, assembly GCF_043381705.1. Lineage (NCBI taxonomy): Eukaryota > Metazoa > Arthropoda > Arachnida > Araneae > Theridiidae > Parasteatoda > Parasteatoda tepidariorum. The sequence goes on along the minus strand of NC_092205.1, from coordinate 42,295,624 downwards.
AACTGATCAATTCTGTATGAATGCTACGAACAAATTCAGAAATATTGAGTTTGTTCAAATATATTATTGAAACATATTTTAGGTGATTCTGGATTAAAACAAAGTATCTTGGACTTAAAAATTATTGTACATGCAGTACGTATGGAGACGCTCTAGTGTACCCTCCATTCATACTAAAATATCACTTTAACTACCTTTTAAGTTTTTAATTTTGATGGTCACGTTTCAAAGAAAAAAAGGAGGTGTTGCCACGCAGTGGAGCTTTACCGTAACTACTGTTCATACTGTAATATGCTTTCAACTTCCATCAACTTTTTAACTTTGTAAGTCATGTTTCAATGTGAAAAAGTGGGGGCTATCGTATCGTGGCTCTTTATCGTAGCCACTATTCGTAATAAAATATACTTTCAACTATCTTCAAATTTTTTATTTTTACAGGTCACGTTTCAAAGAGAAAAAGTGGGTGTTTCCGTATAGTGGCTCTTTAACGTAGCCACAATTCATACTAAAATATGCTTTCAACTCTCTTCAAAGATTTTAATTTTGTAGGTCATTTTTCAATGAAGAAAGTGGGTGTTTTCGTATAGTGGCTCTTTAACGTAGCCACTATTCATGCTAAAATATGCTTTTAACTCTTATTATGTATTAATTAGAGTTAATTATTATGCCTTAATTATGTATTAATTATTACATTCATTCCAAAATATGCTTTCAACTTCTTTCAAAGTTTTTAATTTTGTAGGTCATTTTTCAATGAAGAAAGTCGGTGTTTCCGTATAGTGGCTATTTAACGTAGCCACTATTCATACTTTAATATGCTTTTAACTCTCTTCAAAGATTTTAAATTCTTAGGTCACGTTTCAATGAAAAAAGTTGGTGTTGCGGTATAATACACGTACAGAGGTGCTTTAACGCAGACACTATATACTAAAATATTGTTTCAACTCTTTTCAAAGTTTTTAATTTTGAATGCCACGTTTCAATGAAAAAAATCAGGTGTTTTGCTGTTGCCAAATATGTTTTATAGTGCAACTATACCCGTGACCACTGGGAACCGTCTTTAACACTTTTCTTGAACCCATGGTTTATAATACCTGTACACAAAGTTTTATTTCCTTCTCTTGAACGTAATATTAGCCGAGAAGTAATGTGTTGACAATGTTATTTATAATCATCCTTTATGGTCTGAATCTGAATTTCATAAAACCTTACCTAACTCCCGAACAGTTAGATTCTTTTCACATAAAAACCACTTTTATAGTGATTCAAAATCATGACATTCGTTAACACAGCTTTTTTACATTAGACTCGATTAACGCGAGGTGTCCAAATTATGCTTAGCTATTTAGATTATAAAATTTTAAGTCATTTTCAAAAAATAGTTAAAAGATATTAAAAGGATATTTTTTATTTAGTTTTGAAAAGAAAAATTTAATTTAAGTTGTATATAAATAGTATTCACTTTCGTAAAGCACATGTTCATAAAAGCTCCTAGATTAGCTTGTACTCAGGGGCCTCACCAGATTATCAGGGTCCATGGCCCATTTGATTTAAAAACTGCATCACGAGTTCCCAAAATTTATCTTTTAACATGAATCTGAGTTAAATTTTTTTAAATATTCCTTTTTCATCTATAGAAAAAACATTTTAAGCGTTTGGTTTAAATTGAAACCGTTGATATTTATTTAGTTTTGAAAAAAAATTTAATTTAAGTAGTTTGTAAATACTGCAGCACGAGTTACCAAAAAGAAAAATTATGAATTTGATTTAATTTTGAAATTGAAACCGTTGATATTTTTAAGTTTAATTCAAGAGTAGTTTTTAACAATGAATTATTTTCATGTATTCATTTTTTATCAATAAAAAAAGGTATCAAGCATTTGGTTCAAATGAAAAACGTTGATATTTTCAAGTTTAATTAGAGAGTAGTTTTTAGCAATGAATTATTTTTAAATATTTTTTTATCAAATGCATCTCAAAAGTTTGATTAAAAATGTTTATTTATTTATACTTAATATCCATTTATTACAGTAAAGTTTTTTTCTAAATATTCCTTTTTTTTAAGAATGAAAACTCATAGTAAGTTTTTTATTCTAAACAAAACCGTTGCTATTTTCAAGTTTCACTCAAAAGTAGCTTTTTGCAGGATTCAGAGGAAAAGTGATAATTTTTTTAATTATTGATTTCACTAATTTGTGTTCATTAAATATGTTAGTAAATATAGTAATAAGAAAACATTATCTTGTGATCATACACAAAAATAAGTTTCAATAGTCATTTCTCGTTGTGTCTCAAACTTTTATTAATTTTCTGATTTTTCATTTTCAATAAAAATTAGACAAAATTCTTTTTGGAAATTGAGTTTGTTTTGCAGCATTTAATATTTTTCTACAAAATATTATTGAAAAAAATACAACTTGTGCATTATGGGTTAAAAATTTTACACTGTTGATATGTATAAGGTTTTCCCAAATTAAAAGTGGACACGTGCGATTGCATCAAAATTACTACAGCAGCGCCACCGAACAGGAATATAAAGCATATGACGTTCAACAGTGTAAGTTGTTCGTGATAGAAAACATTGATCAAAAGTAAAGTCGTACTACACATGGTTGCGTCTAGAAGGAAATTGATTTCCTGCCCAAAGGGAGCACTATCGATTCAACACAATAATACAGTACTCTGTCGAAACTACGGAAAGCAATCATAAGTAAATGGCGCGGTCTGCTCACGCAAGAAACATCTCAGGCAAGTAACAATGCTCTCCCGTGTAACATAGACGACTTTACAAAATTTCCAATGAGATGAGTTGGAACACCCGTCGTACAGTTCAGATTTGTCTCTCTGTGACTTCCACATTTTTGGGCCACTTATAAAAGCATTACTGGGTGTATGTTTAAATTCAGATGCGGAAGTGAAGGAAGCTGTGCAAGACTTCATCCAGAATGAAGCAAAATCTTTCTACAGCAAAGGACTGCTACTTAAACGAAGGGGTCATCTGTGTTAAATCGCCCATGGCTATTTCCTGATTTCCCAAAAAGATTTTTTTTTCATTGACTTGTTCACTTTTCATTTGAAAAATCCTTATATAAATGCAAATTATAGTAATAAATGCAAATTATAATGTTTGATTTACCTGAATTGTCAAAACGCATTTATGTGCAAAAAGAACACCTCCACTCTTGTCATATAGAAGAGCGTGTGGTTTTTCACTGTAGTTCAAGACTCTATTAAACAAATCTGATTTTGTTTCAGACAAATCTAAATGCTCCGGGCTATAAGTCTGCATATTCTTTAGACAACTTTGATAAGCCTGTTCCTCTTCCGGAGTCTTGAACATGCACAAGATTCCAGTTGTCCTAAAAAATGAAATCCGATATTTCATTTTTCACAATATACCAAAGAAAATTGTCTTTAAAAATTTTGATAAGCATAAGTATATGTATGCAAACACTCTCTTAAAAGTTTAAGTTGAAACTTGTATATTTCAGAAGAATAAATAGCATTTTGCAATTTTTAATTGACATTTTCGAAACGTTGACGTTAGCAAAATGACGATTTTTTTCGAAAACAGAGTGGAAATTTGACTTGCTGTAAGACTATTTTTATTTATGTACGAGTTTTTTTTTTCGAACACAAATTTTTTCTATACACAAGTTTTTTTTTTCCAAAATTCCTATTTGTTCGAAAGTTAATGCAATTTTAAGTGCCATTGCAATTTTTTTTCTTTAATTAATGACTATTTGTCCTAGCTATAGCTCTGCCGCGTGCATGTGCACATGACAATTTATTTAATGTTGTACATAATCTGTTATTTTTTTTCAGGTACAGTTTTTTTTTCAAATTTAGGCAATCTTCCATTTTTTTACCACTATCATATCAGTAAAATTTTGCATAGTAAATGTATAGTAAAATTATAATAATTATATGTTTTATTAATAAAATGTTTTTGACTGGGGAAAAAATCGAATTTCAAATAAAATACTATGATAAGTGAGCTACTACGATAAGGGATGGAGAACAGAGCGAGCAATGCGCGCAGCTTTCTAATATTAATTTTAAGAAAATTAATTACATTTTTTAATGTTTTTTATTTTATCTCAAAAAACGACGATTGGACTGTATAAGGGTCAGGGAACTGGCCTTGCATCAGACAGATTCTGTGTTTGAATCCCGGACGTGGCATGGATGTTCTTCCATTCTCTGTACTATCTGTCCTTACTGTGGAAGCAACGCTGGCCCAACCTAATATGGTGCCCCTGAAAGAGTGGTCAACAAATCTGACTTGTAATTGCCTGAATTTACGAAATTTTCACGCGTGTAGGCATTTGAAATAAAAAATAAAAATAAATTTGTCTTAAAATATATATTTATTTTTATTTGGTCAAAAAAAGCAAATTCGCTCAGTTAAGTTTATAGTCAAACATTCTAGCACGTCTAACAAAGGAAAAATTATCGGTCTTTCGAGGAAATTTAGTCAAATAGTCCACTGTTCATAATATCATTTTATCAAATTCATCACCAGTAATAGACAACTGAGAAGATCTTGATAAGCTTCTTTGATTTTTACTGTCGAAACTATATTTTTTCCCTTTATTTTAAACTAGCCGCCTCTGTCCGCCACGCTAAAGGTTTTCAGAAA
>NC_092205.1:42287786-42290482 GCF_043381705.1 Parasteatoda tepidariorum | reverse complement strand
CTATAAAAACATATTACAATCTCTAACAACAATTATGTGCCGAGTTTCGTGCCTGGGCGAGACTTCCGGGGCGATATATTGTGATTACAGACACACACACACACACAGCCGCGTTTATTATTATGTATATAGATATAGATACGACAACGAAATTGAGTGAGGAAAAATTTTTCCTAAACATTGTAGAATGTTCCCTTATAAATCAATTTCCACATCAAACAAGCATCGGCAAAACAATATTTGCAGTGACATTAAAACCTGTGAGATTGACATTAAAACCTTGATGTGTTTCAAAATCTAAAAACCTGAGAACCCAACCAGACCATTTAAATAAATTAATTAAAAAGTTAGATTTGAATAAACACTCACTCCATAAGTTTTTTGCCAGATTCTGTTTCTGCTTTCCGCCACATGTCGTAAGAATAAGGCATCATCTCCGCAAAAAAACTCTGTCCATAGCTAGATCTAATAATACGGGATTCGCCTGAAGAACTACCACGAGTATGTGATTGGCTAAACTATAACAAGAATTTCACTTTTATGAATACAGAGAAAAGCAAAAGGGACACACAATAAAAACAGTCTTCACTGAGAAAAAAACTACAGTCAAAACTACCAGAAAATGGTACATTTTACGTTGTTTCTGGCTGCAGTTTTAACCGAAGTGCTCTGGCAATGATTTTGGTAAAATTAGTATCAAAATATTGCGATGCGTGATACAGTTTGATAATTTTATAATGATACCTAAGAGCATCACATAAAAATTCCTTATTTGTTTAAATTTACTACTAAATTTTGTATTTTATTTAAATGTCTAATTCTGATTTTGAAAGTCGGAATTTTCGGTGAGCCGTTACCATAAAAACTGAAAAGTTACCAAATGAATGTTTAAATAACTAATATTTTGATTTTATTAACCAAGACTACGGTTTTCATTTTTAACAGACATGTCAATACTCAACAGTACAATAATTTCAACAGAATCTCGCTCTCCAAACTGCAGCTCCCCCCTTATTTCGGGGATCAAAATTTTCCAAATCCGTTAGAAAAACAATGTATGTTTGTTCTGATTAAATACGTTTTTGTATCTGATTTCGTAACTTAAAATTACGTCTGCACTAATTAGTTTGCAGATATGAGGTCACTCACTCGAGCCATTAAGATGGGAGTCCTAGAACGGGAAGATCCGACTGATCATTAGTTAAAAAGTTATTCAGGGTAATCCATTTTTTTTGTGCACCAAATTCGTTGTGGATCGGTTAAGAATTGCGGATTTGCATAAGGCACATGTATAAATATACATAGAAACGTCCTGCTTTACCTATAAATTTATTTCTCTTACAATGCATCGAAAACGCGGATATTTCTTTTTCTAAATTTGTGAAACTGTAGTCATTTTGTGATAATTAATTTTGTTATTTGATTTATATAATAATTTAATCCTTTCGCGACGAGTTTTTTTTTTTTTTTTTACAACAGAACAATTTTGGTAGCATAAACTATGAGTAGGGCAGCATTATGTACGGTAGTACCATCTATGTTCTGTGAATGAAAATACCTTCAAAAATATTGGCAGGATTGGTGGGAAAGTCTGCAATTAGACAAAGAAGCGTTTTTGTCCCAAAAGATCTTTTTGAAATTTGCTTGGGACTTATTTGTCCCGTTAGGTGCGAAATGGTTAAACAGTGTTAATAAATTAACTATAAGTTCAGTATTTGTTCAGTTGATTCATTTTGTTAAGTTGTAAGTAATAGTTTAGTGTTGAATAGTTAGTTAAATACGTTTTTTTTAAAGAAAACTTTTGTATCTCACAGAAATAAAAACTTAGTTGCTAAGTAAATCTTACTATATATAAAAATCTAATGATGGTGTCGCAGCGCAGTTTTCCATTGCTGTCGGTGCATTTTTATTGGCCAGAAAATCACGTGGTGTGATCCAGTTTTTCCTCATTATTTTCCTTTTTGTTTTGGTTGTAGTCAGCATAAAATTAATAAAAGTCATAAAGTTCTTGCTTTTCTATAATTATTTTTGAATCCCTAACTTAAAGTTATTTTCCTGTACTGCTATTATTACGCTTTTAATTCAAGAGTTTAAAACTAAGAGAATTGCTGTTTTTTTATTATTATAATGTAAATCTGCCTTACATTTTAAGGTAAAGTTATTTAAAAAGGTGGTCTAATCTTATTCACCGTTTAATAATTATTATTTTAGTGCAAATAAAATTAATATACTGTTATAAATTACAGTTAAAGAGATCGGTTAAATGATTTAGAACATAACGATCAGCTTCATGCACAATGAGATGCAGGCAACAAAAAAAAAAAAGGTTTTTAATATATCCTTTCGTTTGGTAAGCGAAAATATTAAATTAAGGATGTGAACTCATGAAATTTGTTTCAACAATATAACGTTATAACAACATAAATGTTATTTAAAAAAAATATTACTTAGAAAAATCACTTCTGTTTACCAATAGATCTAAATATCTAATATATATAATTCTCTTACGTGGCTCCCAAATTTTGGCTTTATTTCTTTTCCGCCGGTGGCAACGTTTGCTTTGTTTTGTTTACGTTACTATTTCTGTTACACGGTGAATCGACCTATGATTGCCGCTAAAAATGTCACATGCCAAATCTATCTGAGGTGACTCAACATATAGCGCTTTTAAAAACGGAAACTGAAATAACCAGAGA
>NC_092205.1:42265195-42287550 GCF_043381705.1 Parasteatoda tepidariorum | reverse complement strand
TTTTTTATATGGATTTGAATGATTGTTTTGAATTCTTAGAATTGTGTGCATTTGCAATGTACCTAAGTTAGTAGCGAGCGAAGCGATCTTGGTACGCGAAGCAAACCATATAAGATTGCGTAGCAATTTTCGGGGGTTGGCGAGCGTTAGCGAGCAGGGGGTGCAGCCCACTAGTATTTGTATATATTTTTTATTCTTTTTGAAATGGCTGTAGAAAATTTAAACATAAACGGTGATATGGTGCTACATACTGTCCCACCAATTATAGGTGACGGAGCTTATCTTTTCTGAGCATATATATTGTAGGATACTCAAGTTATGACTAGAGAAATCCGTGAAGAAGTAATACAGCACGTAAGGGAGCATTGCGATGAGTTTATCTTATCTCTTATTCCGATCTTATCTCACCACAGGTATGGAAAACAATTTATTATTTCTGCTGCCTTCTGTGTTGAAACGTGCAAAATTCATACTTATGATGGTTCGTGTGATTTAGACTGCCTGAGATTTTAAATTATTACCAAAATTCAATACATAGAGAACTTCGACAATGCATCTCTTGAAAACGGTTTAATTAGAAGTACTTTTAATCAAAGTACTTCTTTGCGTGCAAACAGTTAGTATATACAGACTTTAACAAAGAAAGACACATCAAAACAAGTTTGTTGCATTGCAGATCCTTTTGGTAGAAATAATTTATATGTTGCATAAAACGTATTGGTTAATAACAATATAGGATTATTACCTCTCAGAAAGTATTAATTCAGAGATTATATCAATATACTTGTAATCCTATGAGAAAAAAACTTTAAAATAAAAAAGCACTCTAAAAGATTCTAATTAGAAATCTGAAAATAGAGATACACAATGTTGGTTCTACATTCTCATGCTGAATTATGCAGTAAGCTCCACCTTTTATTTACAACTTGACACAAATGCCCTGCAAGAACTCTTTTTTTTTTAGATAAAATATTGAAGTTCAGGCAATACATCAGATTTTTCATTCAAGTGTATCGAAATGAAACGACCCACCCCCTTTAAATAGGACATAGCTGTGTCGGAGGCCAAACTATGTCAGTCAGGCTTTCTTATTTTACAAAATATGACCTTAAAGTATCATGCTTTTAATATTGGTGTCTATGCGTTTTAAAGATTTTGGACGCCGTCTCCAATACTGCCCAATACAATATTCATAAAGCTTTCCAGTTAACTGCTACCGAATTTATTTAAAATTTAAAAGTTTTTGATGGCATTTCCATGCATTCAGACAAAGACACCATATAAATAGCCGTTTATAACGAAATAGTTTGGTGAAATATTTATGGGCGATTTATAAATCAGCACTTCTTAATCTTTCATGTCATACTTATGAGAAAAACGAACACAATAAAAGGATTTTTTATACATCAAACTTTCGTTACCTGTTCTAGCAAGAGTACTTTTTTACCGAGCAGTGCAAGATGGTATGCTGTCCAAGAACCGACAATACCAGCCCCGATAACAACATGATCGTATTCGGACATGGTGACCGCAACGTTTTAAATCAGAAACCTAAATGTTTAAGTAAAAGGTTTCATTAGTTTTGCTTAAGTGTGAGAATTCAATCAAAAAACAATTGACAGCTTAATAAGTTTTTTAAAAAAAAACTTTATCTTTTTTTTTCATCAGAAATGATTAGAGGTCTGTCTATGAATAAAATAGTAAAGATTGTTAAAAAAAGGGATAAAAAACAGCAACAATGGAACAGTACTAAATCTTAGTATTTTCAGAACATGTAGTTATATTAATCTTTAAGATCAGGGGACGAAAATGTGATAATGCATTTTGAGATAATAATTTTTCCAATTATCTAGGTACTATCTCCAATTGTTATTCTCGAAAAAGTTCAGAAATAAAATGTTTAATTTCACTCTTGTCATAAAAATTAGCACATTTACTGCTTCTTCAGTCAAATTTCGAGACAAATTCGTTTTCGTGAAAGATGCTATTGAATAAAACTAACTGGTACTTACGCTGAATGGAGATGAAAACCACTAAAACATGTCATGAATGTCATTAAATGGCAATATCAATCTAATTTGCAAGTTATATTTTGTATAAACGTTAAGATCGATAGAGGCTGGAAGATACAATTAGCTATCACTGCAACTTGAAGCTGAAACACTTATATAGTTTGTCTCAAGTAAGAAATCCCCTAGCCATTCGTCTTGACCCGTGGCGGTGACTATGGTAACGAGGTATAACTACTTCAAGTAAGGATGTGGGATCACTGTTTAGGACAAGTTTTGGCTCGGGGATGCTAGAGAAAGGTAATCTTTGTGTTAGCTATAAAGTGAAGAGAAGCTACCCTTCCAGAAATGTGATATTCTTGTTTCCATAACAGCAAACGGCCTCAGACATTGTGGTGGGGGTAGAGTTCTTACCGTAGACAAACTATAGAGAGCTCTATTCACTAATAAACCCTATCCTTAAATAGTTCTTTTTTTATTGCGTATACATAATCAGCGTTGAGCAGTTGCTCTGTGCCTAATTTGCTGTTACCAACATTCAACTTCACACCCTAGCAGTTTTAAAGTCAACCCAAAATACGAGGGAACTCTTGCATCCAGTATTGAGAAAATATTATCCTTGTAGACCATGAAACCATATCGAAGGTAGCCCGACGACACTACTTATATTGGCTCTACCAAACAATATCTATAGCTGAGGTTATTTTACATAAGCACCGAAAAAAGCGAAAAGTGGGAACATTATATAGTGGAAATCGACAATCGAAAAAATGGCAATCGAAATCGACAAGTTAGGGTAGATATTCGAACATGTGTCATCTCTCAGAAAAGCAACCACTTTTCAGCCCAAAGCCATATACCCACTCAGAAAAATGAGATTGCTTTAAGATATATTGAGGGATATTAAGGACGAGTGAATAATATTAACTTTCATTACTTGAGTATGATTCCACAAACTATAGAACCCTTAACTTATATGATTCGGTCAATTTATTTAAAATTTAAATAGTAAAAAATTTATGTACACCAATATACAGACTAAACAAGTGCTGTTTATTGCTTTTTTTTATGTCTGTGATTAAGGAATCTTGCAATTAATATTTAGACCACATTCCTACAAGCTAGAGCACTGAGATCTCCATTGGAGCTCAGCGTCTGATGACAATGCAAATATTTCAATTTTTTTTTACCACTACATATAGAATTTATCATTTTATAGCCAAATAGAATTTATTACTTTACGACTAGCTAGTGTTCTTGAATTTCAACTGGATTCTAAGCTGAATGACGAAGCATATTGCAATCGTTTCCTGACAGCTGCAAATAGAATTCATAGTCGTATATTTGGGCCCTGATTACAATACAAATTGAAATTTTTTTTTCAAGCATAATTTATCATGAATCAAAATTTTGACCTTCTGCCGATATACTAACAAACAAACACAAAACTAAAAGGGAAGAAAATAATAAAATTAAATTAAAATTTAAAAAAGTAGATTAAAAGTAGATAAAACTGGAGAAAGCAGTTATATTTTTGCCAAGTCTAAATTGAAAAACTTAAGATGCATTACTTTCGGAAACTTATATCACCACCGAAAATCCTCCACATTTTTCGAATTTTCTCCTTTTTTATATGCTTTGTATATATAAATTTTAAAAAGAATTTTTTTTATATAAATAATTTTTTTTAAATAATGTTTTTAAAAAGTATTTTTTTAATAATTTCACCTACCCCGAATAATTTAACATCATAAAAAGTTTTATTTAAAACTGCATACATTATTTAAATAACTCTACTGACCCTCTGAGAAACATCAAACTTTGTAAATCTATACAATATTAAAACTAACTTTAGATCTCAGACTATATCACATTTATGTGTAAATCCATTGTAACATATATCGTAACTTTCGTATATACTTTCGGAAACTTAAATCACCACCGAAAATCTCCCACATTTTTCGAATTTTCTCCTTTTTAATAGGCTTCGTATATTTAGTTATAAAAAATAATTTTCTTAAAAATAATTTTTTTTCAAATTTTACTTACCCCGAGTAATTTAATTTCATAAAAAGAAGTATTTAAAAATGCATACATTATTTTAATAACTCTACTCACCTTCTGAGAAAGATCCAACTGTGTAAATCTGTACAATATAAAAGCTAGCATTAGATCTTAGACTGCATCTGTCTATTGGTTTGTCGTGGGCTAAAAGTAAATAATGCTGTTGATCTGACAGTGGCCATAAATTAGACATCTCTTATCAGTTTTTATAATGCTTACAAACTCGGTAGATGCGGAAATGAAATAATAAAAGAGTAAAATGTGTCACTAAAATTTTTGGCTCTAAGCCCACGTCTGTTTATTAAATACGCACCAACAGGGCAAATATTTTTATAATGATTTTTTCAAATATTTGTCATGAACTAAAGATGAATTAAGTGAGAAAGTTTTATTTTCAATAGCGATTGATTTTCATTTTTCGTTAAATGTCTCTGTAGATAAAAATTTATTTTCCCCTTTTTAATAAACTTGAAAACTTCTTTTAAAAAAATTATTTCAATTATTATTTTCTCCTTTTTAGATTTATGTTTGTTAATGCTACTTTGCTCATATCAGAAAGTTGTCGAATAAGTAATGAATACTGTGTGCGTCGTTTTGGAAATTGTTTTAAATTGCATTTGCATCAAGAGCTTCATTTGAAATTTGAGCCCTCTAGCAAGTTGGAAAGAGGTGGAAGTTTTGATTAATAATAATTTCAATTTGTTGATTTTATGTCAATATCTTTTCCGTGAGCTGCAGCGGCCAAGGGGATAGAGAGTTCGTCTTCCAATGAGGTGAACCGGGTTCGAATCCCAGTGATGACGTGTGAAATATCCTCATATATATATATATATATATATACCTGAAAACTCTTCAATAGATATACCTTCCCTCTGTTATGCAGATAGAGAGGGATATTAAATCCACTGAACACGATTACAGAAAAACGACGCTGAAGTGAGTTGTAAATCCGGATTAAAAAAAATAAGGAGAAAAAAATACTACCTTGCGCTTTTCCCCTCATAGTTGTGATTTTAATTTTCTCTTCATCTTAATTGCGGCTTATCTGGAAATATAAATCCACGCTCGAAGAATAATTTCGTCAAAATTAATTTCAGTGATGCTTCAATAAATGTATGTANAACTATTGATATATATATATATATCCAAATATAATTAAGAAGACACATAATATTCATTCATAATGTTTATTACGTTCGTCGAAAAATCTGGATATTTAATATTAAAAAAAATCTCAATTTAACTTCGTTTTTTTACAAAAAATAACATACATCTTTCTATTTGCTTGAAAGTAACAATCATTTATTCGAATTTAAGGCTTTTGTAATCATGTCTCATTAATCACTTTCTTTCATCAAAACGAGAAAGACTGTAGCGGGAAATGTCCAAAAAAGGTTCTTGTCCTGTTGCCATTTCGCACAATATTCTACCCACAACTGGAGCTGTTTTAAATCCTGTTCCTAAAAATAGAAAAAAGAATTTTATTTATTCCAACTTTTAACGAAAAATATTAATTCACATTTTTTCTTTCAATTTTTTTGCAACTCTTAGTCGTTATGTGAGACAAAAATGAGCATATCTAAATTCTACGACAAATTGTTACAATAGAGCTTTTTTTATGTACGTTTGTGTTTCAAATAATAAAGTAAAAATATGGCTTAAACAGGACATCAAAAAAAAATAATAATAATAATTACTAAGTGAAAAACAGTTATATACCTCCTCAAAGTAAATGGTGAAAAATTGAACAAACTTATGTCTCTGGTTTTGGTGGGAATAAGAAAGTTTATATAGTTTGTTCATTGAGAGAACTCCCCATACCACTAGTTGTCAGGTCATCTGTTGCTATGGAAAGAAAAAATAGCACATTTCAAAGCGTGGAGCTTCTCTTTCTCATGATTCGCTTTCTCTTGTCGATCCAAAACAAAACCTGACTTAAATATAGATCCAATACCTCTACTTGAAATATTATAAATCTCGTAACCATAGTCACCATTAATGTTCCAAACAAATGGCGAGGGGAGTTATTTACATAGACAGACAATAAATGGGAAGAGATTTAAACCAAAGTATTTTCTTAATCAGAAGTGAATAAGTACGAGACTATAAGGATAATAGTTTAGCCACACCAAACACCAACATGCGAGCTCTTGCAGCATTTTACCTTAATTATTTTGCCTATCATATTTTTGGAGATATTCAAATTTCTTCAATTTCTTAACCAATAATTTTCCTTTATCGACTTTAATATGAAAAATATACATTAAACTCTATGCATTGTTTAGCTATTACATTTTTGCCCTCTTATTATACACGCATCACAGTTTAATTATTTTCTAACTAACAATCTAAGAATATTGAATCTACAACACAACTAACCTGAAAATCCTGTACCAAATATAATATTCTCGTGACTGGGCACTTTGTCAATAAGGAAAATTTCGTCCGGTGTCAACTGAAAAAATAAATTTTAATTTCAGTTTTAATTTTAATACCTAAGTGTAGATTTCTCTATCTCAATGCTCGACACTTAGTGATAACGTTTTCCTTGAAATAAATTTTCGCTCCCCAATGTCAAAAAAAAAGAAGAAGAAGAAGATATAATTGTAGAGGAAACGGATATCTTTCAGAAAAATCACAATAAAATAGGTACAAAGCATCACTGTAAAATCAAGGCTTAAATTCTCACTAGCAAACCCATACAAAGACATAGTAGAACAACACAAGAAAATTGGATGTGCGTACTTGGTATTACAAGAAAAGACCGAAAACTAGTCCTGAAACAAAATCTTCAATATCATTGAGAATATTATAGTTCATATATAGTTCAAAGAGGTAATGTGCTGGCCATACAGCTCGAAAAGTTGACATTGCAGCGACAGCGTGGATTGTTATACTCGTGACATGGAACAATCAAGAGCATGGTGCTCTAATGATTTCAGTAAATCACCATATGTGAATTGGGCGACAAGGGAAGCAGAACGAAATGATTTGAGATCTTTTATTCAGAAGAGAGGGTAATACTCGAAAATAATAATGGTTATATACTCATAGGTTGGAGTGAAATTAGTCTTATTTTGTTAATTTCGGCATTTGCAAACAAAGGGCCAATAATTTACTTAGACTGCAAAAGTTGTGTTTTTATATTATTTGGAAAGAAAAAAATTATTTTTCCAAAATGATATCTTCTTTCACCATGAGGATCATCAAACATTGAATTTTGAGCTATAATGGCGCAAGGGATGGAGCATTCGCCGTCCAGTGAGTGGAACCAGATTCGAATCCCAGCAATGGCTGGTCGATTCGAATTTTGCACCTGGCTCGCATCGACTATAGAGCTGACGAGAAATATTCTCAATGAATCATGGGTTAGAGTACCTTTGCCGTTAGGTCAATCGTGGGATGTTTTCGTGATTTTCCTCTCCATGTAACGCAAATGCGGGTTAGTTCCGTCAAAAGATCCTCCACGAAGGCAAATTTCTCTCAATACTTGATCCAGAATTTCCCTTGTCTTCTGAATTGGGTTCAAAATTACAATTCTACGGAGTTGAACAATAGTAGTCGTAAATCCAAAGAATTGCGTCGGCTGTTCAACGACGGTTTTAAAAAAAAATTGAATTTTTAAAAATACGATCACCTTCGTGACAGAAGAAGTCATTTTAAATATTTTTTTTTTTTTTTTTGCTGTTCAGTGGCGGTTATAAAATAGAATAAAAGTTCTTGAAGGTCACTGATTGATCGGATGTAAGAACTGCCCATGAGCATTGTTTATAGTCAACATTATAAAATCATTCTCTCTTGAATTCAAAATTGTAAAATAAATTCAAATAAAATCATAATAATAACAGAAATAGACTCTAACAAATTAATTTATTTGGATTAAAATATATGAAAGCGGACAGCAAAATGACATCAGATACTTGCTTGCTGATGTCACTAAACTTCAGAAACTGATTGGTTAAGGGTAGAAAAACTTGGTTGGGAAGTAGAACATGCTCTACTACTATCCAAGAACTACGACCAAGAGCTTGGGTGATCTTTTGCACCATCCAAGCAAAACAAGTTTCCATCAATTTCAATCAATATTGGTCCAAGAATTTGGACCGTATAAACTGGCCTTTAGATTTGGAACTAAGTCACTGAATATATTTATGTTTTGCAATAAGCTCGGTTAACAGTTAACTTCGCTACATCTCAAAATGAAAAGATGACTAGTTACCCATCGAAGGAATTAGAGAAAGGGAGTGTTAGACTCTTTTACTGGGTTTAAAATCATACTACGATCGGCTATAATAGTGCATTACTATATTTCGCCATAGGTCTAAAATGAAGTGGTTTTTAATAGATATTGCTCAACACTTACCGAATACATACATGTCTCAATAATAGACGGTTCATTTTCTAACTGCGGAAAATGTTCAGCTACATGATTCTTTAAAGTTTGTTCATATGCTGGGTTTATAGATGCTTGATCTCTTTTGTCTGGATCACAATCAACCCCACCATGAATTCCAACCTAAGGAAAGAAAATCACTATGGTCTAAAAAAAGAACATTGGCACGTTATTTTTCGTATTTAAAGAAAACGTTAAAAAGAATAGTATACTTTCACTAAGCCGGGATATTCTATACTTGGCAGTGCAAACAAACTATTGCCAGATGGTTCGATAACTACGGGAAATCCTGATTCTGGGCTGTGAACTCCAAACTCTTTTTCCTTCCAATAATACACTTTAACTGCTGATGCCTAGATGGAAGCAGGACAAACAATGCAAATAAAAAGAAAACTGATATGTAATATTATTTCTTTAAT
This sequence comes from Parasteatoda tepidariorum, assembly GCF_043381705.1. Classification (NCBI taxonomy): domain Eukaryota; kingdom Metazoa; phylum Arthropoda; class Arachnida; order Araneae; family Theridiidae; genus Parasteatoda; species Parasteatoda tepidariorum. The sequence goes on along the minus strand of NC_092205.1, from coordinate 42,278,665 downwards.
AAAATAGCTATAAATATTGTAGTGGTTTTAGAGTTCGCTGTTGTGAAAGATATTACATAAAAATAATGCACATAATGCAAACAAAATAGCGCATTCGGTTAAAGTTATTACTCATCACCATGAATCGGTTTCTAACGAATTCTTTATCAAACAATTTCCTCATTGATAATTTGCCATTCAGTTTGATTTCGCTGCAATTTATAATAAATTATATACTGTTGAAAATATTTATAGATTGGCTATTGTTATAGAGTTGCTTAAATCACAAATCGATTAAATTTGCCCCATATTAACCCACTTTTCATTCACGTTGGAGCATATTATAAATGTGCAAGGGTGCAAAAATGGCTTAGATAAATTATTCAACTAGGCGCCAACTAAATTTTCTACATATATGCAAAAGATTTTTTTATGAATCCATTTCACACTAACATTTTTAAACATATGCTATGAAACTAAAATGTAAAAAAATTCCAAATAAATTTTTGTATTACTTGTAAAGGAAGGTATGGCACTAAGTTTGGCTCGAGTAGCTTCTTTGTCCAAGCACCTGAGCATAAAATTACAGACGGAGTAACAATCTGTCCTTTTCTTGTGATTATTTCTACTTCATTACCTTCAGGCTTAATGCTTGTTACTGGGCAATTGCTCCAAAATTGACCGCCTTTTTTCCGAAATAGTTCCTAAAGGAAATTCCAACTACATTAAAATGTGTTCTACAAACTTGGATTTTAGAAGAAAATTTACAACCTTGTATAAATTTTTATCGTTGTTACTTAGCAATGCTCAATTGTCATCTAGCACTGATTTCTAGTTAAAATTTAAGGGCTCTTGCTCGAGGAAAAATAATCGAAACTTTGACTTCAAGATTCTATCTTTACGGGCACAAATCGAGTAAGTCAATTCGTAGTAACAAAAAATAAATAAATAAAGTTAACTATCGGTTAGCCGAGCGATTTTCTAATCCAGCGGACTTTGACGACCCACTCTTCTGTTTATCATTCTCCAGAATTAAGAAAAAAAATTATTATTGACTTTTTTTTCTTTTTTTTTTTGTTCAGGTAGCAATATTTTAAAGAAATAAAATCTTGCATTATAATTACAACTAACTACAGTCAAGAGGAAAAATCTCTGAAAAATGCCCCTAAATGCCTCTGGATTGTAAATTAGCTAACTTCCACCAACTTTTTAAAAAAAAATTTTGTTTTATTTATTTTTTAAACACAAAAAAATTAAATTAAATAAAAAAATGATCATAAGAATTTAAATTTCTTTGCTCTCGGTCAACCGAAAATTATCAAAATATTAATAACAAGCAAATTCGGTAATTATTTTATACTCGGTAACTTATTTTTTTAGTTAGTACAGATTTAATTTTCACCGACCAATAATTTTAGCAAAAATTATTTTTAACAAATATATCCATAAATGCCTGACACTTCTTTTTCATCATGAAAACGCGTGTCAGTAACCAAACAATGTTCAGCAATATAAGATAGTCGGTTTAAAATTGACCAGACATAATTCCAAATACCAAGCCATTATCGATCCATCATGAAAGAAATATTATCGATGAAATTTAACTATATTTTTCGAATGAAATGCCACTGTCGCATTATCATTGTTAATTTCCCACACAATTAACGGTATTAATACAACAATGCCATATTATCTAGGCCCTATTCCACATAATTATAGTGCCATCATATTAAAAACTCTACAGATCAAATTTAACGAGGATTTTTTCAAATGACGGCAATGATATTAACGAACAGTGGCATTTCTAATAAAAATAGAATGTGCATAGTAACATGTTCCTTATCATATCCGTCCTATTATAAGATAGAAACACTAAGGATGAAATTTAACTATTATTTTCTACAAGACTGCAACGATTACAATAATGCAATTTCTGAAAAACCGCAAAAGACCTTTTTATCAAATATGGTTTTGAAAAGAAAAAAAATCATGCATAATAACTTATTCTAGATCATTGTTACCCCGTCATAGCAGAAACTCGTTAGATGAAATTTAATAATGACTAACAATGTTAAATTTTTAGATGTTACAACGATTTACAATGATAGATGAAATTTAATAGTGATTAACAATGTTAGATGAATTTTAACAATGATTAAAAATTTTACTGTAACAATGTTGAATGAAATAACAATGATTAACAATGTTATTGCAACAATGTTAGATGAAATTTAACAGTGATCAACAAAGTTATTGTAACAATGTTAGATGAAAATTAACATTGATTTACAACGTAACAATGTCAAATGAAATATAGCAATGATATGACAAGATAAACAATTTCTAATCAATCAATTGAAAAGATTCGAAAGGTTTTATTAAAAATGCATCTAATAGGAACTAATTTTTCTCTCATTCAGTAGAATTTGCTACAAAAACACTTAGAATCAAATTAAATTTTAGGTAAAACAATAAAAATCCTGAAATTTGCATAAGTCCCGCGAGAAATAAGTTTACTCTATTATTCATGTGTAAACATTCATTGGGTTGTAAGCCAAAAGCGTATAATTGAAATTAATTTCAACATACTATACCTGAATCGTTAGAACAGATCTATGGGCTAATAACACACCACCTTTTTTATCAAATATCACAGCGTGAGGTTTCTTCGTATAACTTAAAACTCTACCAAACAGCTCTTCTTTTGTATCTTCTAGATCTAAGCAATCTGGGTTGTAAGTTCTCATATTAGATAACCATGCATTGTAGAGGTCGTGGTCAGCTGGGGATTGGAATATGCTCAGAACTCCACAGTTTCTGTAAACGCAAGACATCAGTCATCACAGCATAATTAATATTTAGGATAAAAACTACCCAAATAATTTATAATGATCTACCATTCAAATATTTTTGTTACATTGATCACTTATCTTCATGTAAAATAAATTAGTTGACCTAAATTTAACACAATGATGGAAATTCTGTTACTAGATTTTTTTTCTTTCTAGAATCTATTTGTATTTGATTACCATTCGGAACTCTTTCCAGTACATAAGACGTTCCGCAATCATCATTTAACATATGTATTTTTATTTTATTTTTAATTCTTGCCAACAATCAAGAAAAAAAGTATTCACATTAAGGATTGCAAACCAAAATTTAAGTTAAAGGAAAAAATGCTATCAATATTTACTGATTCACCATCGAGGAAGGCGGAAAAAAACACACCAGAATAAGTTCGATTACCAATCAGCTTTATAGTCACCTTTCATTGCCTTTTACTTTTTCTTATTTAAGTATTATTTTGCAACTCATGAAAGGCAGTTTTTTTCCACAACGATTTTAAAAACATACATTAACTGTATTACAATACTTTATGCATTTATAGTTGTCATTTTCTTTTTTGCCAATTTTGTAATCCTACGTGAGATTTTTTCTTCTTTACCTATTAGTGAATAGACTAAAATAGACGATTTTTCTGACAATTTATAAAATAAATCTATTAACAAAAAGGAGGAAAATAATTATTTTTTATATCTTAAACGAATCATTTAAAATTTAAAAAAAAAGAACTAAGCATTTAACAGAATTGGTCATTCAAATTTACACATCCAGTGGTCAAGAAATTTTGTGATATAATCAACAATAAAACTGATTTTAGAGCTTTCAATCTTATCTTTACAGTAATTGAGCTTGATAATTATTCGTCAAATTTAATTCACGTTATTGTTATGTTTTTTTCCACAATTAATTCCTAACTTTCACATCGTGTATAAATATTGTTAATTATATTCTTGATAAAATGCCTAAAGTACGTAGATTAAAAGCTTGGTGGACGTGTGTTTATGAACACACTATGCATTACTAAGAATTCATACTTTAAAAAAAAATTATTATTAAAAATAGGTTTTCTTTTTTTAATTAGGAAGTAATTAATCATATAAATAAAATCATATTTTCATATTATCTTACTTCCCTGATTGGAGGTATGAACCACTAGAAACTCAATTTCAAAAAGAAAATACTATACTTAATACTTACACTATAAGGTTTTTTCCTGAGTCTTCTTCTGCTTTTTTCCACATTTCGAACGCGTAAGGCATCATTTCTGCAAAGAAATCCTCCTTATAACCACATCGAATAATACGACTCTCCCCTTGAGAACTTCCTCGAGAATGAGATTCCATAAACTAATTAAACAAAAAAAGAAAGCAAATTTGCATTAAAAAAATTTTTATGATTTGAATTATTCTACGTCAGGGGTGGCGAACCTTTATGCACCAGCGTGCCATTTTTTCTAAAAAATTGTTTAATGAGGCTATAGACGTGCCGTCAAATAATTTTGACTTCGTGATTATTGGGAAAATAATAATACTAAATACTATCAACTCAAAACTCTTTATATACTATAAAACATAATACATTTTGCAATGTCTCAGTTATATGCGTAATTCAACTTAAAGTAACATCAGTGTGACTTCTGTTGTTGCAGATTAGATGACAAATAACTTATATTAGGTTGTAAGATGTTAGTTCAAGCATTACTGTTAATTTTTTGCTAGTTATTTATTGTTAGCTTTTCTTTTATGCTTATTAATTGTTTTCTGGCATTAATTGTTAATTATTTGTTTTAAAATTGTTTATTTTTTGTTTGTTTACTGTGAATTTTAATTTAATTGTTAATATGCTTCATAGTGAACTTTGTGATGGGTGGCGTGCTGAAAATATTGTGTCGCGTGCCATTTAGGGCACGCGTGCCATTGGTTCGCCATCCCTGTTCTACGTATTACATTATTCTACGTACTTTCCCGGTTCTCGGTCCCATATTTTATTCAAATAATACGCTGTTAATACCATTTCTTAAACATCAATTCATGGCAATGACCATCACTAAGGAATGCTAATATAGCTAGGAGAGGCATTGATTTAAATATCGATATATTTAAAATCGAAATTTGTCATTTAACAAATTTTAAAAGAAATAAAAACTTTTATTGTAATTGCGACCAATTACAGCCAAGATAAAAATTTACCCCCCCCCCCCAAAAAAAAAAAAACATCAAACAAGTATTTAAAAGCTGCTGTATTGCAAATTAGTACCCGGGGCAAACTCCTTGATGAGAAGTTATGTTCGATACCCTTGAAAAGAGGAGTGAAATTATCGTACAGGATAAAAATTCAATTTAATTTTAAATAAACTTATAAGTTCATAATTATTTTAACTTGTAAATAATATTTTAACTTTTAATTATTAACTTATAATTATTTTCAATAAATTTTAACTAAAGTAAAACTTTTTAATTTTAAAGAAACTTTTTTAAATAAAATTTTATTGAGCAAACAGTACATTTTTAAAAAATTTTGTGTGTAAGAAAAAATATAGAGATCATTTTATGTTGAAATATAGATCATTTGATCAAAAAAACATCAAGACTACAGGATACAAAAAAGAAGAAATTAATTACTTAAATAACAATTAGCTTTGATTGGGAAAGAAAATATTTTTTAGTAAGCAAAAAAGCGGTATGTGATTCTACTAAACAAGAAATAAATCAAAAAATAAATGTGTAAATATTACGCCATAGCTAATAAAAATTTTGATAATTATTTAATGCAATCGATTAGCACAGCATAGCGGGAAAAGAGAGGAAATATATAATCGATATACATAGTCGAAATATATCTAAATTAATTATGCATTGATCCGTAAAGGATTTATGGGCAAAACACAATCATCTTTTCGAAAAATAAAAATATAGTTAAATAATTTATATTATGTTAAGAAGATATAGATATTATAAAAGTAAGGAACTGACGAAGATATACTAAATACATTAAACAGAGCCCAAAGTAGTTACGCTATACACTATAAATTCTGGAGGAAAAAAAACAATAAGTTCAATAAAAATTTGAATTTTGAACAATAATGCTAAATCTGTAATACTATATGGATCTGAGACATGGCATTGCAATAAAAATAACATGAAGAAAAAAAAAAGCAAAACAGAAACCGATAGATATGGAATTTAACAAACGTAACTAGAAATGGATTGGTCATGTTCTACGTAAACATGAAAAATTTAAAGTAAAAACAAGTTTTTGATAGGAACCCTCAGGGCAATAGAAAAAGAGGAAGACCCAAAAATACTTGACGCAGGACGACTGTAAACAAATTGAAAACTATAGGAAAGATATGGAGAGAGGCAAAATATTAGGCCACAAATAGAGTGAGATGGAAAGCTATGATAAAAACCACGTGCTCCAATTCGGAGTAAAGTAGAATATGTATATGCAGGTATGTGTGCATTATAAAAGTAAAATAATAATTTTAATACAATTTATGTCTAAAATTTTCACTTTTCCGCCAATTTGAAGTTTCTCCCTACAAAAATTCAAAAGCTGCCGGGGGAAAAAACAATAAACTAATTAATATTTAATGAAAAAAATACAAGAATAATTTTTTAAATAAATTATTCGCGCTTATAATCCCTCGGATCTTGAAATAATTCTACAATTTAGTTTTTTAATCCTTCACTTTTTCGTTTCTATGCCAAGAGCACAGATTAGCATTTTTCAGTTGGTGCTGCCATCTTTTGATTATTGGTGTAACCAGTTCACAAAAGTAACAAGGAATGAAAGTAGGAATTGAATTTGAAAGAAAAACTGCTAATTCTACAAAATAACTAAATAGCACAAAAGTATTTTAACAAATTACTTGTAAAAAATTTCATTTTAAGTAAAAAATATACGAACAGAACATTTATAGATTTTTCATGAATTTATATTTTATTGCTATTGCAATGCAAATTCATGAAGTTCATCGTCCTAAATCATAATCAACTAAAAATTCCATTAAGGCTGTTTTTCGATTTTCGAAGGCTCTTCGCTCTTTCGTTCGACCTATGAAATGACGAATGAGTTTTAACTGTTACTAATACGTTAAGTTAGTAACAGTTACGTTAGTTTTTAAATGTTGCTTTCATGCTTTATATCATAGATATAGAAGATTTAGTCCCCTATATCAATCCCCTGATTTACCCATAACCAATAAACTGCACCCATAGTTAAGCTTTGCGCATCGTTAGCCAGAGCTAAGCCTCCCCCTACCCAAAGCTAATAAAAAAAATGGCTTCAAATTTCAACTTGTAGAAAATCAACATATTTTTGCTAATAAATTAAAAATAATTTGTGATTATATTATTCCTTTATTGTAATAGTTTTCATCTAGTTGAAAAAATTCTAATTTTAAAACGCTAAATAACTTTTTTAGATATTGCTTGTTTAAATTATTTTTTTTATCTGCACCAAAAATTAAAGACCGAATTTGCGTATAAGCTAGATAGGCTGCAACTTAGTACTGCAACTTAAACCCCCCCCCCTTAAATTAAAATATCTTTTTTTTTTAAACAAAGCTAAAAGCTAAGTACTTATATATATATATAGTCAAACCAAGTAATGTAATCAAATTCTTTATTAAATAAGACAATTTCATGTTTTATTATTACTCGGTGTATTAAAAATGGTGTGGAACACATAAGGGCTCCACTACCATCAATAGCTTAGGCCCCACTACCATCAATAGCTTAGGCCCCACTACATCCCTCCCTTGTATCCGGCCCTGACTAAAGTGTACTAAAATTGTGGCTTTTTAGTTTTTCTCGGCGAAAGTCGTAAGAATTATAACAGTAAATAACCTACACTCACGGATAATTTTCATTTAAAATTTGCTTTTAGAATTCGTAAACTAACGTATGATGATGGAAGCTACTTTAAATGAAAAACTCAGAATACAGAAAATATCAGATACGAGATACTACAACCAAAACCTCTCATATCCGTTGGCAACCGAATTTTAATTTCTTATGAATTTTAATACTCGTCAATTGAGTTAGATGTATGTTAGGATTCAACAGTACAAAAGGCATGAATCCGATGATACTAACTACGAATGACTCGAATGAGTGAGTAACTATGATGCTATGTTTCAGTCCGACTCAGTCTTGAAGAAGATCAGTGGGGCGTAATCTTTTCATCCTTGCAAACCCTTTCTAAAATCTGAAAGAAATTGACGAACTCCTACAATAATCTCATACTAACAGGCATGAAAAGAATAAAAAATTTTAGAAAATTCTGCTTGTTTTGTTGCACAATAGTGAATAACAAACAAAAAAATCATTGTCGTAAAACATTTCAATACAATTGTAAAGTTATAACGATAGATGGAAAAATGATTACAAAATTAATTCAAAAGCCAACATTTTCTCAATTAAGCATACCGTCATGTGGGGCTACATTGTGCAGCGGGGGCTACTTCGTGCAAATTCGAATTTGGCACTTTTCAAGTGCTGCTATTCANGGTAGTCTTGTTCAGATCACGTCCGGGTCACCAATGTGGGGTGAGTGTCGTTGACGATGTCAACCTTCATCTATGAAAAGTTACCCAATAGAATTGAGTTAATATGTCTTATATATTAGTGAATAGGAATTGAATAATTGTAGTGGTAGCTACGCTACAATTTAGAAAAATAAAGTTTTATAAATAGTTTATCAAAAGATACTAGTAAAAATTCCTTTAGTCAAAATTCATTTAATTTAATCATTCACTTTGATGCTAAATTAATAAGCAATTAACGAAAATGCAATTGCAATGCTGTATCACAAAAAAAAAAAAAAAAAAAAAAAATATTTGAAATATAATACTGCAGTACCTTCTAGTGCTCCCATGGAGCGCTTATTCAGCGTGGCTATGCACGTTCTGAGAAATTCTCGCAGCAGACTCAGTGACACCACTTTCGAAATGCAATTATTTTGCAAAATGAATAAAAATATTAATTAGCAGGTTATTTTCATTCATTTTCGAGTTTTAAGCATTTATTTAATACATTTTAAATAGATAATGCTGGATTTTATTATTGCGTTTTTCAATTTTCATTTTGAACTCAGTAATAATACATTTTTGTTTTAATAAATTTTTTACTAAATACATTTTTACCTAGTACATTTTTTACTAAAATTATTTTTATGCCCGACCTTATCAAGCAACGCACAGTCAAATCTCTAAGAACTTCAGAACTATTTGTGCTATTGAAAACTATTATTATTAGTATTTTAACTCTTGAAAACTCGAAGGTATTAATTTACCCGCTGATACTAAAATTCGTTTACAAATTTTAATTATTCCGTTAGGCAGAAATGTTCGGAAAATGATTTTCTCGCATGACTTCAGGTACTTTTCGTAATTTAAATAAATGAAAACAATAAACTAAAAATTAAAATCAATAGATAAAATTTCTTTTTCGTGCAATTCCATAAAAAGTTTAATATTAAAATTATATTTGATTTTAAAATTATATTATACGATTATATTATAAAATTATATTATAATATTCCTCCGAATTTAAAAATAAATTAATGTCCATAACTTTCAAAATTAAAAATAATTAAATAAATTACAACAATTTTGCAAAAACATTAAAGAACATAAGAATGTTATTCAATAAAATTCTAGGTTACTTTGAATTTTCGATTTCCTAAAAATGTATTTTAAATCGTTACTTTTTTTGTTAGTACTTGTACTTTTTACTCGTTACTTTTTAAAATATGAACTTTTTACTTTTTACTCGTTACTTATTTTAAAAATACTTGTACTTTTACTCGTTACTTTTTAAAAGTAACGTTGCCATATATGGTGGAAACTTTAGCTGTGAAATGCAAAGACGTTGATAAAACAATTGTCGTAAGTGCAAAATTTTTTATTTATATATTAATAAACAATTATATCATGTTAGCGTTAAAAAATTTTGAAAATTAATAGCAAATAAACGGAAAATGAAAAAAATTGCACTGTGGGGCTACTTTGTGCGAAGTTTCATTCGTTTTTTTCTTTTTTTTTTCGACAGAAAAATTGTTAGACGCTATAAAAAAATACCTGGAACGAGAAACTACTGTGATTACACTTTAGAGAAACTGCAACAATGTTTGCAAGCAGTTGCTGGTGGCATGTTGATTGCAGAAGCTTCTCGGAAGCACAAAATCCACAGAAATACTATCTCTAATAAAATTCTCAAGAAACACGTGAAACGTGCTGGTAAACTATTATTTTTCTTCTACAAAGATTTTCCTAATGAATTGATCAAATGATTTAACACATAAAAATATATTTTATAGGACATCAGGTGATTTTGACAGAAACTGAAGAGCAAGTTCTGTCATGTTCATTCAAGCATGTTATGTTCAAATTTATCAATATTATAAATGTTAATGAACATGTAATAATTATTATTTTTAAAATTTCATCCATTTAAGTGTTCAAAAATGTATATGGTTTCCTTTTGTTTAAACTCAAATGTTTTGAAATTAACATTCTTTTTAAGAAAAAATTCTTTATAAAAAAATGTTTTTTAACGCTGAAGATTATTTTCAAACTAATATCTTTACATATCTTGATGTTTTTGTTATTAAAAATGTCAACAATTAACTTTTTTAACAATTTTATATCAATATTTAACTGAAAACATGATTATTAAACTGAATTCTTGCACAAAGTAGCCCCTTTTGGGGGCTACTTTGTGCAAGGTATGTTTTGACTTATTATTTGTAAATATTACATACAAATAATGCCAATATTGATCAAATTCACTCGTCTGAGTCCAGTTATGAATATAATATCGATAAATTTTACTAAAGTTTGAATTAACATAGTTTTTTTACATGTCAAAGTTCAAAAACTGCGAAATCCTGCACTAAGTGGCCCCACATGACGGTACGTTAAGGAAGGGGGGGAATCTAAAGAGTCGTTCATAAATGATGTCATGTTTTTTTTTTTTTTTTTTCGTGACAAAATGTCACACTTTGCATATCCCTCTGTCACATGTTACTCTGTATAATATAAATATTTCTTAGCAATTCAAACATGTGTTGTAGATCATACACATGTTATATATTTCAAATTTTATACTTAAATTTTGACTCTGTGCTTTAATGATATTTGTGAACATGAGAATAATAATAATCTGATGAGTACTGTGTAATAATTTTAATGGAAAAAATATAAAAACAAATAATATATGAATATTAAATGTGCTGACCAAAATGTATGATATTACACTTCTTGTTAAACCTTTGCTACCTATTATAATAAACAGTCACGATTTCAAGAGCTCCCACCCTCCTCTCCAAGGAGTACAGTCCGCAAAAAAAAAAAGATATCACCCTGAATAACTTTCGTTCTAATGATCGGATTTTTACGAACTAAAAGCCAATCTTAATGGTTCCCGGGGGTGACCTCAAATATGCTAATTAATTAGTGCTAACTATTAATTAAGTTGCCAAATCAGACACAAAAACGTACTTTCNTAGAAATTATTATATCAAGATTAGAAATTTAAGTAGAAACTTAAACTAGAGTATTATTTAAAATATAAATTAGAGTACTAATTATTAAAGCTAAATCAGAAATTTATTGAAGTACAAATTTAAACTAGAGTATTAAAGTAGAAACTAGAGTACTGACTATTAAAACTAGTTTAGAAATTTATTAGCGTAGAAAGTTAAACTAGAGTATTATTTAAAGAAGGAATTAGAGTATTTCTTATTAAAACTAGATTAGAAATTCATACGAGTAGAAATTTAAACTAGAGTATTATTTAAAGTAGAAATTAGAATATTAATTTTAGATTAGAAATTCATTAGAGTAGAAATTTGAACTAGAGTAATAAAGAGGAAATTAGAATATTAAGTGTTAAAACAAAATTAGAATTTTTTTAAAGTAGAAATTAGACTGTTAATTACGAATACTAGAGTATTGTTTAAAGTTGAAATTAGAGTACAGTCCGCAAAAAAAAAAGATATCACCCTGAATAACTTTCGTTCTAATGATCGGATTTTTACGAACTAAAAGCCAATCTTAATGGTTCCCGGGGGTGACCTCAAATATGCTAATTAATTAGTGCTAACTATTAATTAAGTTGCCAAATCAGACACAAAAACGTACTTTCTCTGAATAAACATACATTTTTTTTTACATATTTGGAATCTAGACACTTGAATTAGGGGGGGTAGACAAAATTTTGAAAAAATTGGGTCGTAAATTGGGTAGCAATAAAGGTTTATATATTTGGCGATAGTCCAGAAAACCGCCAAAAAAAGTCGCCAGCGCAAATGAATATTTTAAGATAACCCATTGACTAATTCAAAAGCTTAATGCTTAATTTTACTAGGTTTCTAGGCAACCTAGTAAAAGAACTCTGAATGTAAAAAAAAATGAAATAATGTTCTGTGATTGCTGGGAGAGGTTTAATTAATTGTTAATAGAAAATATCTCGGAGTTTCTAGGCGATAGACAATTTTTAAGCTGATTTCTGTCCAAAAAGCAAAAATAAATTTTTAAATCTCCTTTGAAAAGAAAATTTGAATTGATTTATAAATTATTTGATTTTTTAAGTTTTTAGAATTAAAATACATGAACTTTTTATCTGATATTATTTAGATATGTTGTTTTTGCTATATTTATTCGAGGATTTCTTCTAAAATCAAATTGACATAACTTATTATAGCTATATACAAAATTTTAGGGATAATCATTTTCGCAGATTTAATCGAGTCTTCTAGGCAAGAAAGTTTGAAGAAACAAAAAGTGCTTGAAAAACAAAATGTAGATTGTATAGTAATTCTAATACACATTCACAAGGTTTTCTGTAACTTACGATATTTCTTTTTTCTATAACTCAAGGAATTTCTGAATGTTTAGTGGCATTTTAAAAACATTGAAACATGTTATATTTAAGAATAAGATATTGAAATAATATGTTGCATATTGTATGATTCATTGTTTAAAAAATCGCTTCATTCTGCTAGATATTTAGGTTACATGGTTTTCTCTGGATAAAGATGATTAGCAAATAGCATCCATATATTTCGATTCATTCTGAAACCTACGTTCGCAAATTCACCATAAAATGTCGCACAGCATATTCTTCAATTACGATAAGCTACATTTACCCCCGAATACTGCTACAATGATTATTTTTGTTTTCTTATATATATCTGATACTCTCTTTTTAAGCAGAGATCTTAAGATATGAATTAAGAAATGGGGACACAAAAACCTAAAAGATAAAATATTTAATTTCATTAACTCAACATATCTGGTCTCAAAATTTTAATTTTTAAGTTAAATATAACTTTTACAGTATTGATGCTATTACGTTTTTAAAGACCACATAAATCCTGTTAAAATATAGAAATGCTTATGTTTACTTTAACGAGCGTAAAATCCTCATCAAAATAATGATCAAGACTCAAATGTAAAACGGTATAATTGATGATAAAAACTCACCAGGCCTCAAAAAATATGAAGAGGGAAGTAAAAGTCGACATGTTTCGAGCGTTCAAATATAATCGCCCATTCTCAAAACTTGTCAAGCTTGAATAACTTGTGACTTTTATTATTGGACACTCAAAACATGTCTATTTTTATTATCATCTATTATT
>NC_092205.1:42173668-42263932 GCF_043381705.1 Parasteatoda tepidariorum | reverse complement strand
ATGTTTATTCAGAGAAAGTACGTTTTTGTGTCTGATTTGGTAACTTAATTAATAGTTAGCACTAATTAATTAGCATATTTGAGGTCACCCCCGGGAACCATTAAGATTGACTTTTAGTTCGTGAAAATCCGATCATTAGAACGAAAGTTATTCAGGGTGATATCTTTTTTTTTTGCGGACTGTACATCATTTGTGGATGGCCCCTAATGGAATATTTGTTTGTGGCTGTCTATTGGAACAAAAAAAATTCAAAGCTTGGTCTTATATCTGACAGTTTCTGTCTAACATCAAGTTTCTTATCTAAGATCAAGTCCGGCATATATACACAACGAGGTAACTGTCAAATCTGTCGTTGTTGAAAGTTATTTCGTTGGTTAAGTAGTGAAAGATTGGAGGGAGGGATACCAGCTCAGGTGCTGATCACGACATCTGACTGTTGTTCAAAATTACTTTCGCATTCCTACCATAGCCATTATAAGATAGAACCCTAAAAATGGGTTAGGTGCTTGACCATGGTTGAGTGTTCATTTTAATGATGTCATCAAATTTAATTTTCTCGTAAAAAGCTACAGAGAAAACCGTAAAATGTATCAGCAAACATTGAAGCTAAGACTTAAACAATTTTAGCATGGCTTTATATTTATCATTTACAATGAAAATGTTGACACACAGTGGCATACCCAAGAGAGAGATTGGGTTTTAAAACCACTCTATACCCGGAAGAAATGATCGTCCAGAATTGAATGCGTTGCCAATCGACCGTAAGAAATATTGAACTTTTCCGTGGAAACACAGAAATAATTCCTTGGAACAATGCAAACTTTAACACAGTGCTTAAAAAAAGCAGCATTCTTGCAATTTTTCTGTAAATAAAAATTAAATAAATGAATTTCAAATGTTATTTCTATTGCTCCTATCTTAATTTATCAAAAGAAGGCAGCTATTACTAACTAGAAAGTGCAAAGTGATAATTTAAAAAAAAAATTTTTTTTAATTATTCGAAAGTACGAATGATTTTAATGAAAGAAACAGAAAATTAAAAGGTTGGTAAAAAAGAATGAATTGAAACAATTAAGTCAGATTGATTGAAAACACGATTCAGTAAAAGCATTGGTACATGTTTTGAAACCTATCAGATGGATTTGAAAAATCTTGAATTTAAATTATTTCGATGCATTATTAGACTCACCAAATAATTCTCACTGTCCCTTCAGTTAACAAGTGCCTCTTTTTTAATTAATTCTGTTTATTTTCTATACTACGCCTTTGATCATTTTGTTCCTTAACAAATTTTCCATAACAAATGTAAACTATAGATCTTGATTTTATTTTTGTGCAATCTGCCACGAATGCCGAAATTTCCAAACAAAATATGAGAGAAGTGGATGAAAAATACTAAGAACTGTTCATCAAAATTGGAAAAATTTGAAATAAATTTAAAACTGAAATCGCCAGATCACATTCTACCTATCGGGCAACATTGATAAGCACTATTACTGCAGATAGGAACAGTACTAAAACACTCAATTTTTCTTTTCCTTTTTTTTTTTTTACATTGAATTTTAAAATGATAGATTTGCAAAAAATTCAAATTTACTACAGTCATTTCAACTGTGAATATCAACCTAAGACAGAAATTAGATCGATTTGGTTGAAACAACAGAGATAGTTGTTGACTTTTAGGCAGAGGGGTGCGATTGTTCTTGTTTTCCAGTGACGCCATCTATGGCCAAGAATTCGACTCTCTGTTGGGCTCTCCCGGCACAACAGAGATAGTAACGGAGTTATATGATTACCACTGGTGTAAAAACTTTTTAACAAGTTTCATTTTTTCCAAAAGAAAAATTGTTAAACGCTATCGAAGTAATTTGCCTTTGTAGCAAGAATCTTTAAACTGAGATACACTTATAACCAGTGAAAACACACAATAATAAAAACTTATTTTCAATGAAAAAATTTTCGAACTTATTTTTGAGTAATTCTTTGTTTGGACTGAAGACAGATTAATGTGCTTAGCCTTCAAACAGACATGTATAGTTATCTGAAGAAGGTAATTTAAATCACTTGACTGAAAAATCATGATAAAAATTTTTTTTAGTTTCTTTCTTATAAGCTGCATTTTATTAAATAAAATATTTCGTATTGCTATTACATCATACGAAATATTTTATTTTCTGTAAATTAATAGTTATTAATTTACAGACGCAATTCAAGAATTACATTGTGAAGTAGATTATTATTTAAAAACATTCATAATTTAATCGTCATATGAAAAATGTATAACAATCAGTTTCAAAATCCCATCCAGAAAAGTTTCCCGGCTACGCCTTGATGGGACAAATTTAATTATTCATTCATTTTAGAAAAAATGCTCACAAAGTATGCAATTTTTATCAAAAATAATACTAAAAATAGAACAGAACAAATGAAATACGAGAAAAATAAATTAACTTTTCCTATGTTGTAATAATGCAATAATTTTTCGTTAACTATTTAAAATTTCACCAGCATAAATAACAAATAATCAAATAACATTTACTAATTCTAACAACTATTCGCACACCATGTAATTTAATTAATTTCTAGCTTTCTTTTAATCCCTTATTTAAAAGATTTATTTTTTCTTACATCAAAATGAGATCTCGAGATAACTTATTTTCTCTTCAGCTAAAAAAATGTAATTATAAGAAAGAAGAGATATAAATCGTCTGAAAGTAAATAAATCACATACCTGTTCCAATAAAAGAACATTTTTTCCAAGCAACGCAAGCTGATAAGCTGTCCATGACCCCACAATTCCAGCACCAACGACCACGTGATCATACATTGACATTAGCTTAGAATCAAGAAAATTTTTAAGGAATAACTATAGCAAACAGTGATAGTGACATAAATTGATCACTTTGTTTGAACTTTGGATACAGTAAAAACGTGGAAAGTGACGTTTATTCCAAGAAAAAAAATTTAATTGGTTTTTGGAAAGGTATTTATAATTTGAAAATAAATTGGTTAGTACGATTTTAAAGATTTTAATTAATGCGTAGATTAATAAATAGCAGAATTTCTATGACCGAAATAAATTAACAAAATTACTTGATTATAACTCCTGGTGAGAATTAGATAAGGGTTTTTAGAGATAAGAATTGATAACTTTACTTATCTGAAATTTAGAGTAAGAGTTTCGAACAAAAGCAAACCTTTTTTATTTCCCTCACTAGTAGTAAATAATAAAATGATTAGTAAATTACAAAGTTTGAATTATCGGAACTGCACCTTTACCAAATGTTTATATTTTTTATAACCTAAGAATAAAAATTTCTATTATTAGAATAAAGGAATTCTATCATGCTGGATAGAAGATTTCAATTTTATTGATTTCAATTTCGCGAAAAATGACATGATCAATTACGTTTCACTAGTGAACTTAAAGGGAGAAAGTTAAGTCAAATTTTTGACACAACTAAAACGAAAAACTTAAAGATGTAAACATTTTCGAAGACGAATAAGGAGTGGGGAAATTGCCTTAGTGATAGACCTCAAAATTGCTGCTCCTTTTTTTTTTTTTTTTTTTTTTTTTTTTNTCTTACTTTTTCTCTTTGTTTTTTTTTTTTTTTTTTTTTTTTGTGTCTGTGTGTTCGAGGTGAAAGTTTGAATTATTTGCTCCTTTTTATTCTATATGCAGAACGTAATTATAAAGAAAAACTATTTTCTTCTTTTTAGTAGTCTGTCAGTTACATTTCTTTTTTTCTTTTCTTTTTTTTTTTTTTTAAATGTAGGAAAGAAGTTAGGATATCATTTGGTGATAAAATCGAGATAAATAATGCTTACAACATTCAAAAAAAGAAAAAAAATTGTAACTTGTTCTAAGCACGGAGCTACAGTTGCTCAGTTGCAAAGTGGTCTAAATTTTAATCATTCCTAAATTCTATTTGGAAATAAATTCTACGGAATAAAATTTAAATTGTGCTAACTTCATTTGTTTCTGCCAGGAAGCGATGGCACCCTGTATTGCCTGCCTGCAAAAAGGTCCAGTTGAGATTTGAGCATTTTAAGTAGTTGGAAAGTGGGCATAATTCTGTTAGCGATAAATTCTGCTCATAACGTTAAGGAACAATTGAAACTTGTATTTTAATCAAACACAGAGCTCCGCTTCAGATTTAAGCACCCTAAAAAGTAGGAATGAGGACGAAACTTAATGACGATAGATTCCGTTCAGCAATAATATAATATCACAATAAATTCTTCTTATAGCGGTCTGAAACGATAGAAACCTGTATTCTCATTCAGAACCTAGATCTAGTTAGCAGGTTGGAAAGTGGTTGAAACTTTTATTAAAAAATTCAAATTCCTCACAAGTGAAAGCGAATTATTAAAACTGTAATAAAAAAGTGAGCAGAAAATTAGGAAGAATTACATAAAATTAAGCAATTGAAAAGACATTTACGTCACACATCACGTGAACGGCTCATTGTCAATATTCATTATGATTCGTATCTGTATGTAGTATTGAAAGTATCAGTATCTGTATGTAGTGTCGAAACTATGCTTTTGTTTACGAAAAATATTCTAATATCCAAAGTTTCAACCATGAGTTTTCTTGTCTTCTAAAATGTAAAATTACAAACATTACAAACTAAATTCTAAAATTACATAACTTAATAACTAAAAAAAATAAAACGTATGGATTGGTTATTTAACATAAAATAAAAACACAATATCTTAAGAATTAAAATAATAGGAAATACAATCCGTTACATTTAAAAAGTCAAGATGAATTTTTTTTAACTTGTCTGTTTTCCTAATTTCTTGGATTCTCTAGAAAAGTCTGGTTTCGTCGGAATCCATATCAAATTTAAAAATAAATAAATAAAGTAATAAAATTAAAAGAACTGACTTAAAAAAGAATTAAATATAATTTTGAAATTTACATTTTCTGAGTCATTTTTGCAACCTCACTTAATTTAAAATTTGTTAAGCAAATATGATTTCATGAAAAAATACATTTTTCATAATAATTAATTGTGTTTATTAATTTTTTTAATAATTATAAGAACTTGTGAATTACATAATTGAAAGTCTTGCGGCAATATTAATTATTTACAACACAACTTAATTAAATACATATAGTATATATAAAACAATGCTTCGTAGCATTAATAATTGGTTTCTAACAATTGTTTAATGGAATTAACAACAATGAATAATTAAAAAATATTTTTTATTTGAAAATTCAACATTTTCGCACTTTAAAATAGTATCTTATGGTAGCATTATTAGCTTTTCTTATATCATTACAACAACTTTAAGAACATTTCGTAGCAGTAAATTTGATTATACTTGTGTTGGTGAAATCTCAGAAAATTACTTTTAGTAATTACTATAAAAATGCTTAGGTTACTTACGAGTTCAAGACTAATTCACAGATGAGGTGGGCAATAATTAGTTCAATGCCCTTTAAAAAAAATCTACTTAGTCTTTTCGAAATTATTTTAAAATGTTCCTTTTATATGATTCCATAATTCTTTTTTAATCTTTTAAAAAATTTATTCATAGCTTTCTGAAATCAAAAACAAAAAATATAATATGATCAAAAAGTACTTTTTTACATTTGCATAGCAAATTACATTACAAGTTATTGCACTTACATAACATAAACAATTTCGCATAAAAATATTATATATGTCCTCACTTACTCAATAGATGGCACCATTTGTCAATATTTTTCCTAAAGCACTTCAATATTATTTCTTATCGGAAAAGTTATTCCAAACAGAAATAAATAAAATAGTTTTATTCTCCTTTCGAAATTTCTCATTTTTTGTCATTCCTCTCAATTTTTCAAGTACCTAATACTATAAATATATATATAGTTTTTTTTTCTTCTTTAATCTGGCAATCATCCAAAGCGAGCAGAGGCATGATGAATAATATTTACAATTCTTCGAGAGAAAAAATAAAAATAATCTCGCATTGAACTTTTTTCGAAAACTCTTTTTCATCTTTTTATTCCATTTCTATCCAGTAAATTGCCGTTTGGACGTTTGCCATCTTTAATGTTTGCCATTTTTATTTTCCACCGCGTCTAATTTACTTGTTCTTGCTTATGTTAATGACGTATTTTACGAGTTATTTTTTTTTTTATTTATCAATATTTTTTTTTTACCTTCTTCAATTTATTGCAAACGATCTTTTTTTTTTATTGGAGAAAAGGGGGAAAAAGTAAAGAAATTTTTCCCCTGCTATTTAAATTTTCGTGATTTTTGACTTCACGTTGCTTCCAATAAAAAAATAATTTTTAATGACCCTGTTTGAAACGTGTTCCATTTATTGTATTTTGATCTGAAAACTGAGACGAAATTGCGATATTAAAAATGTTTCATTGATGATAAGATTGGCGTTCTTGATTTCACGGAGATTACTTTTTGATGATGATTCTTTCGAGCCGGTGATTATCTTTTGGCTTGTTACTTATTTCTAAATAACGTTGTACTGTTATTAAAAATACGTATTTTATAATATTTTGAAAATTCAATTTCAACACAATCATAACAATTAGTGTATCTAACATTTGACATGCTGTTTGTATGTTCTAAAAGTTTCTATTCTATTTTTTTTTAAAGTTATTAAGAATATTAAAAAAAAATAAATAAATAAAAATTATTATTAAACGGGAAGAAAAATCAACAAGGGAACGTCACCATATTGAATTTAGTGCAGTATACTTTTTCAACGTTTTAAATGATTTTTGTAGTTTTTCAGCTGGAAAATTGTTTTCTTAACATTCAATATTAGGTAGGGAGATTTATTTTTAAAATTTTTTATTTAGTTGGGTATATTTTTCAACCAAATAAATCATATTTTCGATTCACAACACAATTGCAAAATAACAAACAATAAAAGCTCATAGATAACCAGTGGTTCAGTTAGACGGGAACATAATTTTTTTTCTTTTAGATTACATGTTTTTTTTATTTTTTAGATACTTCACAGCAACTTATATTTTATTTTCAATGTCTACAACTAGGCAATCTCAAGTTTAGAAAAATGATTATAATAATAAGAAAAACACATTTATGACTACTTGATTGAAACGCATAATTTCACCGTCGATTAAAATATTTGTTGAGCTCTTACGGAAGCTGCTAAAATAACAATGTCTGCGACATATTTTTTTTTTTTTTTTTTTTTTAAAGTTTAAATTACAGTTTATAATAGAACTGCTCCACTATTCTAATACTCACTCTACGAAACGAATGTATAACGCCACTCCAGTTCATAAAAAAATATATTGCTATGAAATAAATTTTATTTTGCTAGTCCAGGAAATTTTGTTTGCTAAAAAGTTGTTTGACAAAATATTACGAACAATAAGATAGCTAGGAGATAGTAATAAGAAAATTAGATTTTTATTGTGCTTAAAAATTTCCAAAAAATTATTGTTATTTAAATTTTAAAATTTTTTTTTATTTTGTGTGTATTTTTGTTGCTAGTTGAAGGGAACAAGGGGCAAGTCCCCGTAACACTTAGGGTGTGGACGCCTGTCACCCCTACTGTATGCTAAAGATGAGACGGACTCAGCCAAAGCTCAGGTTCATGAAAAAATTTTCATGTAGTTTCTCAATTTCTTTAAATTAAACAAAAGTAAAAATATTGTTCAGTGAAAACAGAGCTGGTTTAGCTATACATATATTCATAACTACTAATGAGAGCCGTGGTAACCCAGTGGTTAGAGAATCGGACTCCAGTACGAAAGACCCGGGTTCGATCCACTGCTCCGCTAAGACTTACTGAGTACGTGCGATATACGTGGTTGCCATCCTTTGGCATCATTCTTATATAAACTAATTTCTGAAGATTTTAATCCTTTGCCTAATCGACCCGTCTGTTGGCGAAAAAAAGCTGATGAAATGATAAAATAAAGTAAAAATCTAGGGAAAAAATCGAGTAATTTAAGTTTTTCAAAAAATTTCTTTTTCTACTTTTTTTTTCGTTAGCTAACGGTACATATTAAATGGCGATATTTGGCCAATAATAATAAGCTTGTTCAATATTCGCTATCAGGGTATGAATCTTGTGATTAGCTGGCGCATGTCAGAAATAATAATACTTATAAAGAAAATTTTGTACAAAACGAGCATGGTCTTTCTGAGTGACACTTACACTAAGACATATTTATTGTATTGTAAAGTTTCGAATATCGGATGTCACGAAAATGACCAACAATTAATAAAATCATTTTAAGAAAGGGGATATTTCAGTACCGTGATCTGTCGCCTTAACTGCTATCGCAAAGTTGCCCAATAGATTTTAAACTTGCAAAAAAAATTTAGAAGAAAAAAAAAAGTTTCATGTAGAAGTTTACCCGGGGTAGTTGCGAGTCCCTTTCTGTGATGTTTCTTTTAATTTCTCGTGGGCCGCTGCCTGGAAGTTGTGAAGACTTAGCGATTTGCACAGGTCACGATGCGAAAATTTTCCCTTAAAAAACGAAATGAGAGAAAAATGTGTGATTTGAGCTATGCTTACATATATTTACTACTTACATATATTTTAAAACAAATTTCAAAATTAGTTGCGAAATTCTTCAACAGATGGCATTACTTGGAAAAATGACAAAATATATAGTTTTCAATGAGACGATTCTTTTCAGCAACAAGAGGCGCAATTTGAGGACAAATTTGCCAGACAACTGTCCAATTATTTCAGTCGTAAGGAAAGTCCATCATTTTCTAATGTTTACTAGTCATCAGCACCATCTGTTAATGAACTAGTTAACTAATTTTGAAATAATCAGTGAAAAGATATTCTTAAAGAGATCACAGCGTATTTTCTTTTTTCTATAATTTATTTTTCTAATTGTTGGAATTATTTTTGGGATACGCCGTTTTCTACCCTCTTTTTAAATAATACTTTTTCATGCAAGCAATAATTTAATGCTCATAAAATTGTTCGAACATACGTTAAAACAAACTTTAAAATTAAGTTAACGTTTTCAAAAGAATCTCAATAATATTAAAGTAACAAGAACCTTCATAAATAAATTATGGGAACAAAGAAAAAGAAAGGGGGAAAAAAAACCAAAGTTCGATAAAACGCGAGGCATTAAAAGCTTTAGTTTCAACAAAAACTTATAACCTTCTCCTCCAGTAAGAAGAAAAAAAGTACTAAAAGCATCCTTGAAAGGAAAAACTTAGGCGCATAAATCGCTCCATTCATCACACAATTGCCACGCAGTCTTCTCTAAATATTAATACTTTAATTATGTCACAAGAGAGGGTTAAAATATTCAGAGGTGACATTTTATGTCGTACTTTTATTAATCATTTTGTCCGGAGGCCGAAAAGGTATTAATCCATTTCGTAAACTTAATTTCCTACCCTAATGGCCTCTTAAAAGCATCTTTGTTTCTAAATTCTTTCTTTACTTTTTTTAATCACTTACCTGAAAAACGAGTTATTTTTTCTTTCAGATTCATTGCATGCAAATACAACATAAAAAAAATATTTAATTTGTTGCATGTTATTATCTTATTATTACATTATATCGATATGTTTGTTAAATTTATTTGATTTTATCGTCGAGTTAGAATGAACAATAGTAAGTGCAAACATGAAATATCTTTTTCAGTTATTAAAATTCAGAATGCATTTATAAGTCTCGCTAGAAGTAATTGTAATAAAAAACATACATAAAAATTGCGAATTTTTTATTGATCCATAAAGAGTATACTAGTATGGAGTTATGTTTAGTATATCTGTTACCTTTAAAGTGTGAAATCCTTTATTTCTTAGAATAACTAGGCATTTCAAGAAATAACAAGTCAGTTAAATTAAATTAAATTATTGAATTCTACGATTTAACTAAGTATTCTATAGAATAACGATTACTTGGTCGTTAAAGTATGAAATACGCTAGTGTTTCCCAAAGTGTGGTACGCGTACCCCCAGGGGTACGGGAACAGTTTAGTGGCGGTACGCGTTCTTATACGAAATATCTTACAACAAACGAAAATTTCTCAAATTTTATTTAAAAACAAAGCTAACCATAAAAATTTACGATTACGTATTTTTCTATTGGCTATTTTTTGCAGAGTTAACAGTTAATAATTAGTGGTGTCAACAGCCAGTTGTGATTTTTAACTTTTGTGCACTTTTTTTATAGTAAAAACCACATTCATTTTTTTATTAGTGGTACACAGCGTTGCGATAAATTTAGAAAGGGTACACAAAAGTCATAAGTTTGGGAAACACTAAAATACGCTAATACGGCTTTAGTAAGATCTTTGAATCAGTTCTAGCTGCTTTTAGTCAGTTTTAAACCTCTTATAGCTGCTTTCTGACACGTGTATGTACGCTTCATTCCGTTGCCGTAATCTTCGTTCCGTTCCTTTCAGGCGTAATTATTAATGTGAACAATAATAAATTATATCATTTGCTTTTCCTTATTCTTTATTAATTAATCATCCGCAATAGGGATAAAATGTATTTTTCCAGAGATTTTAGTTATTCACGATCAATTAATTTATAAAAAAAACTTTATTTTTCACTTTCACTTTATGGAATAACTAGGTAAAGTATGAAATGTTTCACCTATTGTATACTTATACTATTCTAATCATCTATTACAATGTTTCCCAAACTTATGACTTTTGTGAACCTTATTAAATTTTTCGTAACGCTGAGTACCACTAATAAAAAAATGAATGAATTTTTTACTATGAAAAATTGCGCAAAAGGTAAAAATCACAACTGGCTGTTGACACTACTAATTATTAACTGTTAACTCTGCAAAATGTAACCAATAGAAAAATACGAATTCGTAAATTTTCATGGTTAGCTTTGTTTTCAAATAAAATTTTTTGAAATTTTCGTTTGTTGCAAGATATTTCGCATAAGAACGCACTTTGGTAAAAACTGATCTATTATATATTTATAGTACCAATTTTTCCATATTTTATTTTTTTAAGGAAAAAAAAAGCTACTTTGTATGGCTGCTATATTTGCTAAAATATTATGCACTTGTGGTGAAATCTTTCTACCTAAAAAATTTCATTGAAATTGCAGGGCTCTAGTAGTCAACAACTTTTGAAAACCATTTGCACAATTACATGGATAGTCATGCGCATATTTCATCATTAAGGAACCCTCCTACAAACCATGTGATTAACCCAGGTCAAAATAGGGATATACACTGCCAACAAACATAGAGAAAAAAAGTGGTAAAACCTCCCTCTGGGGACACCTCTCAGGGGGGAACAACCCCTCTGCGTCATTGATGGATAGTTGCTGAATAAAGTACTCCCTTGAAACCCCCCACGGCTTCCCTTTCTACTATTTAGAATAGTGCTTCTGTAACGTTGAAAAAAAGAAATTTTTACGAGGTTCGTATGGAAGCCGTCGTCCCCCTTTTTTTTCTCTCCCTCCTTGTCCATACTTCTGGCTTAAGAAAATCTCTTCCCCTTTGAGATCATTTGTTGACATAAAATGCTCGACAGCAGATTTATAGAAATGCGAGCGGACAATTGTCAAGCCTTTCTCCACGTCTTCCTATAGGCTTTTAAAAATTTGTCAGAAAACTACATTTTTCTTCAAAAATTTATTATACTGGTTAAATGATATTTACCTGATCAATTATGAGACATAAAAAAAATTACTTCATTACATTGTTTGCCTACATGTTTCTGCAAATTTTATTTCTGAAAAAAAAAGCCAACAGTAACACGCGGGGAAAAAAAAACACAAAGGAAACCTGAAATACACAAAATAACACATCTAAAATTAAAATAACGCTTGCATATGTAGAAAATAGAGTATAAAGTCCGTTAAAAAATTTAACAACAAAAAAAAAGGATTACTTTTCAATAAAACTTCATGTAGGGCTATTACTCGTACAAGTAATAACTTGACCATTCGATTTCTTTTTTTCTTTTTAGTTCCATTATTTTATAGTACTCTTAATTGTCTCCTTCTCACTGTTTTAAATTATACGA
This sequence comes from Parasteatoda tepidariorum, assembly GCF_043381705.1. Classification (NCBI taxonomy): domain Eukaryota; kingdom Metazoa; phylum Arthropoda; class Arachnida; order Araneae; family Theridiidae; genus Parasteatoda; species Parasteatoda tepidariorum. The sequence continues at coordinate 42,251,946 of NC_092205.1, read as the reverse complement.
CTTTCATTAATTTGGTGCGCTATGGTCAAAGTCTGTTTGGTTCTAGTCAAAGTCATGGTCAAAGTTTATATATACATGCATTGTTCTTATTATTATCTGCTCTATTTTGTTACTGCTGTAATTGTTATTTTTGAATACTTTGAAAATTTTATGCATGTATTTTCTTTTTAGTATGTAGCATTACGAAAAGTGGTAACAACGTCGACTTACCTTCTTTTTTTTTTAAATGCTACATGGCATTCTACTATTGTTAAATCTGGGCTCTTATATGCTCTTATTATTGAAACTTGAAAATGAACACGCAAACTAACTCGATACTTTTCAAACTAAATGCCTCGAACGAATTTTAAAGTCAAATAAAATCACAAACAGTGAACTCTTTCAGAAAAACAAAAACTAAACCTATCACAATAGAAATGAAAAAACGAAGACGATCCTGAATAGGACACTGGCTAAAAATTTCCCCCAAAAGATCTAACTAGAAGAGCTTTGACGTAGGCGCCGGATGGAAAACGGAAAAGAAGCCGGCCGAAACTAACCTTCATAGAAATAATAATAAAAGAAAGATATTTCTTGAGATGACCCAGTTGGGGGAGGGAGCGCAAGGAAAACGGCTCTTTACCGGCAGGGACGCTACGTTTGTATTCTCATTAGCCACTTAACATAAATAGACTTAAGGCAAGTCAATATGGCATTCAACAACATTTTAAAATATAAGTTTCACAATCTTTATTCGTATCGAAATAAAACGTTTAATAAAATCAATATCAGATTGAATTGCCAACAGGGTAAACTTTAAATTATATTCAATGCATACTGAAAATTATAAAAAACCAGACAAGTTTTAGTAATTACTAAAAATAATACTGAACCGAAATTGTTTTTTCCCTATAGTATTTATAGTTTCTTCTTTTTTTATCATTTGGATTGTTTCAGCTTTTAACATGTTACAAGTACTCCCTTTTATTATTTTATTAGCTCAACCATATTTTTTTTTCTATATTTTCCATTCATCTGTGTCTTTATCTATATTATACAATGAGTAATCTTCCCCCCACGCTAGCCACACATTTATTCTAGCCAACTATCTTTTCATACGATTGGTTAGAGAAATCAATAAAAAAACACGCCACCTAGGCATCCTATTTCTTAATAAACCTTCAATAGAGAAAAAAGAAGCATTTCTGCAAACCTGAAAACATTATCTGAAAATGTCCCTTTTCCTGAATGTACAAAAGATCATTATATATGAGATCTCAATAAGCGACCGAATGATGCGAATATCCAAAAGAGGAAAGAAAATAAAGAGGAGTAACAACTCAAAAGGTGTCAGAAATAAATGGTTGATACATGAAACAGAAAGAAGGAGTAACAGGAGAAGAAAGCAAAATAGAAAGAAAATAAGTGACAATCAATTTACAAACAAGTAACAAGAAGAGACAGAAAAAGAAATTGGAGCAGCAGGGCTGTTTAATAATACATTAGGCCTATCCTGCTGCATGACCGGTGGCAGAAGATGTCACCTCCCCCCCTCCAAAGATGACGGCTGTATATAAAGGGTTAACCAGATGAAAGTTAATTCGTGCGTTGGAAGCAGACTTGAACTAAATGTTGGTTACTCATGTGTTTGACTTTTACTTCTTGTTTATGGAATCGATTATTTTTATGATCATTTGCTTAAAGATTTTTCTTAAACGTTAAAAACAGTGTTTTACTTTCCATTTTTTTTTTTTCGATTCTATCCACTTTCTAATAGAAGTAGATAAAAATTTACAACAAAATTGAGGGATTAGGTGGGATGACGTTTTCATTCCATTTGCAAAGCACATTTCATCGAATTAATATTAAGACAGATGGAGAAAAAAAAACGCATTTTAGTTTAAAAAAAATAGGCTACTTTTTTAACTGTCGTGAGTTAGTAACAATTATTCCTGACTGTTTAAGTTTTATTATTTAATTATAAAATGGCGCAAAGTGTCAATGCGGCTGTTTTCAGAAAAGGAAAAGCATTTGTGATTGAATTTTTTAATCTTAAAAAAGTTCGTTGTATTATCTGGACGCATAAGAATATTCGAAAATTGAAAGTAATCAATTGATTTAAATGATTTTATTCTATGTTTTAAAATCTCACCAAACTTGGCAATTTTCTCATGGCTGTCGTTGGCAATTAAAAAGGAGACTAAAACAACTATTTTGGGGATAAAGTTATTATTTTTACCAAAATAAATACAAAAACGACTATTTTGTAATCAGTTCCGAAAAATTTGCGACTTTTTTTCTGCATGTTAGGTGTTAAAAAAAGAATGAATTCGCGATTTTTCAGCAGTAGGGATAAAAATCGGTTTCTCTCTGATGTATTCATACGTGACGTCATGAGCTTATGGAGAGACTTTTTCTTTCACTTCATTTGTGCAATAGATATCTCCAAGTCAGAGGCTGAACTAGATCAGTGTTCTGCTATCATTCAAAAAATTTCAGTTTACACTATTCCTATAGGATGATTCGTATTCCAAGTAACGTCAGCTTAAACATCTCATGCGGAATGTTTTATGCCACTGAAGTAAACTGCAAGCGTTGATAACCGCCAGAAACCATAGTATAGTTCATTCACCAGGAGTTGGCACTTGGCTCCTCCTCCTCGGACGCAGAGTTCATTTCGGTGCGGGGGAGTAAGAGGAAAAACACTTTGCCGCTTGAAATCGAGATAAAATCTTATGCACGCAAAGCCTCCACACGGTTTTTTACAGGTAGTCCAATCAGACCACTAACCAAACCAATTTACGAAAGAGCCCTTTAATAGAAAATCTAGTAAAAATAAAAAAGTGGTAGCAAATATATGTTAAATTTTGAATATGATTAATTTGTCTTATATACTTGTTTACCACTACAGATTCAATTCTCAAATATATATGACAAATTCTTCTCAGTCATTTCTAAAATAGAATTTGGTTTCATGTACTCAGACTGTTCACTTTTTAAATAGTCTGCGCAGACTACTTATAAAAAACCGTGTGGAGGGTTTTTTGATGTAGAAGGTGATGGCCAAACACAAACAGTGAATTCTTTTTAAGTCACTTACTTCTCTTTATCATCAGCTATTATACCTTTCGTTATTCTAGCTAATTTATATTTAAAAACTTTTCCCCCGCAAAATATCTAAAAAAGAACAAACTATTCAAATAAAAAGAGAGAGAGAAATATCAACAAAATATGCACATGAAGATTGCGAAATAAATATTTTTGTCATATGATTGCCAAATAGCAGCCTTGTTCACATCCTTCTCCCCAAAATAGCGAAATAGTATCATCCGATACCACGTGATGAAGGCGGAGCCAAGTGCCAACTCCTGGTGAACGAACTATAGCTGTCAGAGTTAGTTTTTGATAGAAGCGTATGAATGTAAAATTTTTAGAATTTAATTACTATTATTATTTTAGAACAAAAATAAAGTATCGATGGATTTGCTTATTTTATTTAGCATTATTTTACAAGTGTACTGAGCCCGTTGTTCTTAATGAGGTAGGAAAATTTAACGAACTGATTTTCGGCATAACAAATAATGTAATTATTGATAATAGTATTTGAAAATTGACTACTCTAATACATAATTACACGCGGAATTTTATTCATCTAACATAACATATTAAATAATTATTTAGTATGTACTATATTATTCATTTAATTTAATTTCACGCGATTTCGATTAACTGTTTATTCACATAACTGTCATATTTAATTTAAAAAACTTGCTAAATCTGATCCGTGCCGTTTAACCATATCGCTATCTATGTTTTTAATTAATTCTAAGTCATATTTATTTATTTAAAAATTCATTTAAATGCCATACTTTCCTACTCATGTCGAGACTCGAGCATTTCAATTCATTCAGTCATGCATACTTTCTTCTTTGTAATCAAAATTGAGTTCTGCAATTCTAACTGTTATACTATCCCCGAATCTCTAACCTTTCATTTCATACATAACTTAATCATTTCATACATAACAGGAATTAATTACAAAATTGGCATTTTAACCTTTATCCGTGAATTTCAACTTAATTTGTACCACGCTAAGTTTAATTTTTTTTTTTTTAAATATTCAAACTAATAGAAATTTTTTAATAAGTTTAATATTTTCTTAAATATTTAAACTAATGGAAATTTTTTAATAAGTTTAATATTTTCTTAAATACTTAAACTAATGGAAAATTTTTAGTAAGTTTAATATTTTCTCAAATATTTAAACGAATGGAAACTTTTTAATAAGTTTAATATTTTTTTAAGTATTTAAACTAATGGAAATTTTTTAATAGGTTTAATATTTTTTTTAATATTTAAATTAATGGAAATTTTTTAATAAGTTTAATATTTTTTTAAATATTTAAACTAATGGAAATTTTTTAATAAGTGTAATATTTTTTTAAATATTTAAACTAATGGAAATTTTTTAATATTTTCTTAAATATTTAAACTAATGGAAATTTTTTAATAGGTTTAATATTTTTTTTTAATATTTAAACTAATGAAATTTTTTTAATAAGTTTAATATTTTTTTAAGTATTTAAACTAATGGAAATTTTTTTATAGGTTTAATATTTTTTTTAATATTTAAACTAATGGAAATTTTTTAATAAGTTTAATATTTTTTTAAATATTTAAACTAATGGAAATTTTTTAATAAGTTTAAAATTTTTTTAAATATTTAAACTAATGGAAATTTTTTAATATTTTCTTAAATATTTAAACTAATGGAAATTTTTTAATAGGTTTAATATTTTTTTTTAATATTTGAACTAATGGAAATTCTTTAATAAGTTTAATATTTTTTTAAATATTTAAACTAATGGAAATTTTTTAATAAGTTTAAAAAATTTTTAAGTGTTTAAACTAATGAAAATTTTGTAGTAGGTTTAATTTTTTTTTTAATATTTAAAGTAATAGAAATTTTTTAATATGTTTAATAATTTTTTTTAAATATTTAAACTAATAATTTTATAAAAAATAATTATTTTCTATTAATAATCATCTGAAATAATGTCCAGAGTAAAAGTACAAAATATTTTCAAGAAGTAGCCGGTAAAAAACTATTCAACCGTAGCTTAAAATTTGAACTTAATTGAGTAGTCAGTTGAATTTGGAGAAGATATCAAACAAATCAAGAGTAAGAGACCCACCGTTATCTTTTTTCAAAAGTTATAATAATAACTACAATAATATAATAATAACTGCAATAATAAATATATATATAAAAAAAAGCCTTAAAGAAATCTTATTCTTCGAGGAAACACTTTGATAACAATCCAATTTTACTGTCTCTTTTCAATGCAATTAACCGAAGTTCAGAATACCAATAGAATGAAGAAAAATGTTCTAGTGATAAAGGAGTACTAACTCAAAATCTGTCATCCATGACATTTTTATTTATTTAACTCTATTATTTATTTAACTTTATTATTATTTTGTATTATCTTGCTTAAAACAACTATTTTTAATATCTTGTGTAAATAAATATTTTCATAATTTCACCAATTGTTTTTCACATCTTTAATATTTTCTTTTTAACTATTGCGAACCACAATTCACTATAATATTTTGCAAAAGTTAAAACGCGGCCTCTATAAGTAGGAAAGATTTCGGTCAACTTTATTATAAAGGCTAAAGTTTCGAACTTAAAAAGTATCATTATCGTATCATTTTCATTCTTCTTCTCTTACTTACAAACTACATCATCCGGGAAGTGCTCGAGTTTCAGAATCTTCCTTCCTGTTTAAAATTACTCCTGATTTCGGCGAAATAATACATTTAGAATTCTATCGTTATCGTTACACTGTAGCAACATTTTATATCAGTTACTATTAAAACTGAACAACCATATTTACTTATGATAGCGGCAAATCGTATTATAAACAACACATTTCCGAAAGTAATACATTAATTACTTTAAAGTTACTTTAAAATGTAGGGAAAAACATCGAGTAAAATTTAATTTATAAAAATGTATTCATTTAAAGAATATAATTAACAACTAAAAATTTTTGACAATTTGTAATACTTTTAAGACTATAAATTTAAATTGAAGATAAATTAACTATAAAAATTAGTTTTGATTCAACTAATTTATAAAACCAGTTCACCTCGTAAAGGCATATATTAAACAAGCAATGTAACTTAAGTAAAGCAAGCATTTAAAGGTCCTTATAATCATTTAGAACATATAATAAGTCAAGATAAATTTTATAAACGAAAAAAAAACAATAATTCAATTGATCCAATTAATATCACCATATTCCTGAGACAGACAGACGTATACTATAATGTTAATGATACTAGGACGAGATTATTAGGGTTATTAGTTTTCTTTATCTGTTAGTATAAAGGATTAGAATATCGTCCTAAAACGAAACAAAATTTTTACCAATGATTAAAGCCAATCTCTGCAACTAGCACAAATTGCTACAGTGACACCACAATTCAGTCATAAATAGTCACACCAGTTATTACAGATACAGACACAGGTGTGGTCACACCATCATGGTTGTTAAGTGTTTTCTGATTTAATTAGTCTCATAGACGTATCGACATGACTATGGATGTTACTTAATCTTGTGACGCCACATAAAGGTCTCGGTGACTATTATAATTGGGCAAAACGAATCATCAAGGCGAATCGAATCAATAGAATAACTTCACTTTGGTGATTCGCATCACTCGTTGATTCGAATAACTGATTCGAATCATTTACTCATTCGAATCAGTGTGTGGTTCGATAATGAAATTGATAAAAATTGGATAAAAATTATTTATCTATTATAAAATTGACTTTAAAATATTTTTTCACATTTTTTCGGCAGTAATAAAATGATATGCCTCAATATCATTTTATTATCTTTTGAAAAAGCATTATTGCTTTTGTAGTTCCTTTCGAATGATACAAACATATTTTAGTCTAATTTTTCCAGAATAGTGGTACAATTTTTTTTATATGCATCTTGTGAAACCTTTGTATTCTTATACTTTTCGGTGAACTGTGAAAAAAAAAAACTTGTTGCAATTACATTATTTTCCTATTACCATAATTAGTTAAGCATCCCTAGCCCCAATAATAGATTAACAAGCACCGACCATAGTGCTGACGTGAAATATCCTCAGTGGTGGACGGATCATGGATTAGAATCCCCTTGCTATCGGGCTAACCGTGGTAGGTTCTCGTGGTTTTCCACACCATCTAAAGCAAATGTGGGTTAGTTTCACCAAAAAGTTCGCCTCAAAGGCTAGTTTGATCAAAGAACTCCCTTGTCTTCTGGGTTGGGTTCAAAATTACTAGGATACGGAGTTGAACATTGATAGTAGTCAAAATACCTATTTTTCTACCTATTTTGAAAATTTGTTTAGATAAAATAACATTTTAAAAAAATGAACACTAAAATACATGAGTACTACTCAAGAATCAAAGCTGCTTCGAATCTTTTAGAATAAAAAGTGGGGATCTTTTGTGGTTTTCCGAGCTATTAGTATATAAATTATTGTAATTCTTTTTATAGTAAACAATGTTCCTCTTTTTTTTTTCAAGCTCCCAGCTCTCAAGACTAAAATTTCAAGTTGGGAGCTGATCGGCAGAAGATTTGTATTTAATTAAGATGACAGTAGAGATTTTAATGGTGTTTCCTGTTTCAATTGATTTGTTTTCTTTTTTTCTGAAAGTGCTGTTTCCAAAGAAGGGTGAGTCTTACTTTTTGTCTTTAATTCTTCATATACTTAACCTTTTTCATGTTCTTAAATGTCACGTTTTATATTCTAAAATATTTACGTTTCCACTCTTAGCATATCTGTCATAGTTTAGTGACTATGCAATTTATATATTTTTTAAATCAAAAAATGGGATGTGAGATAAATTACAATGAAACACTCGGTTTGTGCCAAAATAACACCGTGAAAGCACCGAATTCGAAGCAAATGGCTCAGATTACTGATTCGAGACACCGAATCAATTCAGTGATTCGAATCTGTACTCAATTCTAGTCATCATGCATTGTGACTTGATCACTAAGTCAATGTTGAACTTTTCTTCACAAGAGTCAATTTTGCAAACGCGGTCTCACGTTGAAGTCATAAGATACCATTACCATGGACGGACATTGACACCTTTTAGAAGTGAGATGACTTCACAAATATGTCGCAGTACCGGTCGCAATCTGGTAACGAATCGTCATTTGTCAGTTTTATAACAAAAATAGAAAATGTTGAAGGATTTACTCCTTTAACATTGTTTCTATTTTGAAATATTAAAGAAATAATAAGTTACAAATAAAAAATGAAATTTTTTTAATGTAAAGAATAAAGCGTAGTTAGAAAAGATTTATTTAGTTTAAATAAGATATTTGTTCTTTGGTACTTTTTTGTTTACTTCGCACCAGAGCTGCACAATGTGTTAAATGATATTTGTTAGTTTAATAATTGTTATGTTTTTTATGTGACTAATTTATAAAAAAACTAATAATAAAAAAAATGTGTACTAAGTTTTGATTTTCACTGACATAGGGGGAAAAATTTGTGTTTTATCTCTGATAAACAATAGTAGAATGATATGAAACAATACTGAACAAAAAATCGTTCTACGTTCCTAGTTATCTTAACCATAGAACTATCTTTGAAGTAAAGAATAGCATCTGCTTCCGAAAATATTCTTATCAAACGTGAGCAGCTGTTTGCATATTCCAATCATACTTTTCTTTCTTTAACACCGCTGTGGCAACGCACGTAAAAAGCAGACGAGAAATGTAACCGCAACAAAATGGCCTCAATAAATATTTATTGTTGAATGGAGTAATCTAACAAAGAAGTTCATTTCATTTATGTAGGTACAGAAAAATGTTTTATTTATTATTTGACGAATATTGGTTACATAATAGGAGCACGAAAAAGAAAACTTTCCTATTTACAATATTGAAGGTTAAACAAATATTTGGAAAATGTTTCGTAGAGGGAAAGAAGTAAATAGCATTTTGGAAGATGAAAGCCAAGAGTTAAAATTACATAAATAGAATGTGGAATAAATACGATTTGATTCTTAAAGAAACACGTTTTTTTTTTTGTGTGCGTGTTCATTAAATATGATTTTAGTGAGTACTTTTAACTATTAGAGAAATTTCATGAATGCAAACAAAATAAATTGAGTTATAAACTAGTTTAATTTCATCGTTAAAATTTGAATTTCATAGAAATTTTCACTCAACTCACAACAATCTTATGTTTGTATAATGGTCCAAAAAAATATAGCCTGTCTCAAATTTTTTTAAATAAATAAATTAAGCACTTTTATATTTTCTCTTTGAAAATTCAGATTGTTTCACACTAGATCTGATATAACAATATTTTTTTCTGAATTCAATATAATTCATGATAATAAAAAGGAAAGTATTGAAAAATAAATTTGATAACGTAGTAGATAAGTTTATTTCTTTTAATTTTAAAAGAAAGTAAAAATAAAAATTAATTATGATTCAAATTTACTACCCACGTGCAGACAAAATACAAAAAGACAATTTGACATGCAATGAACAAAATTTGTTTTCTTTTCTTTCTATTAGAAATCACAGATTTCTTGAATGGAATTTTTGTGAATCTTTTGCTGAAATAATTGATGAACTAATACATTAAATTATTGAAATTTCCATTTTGAAGAATTTTTTTATTGTTATAAGTTACTAACTATATACTTTTTTTGTAGTCTAACAAGCCTTTTTTAGTCTCTGTAGTCTTTTTTAGTAGTCGAAAACATTACACAAGCTTTTTTTACACAAAACAATTTAGCCTGCGCAATCTGATGATGAACATTGTAGCGAAATTTGAAACAGTACTTTTTTTATTAAGCAGTGGCAACAAACCACATAATTGCCATTTTCTAAATTTATTTTTCATCTTTGTCGTCTCAATTCTTTTTTGAGACGACCACAAATCATTGATCAGTTTATTATTTTTGCTGATTATGAAGAAAACAAAAAGCTGATAAAACTTTAGATAAAATTGTGAGAATGTCACTAAACATTTCATGCAAACTCTGAAGTAAGAGCGAATAAATTGACTGTTTTGAAAATTCTAAACACAAATGTTTTGTCATACTTAATCTGTTCCCTCGTGATCGCAACGAACTATAACGTTGTTGTATGAGACGAATTCCTGCGATTTCTATATGAACAGTCATTCAGTTACTCTGGAGACGTCTTTAATGTAGCGTGTAGCATTCTAACGTTCCTTCTTTATTGTGGCTTATTAAATTTAAAAAAGAATAATGTTTGATATTCTTCTTTATGCAAGCGAAAACAAAATGGTATCTCTCTTTTTAGAGAAGGAACATCCAAAACACATCGGAAAAATATTATTAAATAAACAGAAAAAAAAAATTATCTTCTGATTAGAGTTAAAACCTAATGCCTGCGAAATCATTTTACTAAATTTAATGATATAACATGAAAGGCCTATTTAAACTTTACATTCAATAGTTTTATGAATCATATTACTTCAAACATTAAAATAAGCAAAAAGTATACATAAGCCTCATAATTTTATATCATTTAATTTTACAAAAATTTTTAAGTTTCAATAAAAATCATTATTTATAAACTAAAAAACGCAAACTAAAGAATGCTTACGAAAAAAAAAAAAAACGATTCTAAAAATTCCTCAAATTAAAATTAAAAATTTTCATTTTTTTTAAATTCTTAATTGGACGTAGAAAACCATTCTATACAGAACTATCATCAAATTAGAAAAAAAAAAATTTTTTTTACAAGTAAATTTTTTATTATAAAAATCATAACACTTATCTGACTCATAAATCCGGAGAATGTCCAAAATGATATGTTCTTCATTTGAAAACTTTATTCTCAAATAATATATGTATAGATAGATTATCCTTTCATTACTTTACGATGACATACCACACAATAAAATTTTATAACTGCAAGATCTCAATATGAATTTCAATATGTAACTTAAAAACAGAATAGCTAAATTATAATTTAAATTTATCATTCAAAATTTTAAAAAAAACTTACCAAGAAAACGATGAAAATTTATTAATAATCAACGCAAAGGATACTATTTCAAGTAATTCGGATGATTCTTTATTGTTGTTTTTCGAATTATATAGATACAGAAATATATACTATTCTATAAAGAAGAAGAATATTCTATAACTATTACAGTTCTGAAATCACATTTATACACTGGAATGAAATAAGCAATGTTGACTTCACTTCAATTCATAATGAATTGAAGACAAAAAAAATTTATTTTACCGTAATACACACATCTGTAGCAGCATGCGATCATGAAATCGGAAATTATGTTGTTGATAATAGAAAGGTAAAAACTAATGAGAAATTGTTCTTCAAATGATAGGCGCGTTCTGTTTCAGAAAGATTTACCAATATTCTAGGTCGTTTTTTCAAGTTTTTCAGCCTTTTTCTGCAGTTAAATTTTTCTTTTTACTTGCTGCTAAAAAAATAGCGTCCTACTCTGTTAATGATTCTGATAGAACTGAATGAAAACTTAATAAATAAAAGCCTGAAAATAACCTATCCGCTAGAGGGCGTACTCGAGCGTTGCGATCGTGAATTAAGTTGCATTTAAGTTATATGTTCAAGAATAGTTTTAAAAACGATTATCCAGCTCTCCCAAGGCTGCAGTATTAGGGTTAAGTTCCAATAGCAACAACTACTTTTTTATTCTATCAAAGCGAAATCCTTCCTAAATCCTAAAATGGAATTGGAATGATATTTTAAAAAGAGATAATGAGAAGTTAAGCAGTGGTGACGAAAAACCATACTCTTGTCGAAGCTGGGTTTCTATATCGAACTATGATCATAAGGAAATTACGACACACGGTTAACATTCTCTGACTTATGGGTGGGAAGCCATATTCTCTAGTAAAAATAACTATTAATGTTTTTATTAATTCTCTAGACATATTTGAGTGGCAACGTTTGTTGAGACACATGTAATAAAAACAAATGGCGTAAAAATGTTCTACGAAAGTAAAAAGAAACAACTTGAAACAGTAAAACCTAAAATCTACTTTGTTTTATGACTATATTTTGTGTTTTGTTTGCTAACGAATGTATAATTTATTAGTCCTTGAACCACTCAGTCAAATAAGTCATAGAAGCTAAAAGAGCGTAAGGACTAATCAATACTGACATAAAGCTGAAGAATAATAAATTAAAGAGAAAAAAATTGACACAGGTAAGTGGTAATCTAATTGATATTGAGAAGTCGTAAGATCAAAATAATTTTGTATTATAAAAGTTTCAAATATCAATATACTTAAAAGCAAATTCTTTGTACGATATCGTAACTATTAAAAATGGCGCAGAAACAGGGTATGTCAAAATTATGTAGAACAAAAATGATACCAAAGCACTACAGATTAACGTTAATACAATAAATAAAAAGCGATGATGCATAATTTAACATGTAATAGTGATTTTTCAAAATTATATAGCAATTTTGAAAGAGATTCGGAACAACAGAAGTGTCTTTATTTACAAGAATTCTTCAATTATAGATTCAATAAAAAGATTTGGATTTCTCACTAATATTAAGCAAATTAGAACACATGGCATTTACTTTAAGCGCAATGGATAAAAATATAGATGAGGAAATGGTTATATCCAAATTTTTATCTATTCTTCCAGAGTAATAAAAGAATTTTGTGCATGGGAATCTGGGAAAAAAGAAAAAAACTTTAACGAATTTAACAGCAAGGTTATTGACTGGAGAACATAATATAAAATTGGCAGAAAATTGAGAATCGTTTGCTTTTAAAAAACAAGAAGATGTTTTAAATGTAATAGTACTTCGTTTATCTAATTGCATGCAAATTTAAAAGTCAAATATACTCGTCTAAAGGCATAAAATGTTTCAAGTGTAATAGTTCATCACATTTAGTAAAAGATTTCAAGAGTTCATCAGATAATTATAATATGAGTAAAAAGAAAGATTGTTATTTTCATAAAACCAACAAGAAACAAAATAAAGCCATATAGTTTCTAACCTTCAATACATTTCTGAATTTTTGGATGTCTGTATAGTTGATTCGGGATCTTCTTCTCATCTGGTAGACAGTAATAGTCTGATAGTAATAGTCTGATAATGAATCTGAAAGATGCATTTAAAAAATGTGTTATACATTCTAGATTTGAATGAAAATTTTTTGTCGGTTAATGCCATATCAGAAAATGATGACGTCGTAAAATTTGTTAAAGATGAGGTGGAAGTTTCTTTTATTTATTATTATTTTAAAAGTTAAACAAAGTAATTCCGCTCTATATGAAATAAAATAAATGAACGAAAAGATGCATTAATCACCAAAGACGAAAATAATGCAAATTCTTTCCATAGAAAATTTGGGTATTTAAACATTGATGGTATGAAGATATTAGTAACTCATTCATCCTGGAGGAATTTGAAAATTAATGAACTTAAGAATATTTCTCATCCTTGTGAAGTATTTGTAGAAGCATAACAAACTTGACGTCCATTGTCACGTGAATATATCAGAGCAACTAGGCCATTGGAATTAATACACAAAGATGTTTGTGGACCAAAAGAACATAACACATGGGATAGGAAGAATAAATATTGTAACATTTTTAGATTATTTATCATATTTTGTGACGGTTTATCCAATTAAAATTAAGTTTAAGGTTACAAAAAATTTGAAGAACTATTTTAGGGATGTAAAATGGTAGTGAAGTGTTTCAAAAATTTGGTTTGATAATGGAGGTGAATATATTTAACATGGGTTTAAAAACTGGAGAAAATTAAGGGAAATTGTTTCAAATTACCCCATTCCATATTCTCAATTAAATGGCATGGTTTGAATTGTAGTCTCCTATGTTAGATATTATTATTTGATTCCAGATCCAAAGAAGAGGAGACCTATTAACTGCAGCATATTTGTTAAATTGAAGTTCATCAAATGCAGTAAACACAACTCCAAATGAAACGTTGTTTCGAACAGAGTCAGATTTATTGAGAAAGAAAATATTTGGAAATAAAAACTTTGCAAAGATATCTTGGTAAGTTAACGAAACTATCTTAAAATTATGGGTTTACATTCACATTTTTAAATTTAAAACTAATCATAACTATTCAAAGTATCTATTACAAGCAGAAATATTATTAAATAACAATGTATTTTGTGAAATAATTCGAATTTAAAAATTATAATAGCTCTTCTTAGCATTTTTTATCAAGTAATTTAAGCTATATGACAAACGCACAGTTATTTTTCAGATAAAATTTGTTTTCTTGTTAAGAAGTCATTTATAGTAGCAGTTTTTTTAATTGAACGGATGAAAAATTTATGTTTAAGTATTTAAAGGACTGTTAAGAGATTAAACAGTTTAGCGTTATTTCATATCTTAGGAAGAAAATGCGGAACCTAACTCCCCTAAATATTGCTACCATGGCTTTTTCGACAAATACTGCTTATTCATGATTTGCTTATTCATGATTTAATTTTGATTTTGACTGTCAATATTTCGAACGCAAGTCATAATTTCAATTTTAAATGCCTTTTTTCCTGACACTTCACCAACTGAATAACTTTATATTTGTTTCCAATTTTTAAAGCATCAAAAAAATTTTTTTTCAAATATAACTCAATATTTTCAAATATAACCTTCAAATCGAAATATTTATAAATAAATAATCTTAGATTAAAACAACTTTCTTATGACATGAATCGAAATTATGAATAAAATATTCACGAACATTTTAAAAGAAAAAAAAACTTATTAAGAACAAAAGTCCATATAAAAACAAAGAAAAAAATACGACAAATATTTGCAACGTACTAGTTTATGTCAAATGCAGACAAGATTTTCCTCAAATATTTCTTCATTCTCCAGGAGATTGATATTTTTTACGGTGTTACGAAACTACGTGTAGCAAAAAATAAAGAGCAAAGAAAAAAGTTATTGCTTTGTAAATTGGTTTGACAAAACATTTTTATCTAATATATGGAAAAAATATGATATCATAGAAGATTAACCTAGTTTACCAAATATTTTCTGAGAATGATTTACTTCGCTTCCCTAAATCCTGAATTATGTTATTGATCCTGTTTTTACTTTATTGTGCTACACATCATTACTGCTCTTTTTGGAAGGGAATTTTCCCATACGACGTTTCAGTTTTCGGTGCTTTTAAGAGAATAGATTTGTTTAAGATCTATGGGGAAATTAAAGCTATGTATAAAAATGAAAAGTAAACAGAGTTGTTTAAAATAATAAATTGCAGATACTAAATTTTTTTTTCTAAGTTAGTCATTTCAATGAAGTCAAATAAAATCAACGTCCATAGATTGTTTCAGCTCGAAATAAAATTTTTATGATTATTTTTAATTTACTTGCAACGATTTTTAAACTTTCCTTTACCAGCAGTCGACACCGAAAAATAGTTATAAAAAAATTTATTCATAATTTTTACTGTTTTATTGTTTTCGCAAATAATATGCACTCGATTGGTTGAATAGTTAATACAAATACCCCTATTCTTATACGGTTTAATTCTTAATATTAGAGTACAGAATCTTCTAATTTGGAAAATTGTAAAGCTATTTGACATAATCTTATTGCATAGGAGTGTTCTATTATAGAAAATTAACACTCATATTCATGTTTTATTACATAAGACATTTAGATACTGTAATAGATTTTAATACTAAAACTAAAGCAAAATTTGATTTACTGTTTATTTCTTTCTTTCTTGGACCGATTTAATAGTTTACAGACTTATTAAATATGCCAATAAGCATTACGTAATTAATTTCTAACTACTTAATCAATATAATAAAGTAGTTGCATTATTTTTTTTTAACAAGACTTTTATGCTTGAGTTACGGTAATGGAAAAAATTGTATTTCACTTCTTATTTAAACTTAATCGATGTAAAACATAAACAACACACCACAAAAAATTAAAGAAAGTCTATTAAGATCGCATTTCTAAAACATGTTTTTCCCCCTCTTTATTTCCGGTGTAACGGATTAATTAAAAATCTTATAAACTATCATGCAAATGATAGCTGAATACCGGTTCTACGTACTGGGTGAAAGAAAGATAATAAATTAAAGTAAAAAGGAAGAAAAAGTATATAATCACTCAACTGATATTGATCAACTATATAACATCAAACACCTTTTCTTTCTTCTATCTAGGGGCGCAGTGTTAAAAAAAAACTACTTTAATTACTCATATCTTGCACAGTTTTAAACGAATTTTTTTTTCAAATTTTACAGCAAAAATTTTATAATTAATTTTAAATTGTTCTAAAAATTTTGATTAATTTTATTGAATATTTTAAGTTATAGAAAAAAACCTAAGAAAAAAAGTTTTTTTTTTATATAAAAATGTCTATATCTACGTGACTATTTAGCTATTCTTAGATATTTTGTGTAGTCATTGAATATAATAACTAAAAACACTGCTTTAAGTTACAAACCTATTGCTACATTTTTTGTCATACGGTGTTCAAAAACATTATTTTCTGTTTGTAATTTGTTGTCGGATCTTCAAACCTCTAAAAGCTTCAGACTTCTCTAAAACCTCTAAAACTTCTCTAAACCTCTAAAAGCTTTAAACTGTATGAGAAATTGCTTAATCGAAACATTTCTATAGTTATAAAATAATTCTCTTAGTATTTCTTGAAAAATATGAAAAAATGTATTGCTATAGAAAGAGTAAAATTACTTTACTTGTATTGTATTGTGTCATAACATTTTTTTTGTGTCATAATATTGTGTCATAACATTCTTTTTTTTAAAGTGCAATTAATCATTTTTAAATCCGGATAATTCTTTATTTCGTTATAATAAACATTTTAATAGAATGTTCTAATTTTCAAATTTAATAGTTATATAATTTATTAACAAAATTACATTTCTTTTTTTTTACAAATAATTTAAGAAAAAAAAATGATAAATGAGAAGCAATCGATGAGAGGAGAGAGCATGATCATTGCTTCCTAGTTTACAATAAATAAATACGTATTTTATTACATCTAAAATATTTCAAACGAGCAAATTATACTGGAATGCTCCATAATCAAATTAAGTTCTAGGTATTTAAAACAATCATACCATTGAAACAATTTTAACTGAAGAACTTTACAGTTGATTAAAAATTAAAGACACACTTAGATAAAAATGTAAAATTGATCTTTTCTTACACGCGTCAGATTTTATTTAAATATATTAAAACTAGTTTAATATTCAAGTTATGCCAGTTTTTACTTTAAGATCTACGGCATAATTTTATATAAAATAATTCTGAAAATAGCAGAAGGAAATACTAACTGTAACTGTGCATTCTTTTTAATAGAAAAAGAAGAAACAACCCCCTCAACCACCCTTTTACCCGGGTGACTTTATGCCCTTCCTTTTCCCTGACTTCACAGAATTCCTTCCGCGTCTTTCTTAGTTCCGAAGTTGACATTTTTGGAATTTCACATTCTCTAGGAATTCGACTTCCAGAGATTTTATTCTTAAACTTAAATTCAGTTAAAGATTCACCTCATTCGCTGCTCTTTTTTCTTTTATCATTTTGACTGGAAAAATTTTTTCATAGAAATAAAGAATTCTTTTAATACCAGAAAAATGTAATTGTGATTTATTGGATAATAAGTTAGACCATTTATATGCTACTTATCGTTTTATGCATATTAAAATTCTCTATATCTTACAATCTCAATAGTTTTCTAAAATAATAATAATAATTATAAATAAATAAATAAGAATAATTAACAAGATGGAAGCACCCGGGATTTTTGTTCAAACCTATCTCTTTTTTGTTTATCTGAAATATATATATATTCTTGAAAGATTCCGGTATGTGTAAGTTCATTTGAAATCGTTGAAATCGCAACTCGCTTTATATATTACATTCTGAGTTCTTATTTTTATTTTCTGTTTTTGTTTGATATATTTTATTTTGTACATTTTTACTTAATGCGTTCGATTTTCGTTTGGTTTTTTGACTGTTCCTCACACTACTGTAATATATTTTGCTTTGGCTATATATTAATACAATATTAGAAAGCACTCTCTTTTGCGGGCATATTAGTGTGAGCTGATGACAAGATTATATCATTATTTTGTTTGGACATTATTTTGTTTCCTGATTTTTTTAATAATTGCTTTTTAAATAAAAAAGAACATTTGAAATATTTTTAAAAATATTTTATTTTAATAATTTTTTTCTCTTTTTTTCATTAATTTTTATTACATTATTTTCCATGTTTTCTCTTTAACTTATAAATATACACATACGAAACGGCTGCTACGGGTGGTTCGACCCATCGTACAAAATCAAGGATTTTGTTTATAAAAAAAAATCTAATTATGTATTAGTTTTTCGTTAGAACTCTCTATAGATCTTTCGAATTAAAAAAAATTGTTAAGTTGTTTTGGTTAAACTTGATAATATGAACATAAAATAATACTTCTCTCTAACTTATCAGGGTCAAAAAGTTATTTTTTCCCCTAACATTTCGAAATTTTTTTAACTTTTTACTATATTTAATTATTTACTGGCTCATTTCCTCCATCATAAAATTTTTCGACTTAACTTGAAATTAGAAAAATAAAACAGTGTTTTCAAACTCATCAGTGCAGAGAGTTTTTTTCTGCTTGCTTTCATTTCGTCGAATTTTATTAAAAAATTGAAGAAATTTCTCAGAAATCAAAAAATAACTATAATTAACAAGCAACGTTCGTTCGAAAAAAAAAATTCCTCACATTAAAGGACATAACTATTTTATTTAAATATAACTTATATCTGCAGACGAACAATGATATCGTTTGACGTTATTGATTCTCCAAGCTCAAAATCTAATGATCACATCCTAAATGTCAGTGACATTTTGAAAATGACAAAAAAAAAAAGAAGAAAAAATGGAAATTATTATTCATTTCCTTAGCTTGCCTTTCCTTCCTTAGCTTTTAATCTTGTTCGTGTATTGTTTAGATCAGTGATTCTCAACCTTTTTTTTGTGGCGGCACACTTTTAAAGATTTCGAAATTTGACGGCACAAAATGAAAAAAATTAGCTTAAAAGTTATTTACTTACCTATAATACAATGTGTTAAATAGTTTGCGATAATAATTTTNTCACGAATTTATATATTACGAATTTATTTGACGATTTTTGATTTATATCACGAATTTATTTGTTTTACTAGAATTTATTTGTTTATGCAGGTTTTTCCATTGCAATTCACTTCTTTCAATTTTTAATAGACTTAATTATAGTCAAAATTATAACCTTCTGAAAGAGATATCAGTTTCAGAAATTTTATCTAAAGATTTTATACTATAGCACATTTCTAATAAGTTTAACAAATTACATGTCATTTATTTGAATTCAAATTTATTTTAATGACTTAGTATTTACTAAAAAGATGTAATTTTTTTTTAAAAAAAAAGTTGTTATATGGATTTTAATGATTGTTTTGAATTCTTAGAATTTTGTGCATTTGCAATGCACCTAAGTTAGTAGCGAGCGAAGCGTGCTTGGTTTGCGAAGCAAACCATATAAGATTGCGTAGCAATTTTCGGGGGTTCGCGAGCGTTAGCGAGCAGGGGGAGCAGCCCACTAGTATATAAAATTACAATATTTTAAATTATCGATTTAGTACCAACTGGGGCATTATCCTTTCAGGTAGTAAGGGAAAACTGTCCTATTTCAGTTGGTAAAAATTAAAAGGTTGCTGGCGTATCTCAGTCAGTGGTCTCTAAAATTATCGTAATTGAGTAATAAGCGCGTATTCTTTTCTTTAAAAAACGTTACTGAGTTGACGATCATAAAAATAATCGCATTTTTTTTATTCAACACTTCTTTATTTTTTATGAAACATAAATTTCTTTTCAACTGGCTTATTTGTTTACCATTTACCAATTGTAATTTTTATAATTATTATATATTAAGTATCAGTTTAGGGAGTATGGGGCAGTAACTCTTAATCTTTTTTTTTTAAAAAAAAAGAAAGAGAGAGAGAGAAAGAATATTGTCAAGTATAAAGCGGGTTATGGCCCTTTATCACCAAAAAATAACAATGTACTGGAAATAATAGGCAATAACCTCTTTATTCCTGCCTGTGTTAATACTCTTATTGTTTAGTAATAATCACATTACAAATAACCTGTAGTTCATACACTGATATTTTCCCTAATCTACCTTTAATCTTATAAAAGAATAAAATAACCATTATTTTTTTATAATTATTCCAAATACTGAAAAATTAAAAAGAATGATTTAATATAAAATAATATGTTACATTTTATTTGGTAGTTAAATAATATTCGAGATTCAAATAATAGTTTGAAGTTAAACTTGAATGTATCGCTGAATATATAAAATATTGCCACGAACAAAAATACTGAGTGTATTCTAATGAATAATACTTTAATAAGTAATACTTTGTAATAAATTAATAATTTTTTTTTTTAAAAATTGCGAATTAAATCACTTGGTGAATTTTTCGATGGCGAATTAGCATCTGTACTTGACTCAAGAATTTAAAATAAGCTCAATTTCAAAACTTTAAAGATGCAAAGGGAAAATTACCTTGAATAGCCTGCTTCATTGATGGTGAAGATAAAATAACAATACCATCAACATAGGAATAATTTTGGTTTCAAAAAATAAAAGCCTTTTTTTCGCCAAAAAGATTATGTAATAAAAATAGTGTTTTAAGGATATTTCCATTTTTCTACTTTTTTCGCCAAAAGGATTGTATCGTCTTCCCTCTCGTAAAATGTTGTTGACGTTCAAACTTGTTAGGACCCCTTCTCTGTCCTTGTTACATATCATACGTCCGGCGCTTTCGTGACCGTATGATCGGCGTCGCATACCATGTGACGAAGAAAAAAATTGCATCTTCTTCTTTGGCATGACAGCCTTTTGAGGGCCCGAGCCTTCCTCTATTCTGCTCTTTTCTTTGCGATTGTTCTCCAGTTAGTAATTCCTAGAATTTTAAAATCCTCTTCCACCCAGTCAAGCCAGTGATCAGTGGACCACATATTTCACCACCAATAGGTCAAGCAAAAAACTGCTTGCTGACCAAAACTATTTTGCATTTTCGAATTAAGGATAGAACATTTATTAAATTTCAGCAATAAAAAGAACTCTTTTTTTTAGGTCGGAAATTCGAAAAAAATTCCGACAGAGAAGAAGAATGCATTAAATCCACTAATAAATAGCTTGTTTATTGACGGTGATAAAATAAAACAAAGTAGTAAATCGATAGGAACAATTCGATTAAAAAAGAGGGATCAACTTTTTTTTTGCCGAAGAGATTATAGGAAGGCGGAACTCTTAAAGATATTTTTACTTTTTACTTTGAGCCAAACAAACTGTAGCGTTATAAAAATAGTTTACTTTTCTAATGATTCAATTACATATCTACGATGTTCAAAAGGGAACAGTAAAAAGTAAATCAACTACGTAAATAGCCTCTTCGTCGACAGTGATAAAAGAAAATTATATCACTCCAGGAATAATTTGATCTAAAAAAAGAAAGGTTAAAATTCTAACATACGATACAACCTTTGACATGGATTTGAAAATTTTCTCTAATACCAAATTGATGCGTTATTTTGCTTACAAATTAAAACATTGAATTTATTTACTTTGCAAATAAGCTTAACTGAGAAATTAAGATTGAATAAGGAACACAAAAGAGAAATAGGATTATGTGAACTGCTGTAACTTAATCATATTAAAAAAGAAAAGAGGATAAAAAAGAAATGATAACAAATCCTGCGTGTTTTGTATACTAGGATTAGACGCAATAAAAAGGTAACCACTCTTACCTCAGAAAAGATTTTATGATAGAGGCATAATTTTACTTTTTTTTTCCTTTTAAAAAGATTGCAGCGTCATAAAGGTAGTTTTTCTTTTCTGTTTTAGTTTATTATTATTTTAGTTGCCTCACTACCTACAATCAAAATCGGCATCGATGCTTCTGATGCATTTCATCATTTCGTTCTGTAGGGAATTGTATGATGAAATCATAAATCACGATTTTCCATGAACTTAAGAAAACTGATGTCACATTTAAGAAAATGCAAATGCCTTAACAATCGCAAGTCATGTATCTGTTTAGAAATTCTTATTTCTCTTAGGGAAAGAATCTACATAGTCAGAGCTGCTTTGTTTATAATCTCATTAGCGAATCACGACATTTATAATTGAGCGATAATTCCGTTTTATCTTCTTTTTTAAAAATTCATTTACACTTTCAATATTTCCTCTAGGATGTATGTTGACCCCCATTTTAGAAGAATAAGTCACGTGATAGTAATGTCATTATAGTATTTCATCTTCTTCCATGCGTATTTTAACTAATCTAAACAAAATACCATCCTAAATAAAAACATGTTTTTTCATACTCTCAAACATTTGAGGCTCTTACAAATTTTTTTTTTTATTTTTTTTATTATTTTTTATTAGTTGAAATGAGCTGACGCAGAAATTTTTCAAAACGAATAGAATTTTTTCATTATCCGAATTTGTTTTTTTATTTATCTATTTAAGTTATTTTAAGAAGTGGTGAACAAATTCATTCTTATTGTAATTTATTTGAATAGCAATACATTACGTTTGATACCACTAGGCAAAATATTTTCTGAAACTACTGATATTCCGTAGTTGTTAGAACGTATGTGCCAATCATAGTTTACTTCTTACAGAAAATAAATTTACTTAGGGCTGCTTTGTGTATAACCTCCTTGAATTGAATCAGGATTTGAATATATTTAAGCGACACGGTGTCCTACATTTTTTTCGAAATCATTTACACTTAAATATTTAGAAATAGGTTCTTAATGAAATAGGTCGATTTCATTATTTTTTTCGACAAAAAATCGTATGGCAGTAGAGCTATACTTGCGTTTCCCTTTTATTCTATGTATATTATAGTAATTCTAAGCTTATATGCCCCCCTTTTTCGACTTAAGAGATAACGTAATGATACTGTGCCATATTAAGCCAATCTACTAAAATCTCCGTGGGGAATTTATTTAAATCAATAAATTCCCAACGGAAATTTGGTTATTAAAATTTGGAGATTTGAGTGACATTTAGCTTTAAATTTGGAAATTTAAAGCTAAATGTCACTTTTTTTGGAGGAATATACAAAGGATTTATTAAGATCCGGTTTATTTGTTCATTTATTTTCGGACAAATCAGAGGGTTTTGAATCGTTGAGATTTTTGATCTTTTTCAAATTTTTAGAACAGGTTTTTCATGCTAAGATATTTGACACACATTTTTTTATTTCTTCGCAATATTTCTTTTTTCAAAAGTTTTGAAGAATTTAAAGGTAAAAAAGCATCTAAAATAGTATCTCACTTGTTTAAATAGATCTGTGTAAGTTTTGTCCTTCTTTGATCCAATCAGTAAATTCGCAATCGCAAATCATATTGGGCACAAACAACAACTTTTAAGGCTATTTCCAACCTTCTTTCCCCCCCCCCCTTCCCGGTATTTTCAAATTTATGAGAGGGTCTTAAAAGTTAAGGTTCATATTATATAAAGGTTGAGTAAGTTACACAGGATCTATGGATTAATTGATTAGCTTTGTTTCTACTATATTTAAAAGCTTTTTTTTCCCCCAGCTAATTTCATGCCTAATCACTTTTAGAAAAAGCACTTTATAACCTTGAAACTTACGAAAAAAATTCAGTTATTCACAATTTCAAGGTCAAATATTCATTTACCCCAAATTACACTACTTGCTCTTTTTTGGTACTTTTCATTAGTAAAATTATAACCTACAATTCATTCAATGCATTCAGAGAAATTCACCAAGTTATTCAATGTGATGATATTCAGTGAAATATCTAACGTTTGTGGTACACTGCCAGCACAAGTAAATTTTGTAGCTCAAAATCTAAGTTAAAAATCCTCGTTTCGTTGAATTTTGAATGTTTTTTTGACTTTTTTTTGGATCAATGTCAACCATTCGTATTTTTTGTTAAAATAGTAAATAGTAGAACACGAATAGTTATCAATTTATTTCCTTTTCACACAAAAAATATTTCCATGCTTAAATCGATGTGTTTTATCAGTTGACCGTCAGTATTAATCTCTCAAAAAGAAATTTTTTTTCTTGTAAACTTGAAAACAGTTATTGTCTAATAGCTTAAGCATGTTTTAACTTCAAGGTATCCTGAAAACGTCAACAAAATCAAAAATATCAGCTATCCAAAATTATCTTATTCTTTCAAAAATTGGTCCTCAATACTCCCATTGTCAAAAACATGTAGTATGAATATTTTTAAAATGAGCAAATATGAATATTTTTGAAATGACATTACTGCCGTATGAATTTTTAACGAGTCAATTAACATGTTTGATGAATGAATGAAACATGATTACTTAACAAACATGTTTGATGAATGAATGAAACATGATTATGTAACAAACATGTTTGATGAATGAATGAAACATGATTATTTAACAAACATGTTTGTTGAATGAATGAAACATGATTATTTAACAAACATGTTTGATGAATGAATGAATGATTATTTACCGAGGATTAACAAACCTCTATAACGAGATGGTTATGGGCAAAATATTTTTTCCCCCTGATTTAAAGCATTTCTCAAAGCATATGCAATGATTACAGTGTTATACATTTAACGAAAAATTTGTCAAAAAATTCCAATACATATATTCATTAAAATGCCAGGTAACTACAATTAAAAACTGTAGCTTTAAATTTATAAAATAAATTATAATTCAATTTCTACGTTTTTAATTATTCCTACATTTTTTAACACGAATTATGAGACATTTGTATGATTTGGATTATAAAAATTATTGGTTACATAAAAACTAAGAAATATAGATTGTATTAGCTTCAATGATTTGTTTTATAAATCACCGAACTTACATAAATTTGCAAAATTGTTTGCTTACATGGTTAGATTTTCGTAAATTGAAATCAACAAAAAGCCATTTGAGACAATTTGGAATTTTTTCTTCTTCTTTTTTTAGCAGCATTGCTCGTTTGTCGAAATGTCATTTACAAGCATTTTTCCCTTTTTGCTCTTAGTGGATTTAGCCGACTTTTTCGCAGCTTAAGACTTCTTTCCCTAGACGGGTTTTCTCTGTTTAGTTGAGCCTTTTTCAGCCTGAGACATTTTGTTTCCGCTTCTAATGATGCTACAACCATAATTCTTCCGACACTACTGAAGTCTGGAATTTTTGCTCTCATATCAGTCAAACTGTTTGAAAAATAAATTTCATCTAGTTACATTGGAGATTCCTTATCGTTTTTCGAAGTCAAGCAAATATATTTGAAATTTAAAAACAAGTACTGTATTTCGAATCCAAAAAAAAATAAATAAATAAATAAAGTAAATAAATAATAATAATAATAATAATAATACATATATATATAATTTTTGAATGAAATACATAATTTTTATATACTTTTTAAAATTATTGTGATACATTATCTTGATTATAAAGTGTCCAATTTATTATTTATTTCACAGCTAAAGCAAAAACTTTAAAACGAGCCTGCCAGGATTCGAACCTGGAATCTCCTGATTCGTAGTCAGGCGCGTTATCCGTTGCGCCACAGGCCCCCATACAGAACCTGCTTTTTGTATAGATTACTATAGACGATTGCAACGCTCTCCCCATCTGGGGTGAAGACTGGTTCCACGCCATTTGCCCTTCTCCCTTCCCTCTCCTCCTCTTTTCAGTTGTATAGGAATATACTACGATATTTTCTTCCTTTCTTAATAATTTTCGTATTTAATTGTTAAAAAATATTTTTTAAATTTCCATGACTCATTCTTTCAGAACGATATTCAATGTAGTTTTCCATTCCATATATTTTCCTAACTTAAAAGATTTTAATCTATTTGAAAATCAAGACAGAAACTAACGTACTTCCTTCTCCTATGGCCCTCCACACGCTAATGGTGAAAGCATGCGCAGTGTTGCCATAGGTAGAGAGTTCTGCTCTACGCTACCTGTAGCCCATTTCGATAGCCAATAATAAGAAAATGCAATTTCTAGTAACTTGTTTTATTTTTATAGCAACGTTGCTGTTAGCTTCTTCATAGGAAATTTCAAATAACACTCACTCTTCTCTACTCCCGGGATTACCATATTGTGTTTCGAAAATTTTTATGAAATTAAACATTCATCCACTCTCAGGAGACAAAATATTTATGTTGCAGAGTTTAAAAAAAATACAAGAGCATAATGTTTTAATATTTATTTGCTTTTTTCAATTTTGCGCATGTGTAGCGAATGGCGTAGAGTACTAGTAAGCTTACAATGTTCGCTCGCCTTTTTCAAATCATTTCTGTATATTCATATATAAAAAAAAGCATTGTTTTCGCTATCACTATTTACTTAGAAAATATTCAAATAAATTTAGACGATAAATGAGTAAATTTAATGGTTAATAATTAACTGGTTAATATTTAATAAATAATCTCAAGAAATTAAAGCGGTAACTTGATTTTTTTTACCCATTGGCAAAATAGGTCTTGGTTTGGATTTGATGGCGTCATCACACTTTTTAACTACAATAATCAGGAGTAATAGTTTACAGTGCGCATGCGTCGTCATTGTATGCGTTGCTATGGCGACCGCTGCTGTTTGATAATTTTTTTAGAATTCTTTTTTTCACTTTTTAATTTTGTTTTGCATTAAGTGGGTGAGTTTATTTTTTTAATCGAAACTTCCAGAGAGTTTTTTCTTAAAAAAGAGTATTTAGTGGTATATATAGTCATTGCCTTTCTTTAAATAAGATCTTTCAGGATAAAACACTTTAAAATATGCAATAATGTTTTAAATAAATAAAATTTAAAAAATAATAATTGTAGCGATATCATACACACAAGACAGGAAAATAGATCGCTTTGTTTCTAGAGGATAATTTAAATTCTCTGATATTTTTCAAGGCCATAGAATTCTCCGCGTTTTAACTTTTACTACAAGTTTAAGAACAATTTACATATGCACGTCTTATAACTCATACTAATCATCGAAATAAAATAATTTTAAAAAAATTAATACCACCATACTTTACATATAACTTTTAATTTTCTGAAGGTAAAATGTTATTGAAAATTTGTCATTTGATTTCTTTTCTCATCATATCTTTATCTATCAATTAATATTTATAACATAAACTGATTAAAAGAATTTGTTTTTTAAATTTGATTTTAATGCAATTAAATTTTTATTCTAAAAACAACTTTAAACAAATTGGGTGAGTTTTTTAGCACTACGCTTATTTTTGTAATTTTCTGCAAAAACTGAGCAGGATCACTGAATATAATGCGTTGCAATCTTGCACAGTTGGTTCAAACAAGCGTAACGCTAACACGTTCGTAAGTTCTACTGAAGCTGAACTTGATCTTAACCGTTGGTAACCGCAACAGTTTAGTTTTACGGATCTAATTCAGCCTGAGTTCTACACAAGCTCTCTAGAGAGCCGAAATTGCTTCGTAGTACTTGTGCTGTCCAAAACATACGCACTTGAAGGCGTCGGATGCAAAAAGAAAGTGCTCGTAGTTAGCGCTTACTCAACTTAATCAAAACCTTCCGATACATTCATTCCTTTCTCAAATAGAGTCATATTTAAACTCATAAAATAATTTTGAGTCAAATTCTTTTTTAATAAATTACATACTTCAATTTATTTAGAAATACACTGACCTAGCTGTCATTTCGCCAATACATTATTAAAGGCATTTCTGTGCAATATTTTATTTATTACTAGCCGTCTGCAGCAACCAGCTGGTTCGCCTTCACGAACTCACCGCTACGCGGTTCCATATCGTTTTCCGCTTTCACGGAGTCACCGCTTCGTTGTTCCACATTGATTCTGTTACATTCGGCAGCATTACTCTTCTATGGCCTTGGTATTTTAGAAACAAATGAAAGGCATGCTATAAAAATTAAGCACTTTGCGGTTCTCTCTTTATGTTCGCCTACATGAAATCACCACTTCGCAGTTTCACATAGATCCTGCTGCTTCGGCAGCATTTACATTTGATTGATGCATTTATATAAAAGGAAAGTAGTAGGAATTAAGTTTTATTATTTAAATTACTAATTAAGAGTTCTTAGCTTTAATATTAACATCAAGCAAACATAGTTGTCTGTGGAGGTATATAATGAAAAGTATTCTCTGCTATTCTCTTAAACAAATTTTTAGTCTTTCTGAAAGTGTAAACTATTTTTCTATTCAATGAATAATAAATGGCGCTATACGTAATATCTGGCTGATACGTAAACAAATATGCAATAAAAGTAGCAATTAATACTATTACTATTAATATAACGATACAAAAACACGGCATTTAACCTTGAAACAAAGCAATAGATCGACAAAATTAAGTAAAAATCTTAAATTATAAGTTAAATTAGTAAACTATAAGTTAAAATTATAAATTAAATTAGTAAATTATAAGGAAAATTATAAGTTAAATTAGTAAATTATAAGCAAAATTATAAGTTAAAATTATAAATAAGTAAAATTATAAATAAGTAAAATTATAAGTTAAAATTATAAGCAAAAATTATAAAAGTACAAATTAAGTAAAAATTATTTTAAAAAAAATTTAAAATCTGTATTCTTTCAACAATTGTTAAAAATTAAAATTTTTTGTTTAAAAAAAAATCAAACTTTGTTTCACCCGACGAACAAAGTAACAGTATTTTCCTTGTCGATAACATACTTCCAGTTTAAAAGGGGAAAAGAATATAAATTTATTAAGTACGCTCATTTATTCCATTTATAAAAGATGTGTGTTGTTTTTTCGCGAAAAACAAATGAAATTATTATGCTGTTTCAAGTTGCATGATGAATTACTTTTCAAAACCACTTTTTCTATTTCCTCTTTCCATTCGTGGTTGTTTGTACGATGGTTGTTCGTATTTTAAAATTCATGAATAATAAGATAGGGTGAGTTAATGTTTCTTCTTCCCAAAACCACTTTATTATATTTGTGAATAGTTCCATTAATCAAAATGCGCATGTGGGGAAAGAAAGCTTGGCAAAAGATCAGTAATAAATCTTTGCACGTTACTTATTAGGAATTATTTCAATATTTATTATGTGATTTATTCTTTGATAATTTATCTTCAAGTTGCTTTCAAAATAATGCTTAAGAGGAATATTAAAAAGGGTATATTAAGAGGAATATCAATAATGCTAAAGAGGAATATTAAAAAGGGATAGTCGATGGTAATTTACTTACAATAGTAATTTCCTAATTTGCGCCTTATTAAGTAATGTTTTATACATTTGGAAATGTTCGTACAGTAAGGAACCGATTATCCGGAACTATCGCTATTCCGGATAACTGATTTTTCAGGTTTTCTGAATCGCTACAAAAAGCCGTTTTTTTTTATTGTTAAACCCAACTAAAAAAGAAAAAATGTTGGGAAATAATCTTAAAAAGAAGAAAAAACGATGAAGTAATACACTAATGATTATTTCCAAAATGATGGTAAGGTAAACATCTTTCAAAAAAGAAAGAAAAATCCTAAAATCTTACGAGGAAAAAAAAATTGTTTTAAAAATTGCGGGAAAATTTATTGATTTTCGTTCCGGTTTTTTGGTTTTCCGTTCTTCTGATTTCCGGATAACGGGTCCTGTACTGTAATAGATAACACATTTCTTCAGATATTAAAATAATGATCGATAGAAGCTTTCTAACAGTAATAATTTTATAATTTACAACATATTATGCATTTTTATTGTTTTATGGGTCGCAAAATATTCGAAATAGTGTATTACTACAAACTTATGGCAGAATATTTTGAATGCTTACAAAAAATCCTCAAAACATCTCAATAACTTTTGATCTAGTGTTCGGATTTCGACATACTAACAGTTGTAGGGACTAACCAAAATTCATACTGAATTAACTTTAATTTGTATAATATCTCAAGAGATATTTTAAGTTAGAAAACTTAGGATACTATGAATATTTTAAGATTGGAGGAAACAAGGTTGGGTCGTTTTTGAACAGTTTTTGAAAAATCTATATATGAAATTATAGGTTTTTCATTATAATATATATATTTCTAAATTTGAAACTTACATAACGCAAATAGAATGGTGCATTAAAATACTTGGACATTTCTTTAATTCCTAAAGCTAAAAATGAAAAATTTCTAAATAAATAAAAAAATTATAAGGAATAATATAATGAAGAATAATATAATATAAAGAAGAATAAATAAAAGTATTTTTTTTAGAGATCTATTTGCTTAATGTTCTTCTTTAGTTTAGCTTTTTTGACTTCTAGTTCAGCTTTCATTCTGTTCACTTCTTATAACTTCAGGTATATTCTGTTTTTATTTTATTTTATGTTTTAATTTTAAAATGTTAGATTAATCACATTTTAATGTATTCTGATATATATACTTTTCAACAAACGTTCAAAGATGCCCCACCAATGCAATTTAATTTTATCAATAACAACTCTAGCATAAATAGTTTATATCATAAGTATATCTATAAAGTAATTTAATAAAATGAGTGAAATAAATCAAAACTAAAGCTTTCAGTTAAATATGCTCTAAAGAATTAAAATAATAAGTGTAAATTAACTCCAGTTGTAAGCTTACAACTTTATTTTGATATATATAATTTAGTGATTACTTTACCAGACAGCTACATTTAAGAAAATGATTAACTTGACTAAACTTATCGGTTTATATTAAAAATTTGGAGCTCATGCACATATTTAAAAAATGTTCATAATTTCAAGGATAAAATTTAAGGTGTCAAAGTGTGCCTCATTCCTCTTACTTGGTTTATTTTAATATTTCTTAGTAGAAATGTGTACGTAGATACGAAGCATGGAATACAACAAAAATATTAATCGCAATTCTCATCGATATTTTAAATAAATTAATTAATCAAAAAAGTTTGGGGAAAAAATGAGTTTTGGGATTTTGGATTAAAAAAATAATTATAAAAGATTATGCTATAATGTATAATATAAAGTATTATAATATAAAGTGATGGTGCATAAAAGATCAAAAATATTGAATAACATTTAATTAAATAAATAAAAATAACATTTAATGAAAAAAGTTTCCAAGGGCTTTAAATACAATACTTTATTCTCACTATGTGAAAAATAATTAATATTTATTGCATTAAATAAATTTATTCAACTTTATCACGTTTCCTTTGAGATAATTGTTTATAAGCTTGGGAAATTGGGAGCAGTGAAATTGGAATTCTTCAAAGCATTAAGCAATAAACTGATACGAAATTTCTTAGCAATTAATTCTTATTCTGTAATTAAATGAAAATTAATTGGTTCACTTACAATTTCGAACAATGTTTTAAATGAATATATTAAACCGTCTCCTTATTTCAAATATATAATAGGCTTACAAATGTTTTAATTTAAATTTATAACTCTAATTATTTAAGCAAGAATTTCGATGTAATTATTTTAGTTTTGTTAATTAAATTAGTTTTTCTTAATTAGTTAAATTTGATCAAGTTTTTTTTAAAAAGATAGAACATGACTTATAATTAAATTATTTATTTAGAAAATATTACTTACATAAAT
The DNA here is from genome assembly GCF_043381705.1 of Parasteatoda tepidariorum. NCBI lineage: Eukaryota > Metazoa > Arthropoda > Arachnida > Araneae > Theridiidae > Parasteatoda > Parasteatoda tepidariorum. The sequence continues at coordinate 42,220,298 of NC_092205.1, read as the reverse complement.
TTATAAATATATATCCATTGAAGACATTTTTGTATGCAAGGTGTTCCGTTATGATTATCGTTGAAATAGATTTTTAAAACCCCTTTCAAAACACTATACACATTAGAAGGCACAAAATAATATTTTATCAATTAGAAAGCAAATATGTTATCAAAATCTACTGAAGAAAGAGGAGCTGAAAATATCAAATTGCAAGCTCCATCAGGCAATTAAACTGGATTTGGTTTATTTCATCCCATATTCCTCACTAGGAATTCAACATAATTTTTAGAACGTTTTTGTTTAATATTAATTGATATCAAACAATACATTAATTCGACCCTTTATATGACATTTTATTTTTGACAAAGATTCTAGAAACACTATTGAAGACGGTGATTGTGAAACCCTCTGTACAATTTCTGCTTCATTAGTTTGCAATTTTTCCACTTCGAAATTGCACAATCAGTTTTATATTAAAGTCAAAAATTTTACACTTAAGGAATAATTAAATAGAGTAAACCAGTGATTCCCAAAGTGGTCTATATCGACCCCCAGTGGTCGATGACAGCCTGCAAGGGGTCCATGTCAAATGAGAAAAAAATTGGGGGTCCATGAAATGAAAATGGGGGTCAACGATAGTGGATAAGCAGGTCGTGACTTTAAGTTTGGCATTTCATGAATGGTATAATCAACATACACTGATAGTACCCTATTTACTTACATTATACTACCTTATAATATAAAGACATATATTTATCTAAATTCTACATAATTTATAAAAGTAGCTATGAAGTAAAAATTTTATTAAAATTTAAGTTATTAGGATTATTTTCTGATATATGAAACTGAATTATTATGAACTAGCAGTTGCCAGCAACTCCGCCCGCGTACGTTTTTATTTTCTCTGCGTATAAGGTTTTATTTTGTAACAAAAAAGTATTTTTCCGCTGTAAATTAGTTTGAATTTTATTAATAAATATATAAAATTAACATGTGTTTTTCACACTACACTTCACTACAGTTAGAAATTCAAATCTTTCACACTAAGTAGCACTATATCAGCTGTCAAAAATACATTTGATGTTGATGAATTTATAAAAAATCAATATCAGGTAAAAAGGGGGTCTATCCAAAACCGAAAAAAACATGGCAAGGGTTCTACGAAACAAAAAAGTTCGGGAAAACGAATTATGACGTTTTGTCTAGTACAAAAACAAAATTTAATGTGGAATAATGTAAAATAAAAACTTTATTTAATGTTGCTTGTTATGTTCTTTTTCTTTTAAGACAAATTATTCTAAATTAACTTATATCCTTACCACATATATTTCCCCATTATGTACGACTAGTAGTAATATGCCTTGTAATTCTAAGGAAAGTAATTCTTGTCTGGAGTAGTATAATAGTTAAGAACGAATTCACTTAGTTATGTTAGCATGAACAAAAAGAAAGTAAAGATAAAGTGACTTAGAGAAGGAAATAAATATTAATTAGAACGAATAGAGGAAACAGAGACGAAGAATTCATGCTGAATATTTCATCACGTTCATAAATATGTAATGAATTATTATATTTTTCATTTATTAAAATAAATTTTTAACGTCGTCATGCTTACGGCGAAATACTTACTTTTAAATTGTTTTAACTCTCATTTCAGCAGGGGAAAGTATGAATAGTAAGTGAATAAAAATGATAAGAATAAATTCTCAATACTGTCATTTGATTCATTAGTTTTGATATAAGGAATCGGTCTATTTACGTGATGTTTATGAGCAATTATTACAGTTTAATTATATAGGGGGTTAGGATATCTAGACACTTGTTTTAAAGGGGTTATAGGTTTACCCTGGACGCCAATTTATGCCAAAAACGTATTTAAAACAACGTATAACTTATTTTCAGTACAAGTACAGTTATAGTAATAAAGCGTAATAAAGACTTCTAAAAACGTATTAGTAACATAAAGGTACGCATCTCCCAACCCATTTTTAGGGCTATATCTTTTAACGGCCATGGTAGGAATGCCACATAATTTTGTCACTCAAACGACGTGAACAGTGCCTGAGATGGTACCCCTCTTTTCAAATTTCCTCATCGCAACCAACGAGAGGACTTTCAGTCACGACAGATTTAACGTGCATCTTATCAAAACACGACAGATATACACACACCGGTTGTTGGTCGGCTGTTTGGATCAAACTCACAACCCCCAGCTCTCCAACCAGCGGTGTGAGTAAACTTGTAGGTATAGGTAAAAAAAAAAGACATTAAGTGATTAACTTGTGTTCTAATAACCGAAGATTTCTACGTACTAAAATCAATCGTACAGGGAGAAAGTTGCATGCAAAAAAGTGAACTGGACAAATCTTCTAAAGAAGGCCAAGGGCCACCCTGGTCTGCCACGTCAGCAATGATAATGGGGAAAATCAATCTTAATAGATTAAAAGATAAAATAATAGAATAAAAGATTATCTAATAGATAAAAGATTAACCTCACATATGTTAATAAATTAGTACTAATTAAGAATTAATTTATAAAATCAGACACAAAAAAATGCACGTTCTCTAAATATTTTTTTTTGTACAGATTTGATTCTTCCTATGTTTAATACACAATATGGAAAGAAGCTGCAATCGGAAATTCAAGGATTGGACAAAGTAAATGGAAACACTTCGATACTAACACATTTTTTGATATTTCTAAAAACATACTTAGAGAATCAGTTTATAAATTAAGAAGTGTTTAGATCGTTCGATTTCTCATACACATCAATGAAGTTTAAAGCTTTTGAGGTTTGACCGACAATAAAGTACAAACGGAAAAAAAAATTTTGAACACTCTATACCAAAACAATGTAGTATTAAATTTGTAACTTATAACTATTATTTTAGTTATTACATGCAATAATTGAACCAAATTTCGTAAACCAAGCTTAATAATAGAGGTATGGGCATTTTTATAAAAAAGAACTAATTTTTTGGTCTTACGTTATACCTTTGAAAATATTCAATAAAATTAAGCAAAACTTTTGCATCAATTTAAAACTGATTACCAAATTATTGCTTTAAAATTTGAGAAAAAAGGGTTAAAAACTGCGCAAGATATGAGCAATTTAAGTAGTTCGTTTAAGTAATTAGCATGCTCTGAAAGAATTAAAAAAAAAAAAAAATTCTTAATTTTGTAGTAAATTGTATTTGGCAACTAATAAAAAATGTCCGATTAGAATATCATAAAAATTTTAAAAAATTTGAGCAATTTTCTTAGTAGTTTTCTTACTTTTTAAAGGAAAGCTTAAAATGATAAGGAGCTTTCCACAAATTTCATTTTGTACTATTAAACTAGATTTATGAACAAATGATAGTACCCTTTTAATGATGGTAAGGACAATATATGATGCTAAGGACAACAGTGTGATGGTATTAGGAAATAAAATATGAGAAAGAAAAGCTACTTTTATAGGGGATGATCCTCAATAATGCCGGCATAATTTTAATAAATCTTGTTTAATAGTACAAAATGAAATTTGTGGAAAAAACTTCATCATTTTGAAATATGCAGAAAATAATCTCTATAAAAGAACTACTTTATATACTCATATCTTGTTCAGTTTTTAACGAATTTTTCACAAATTTTAAAACAATAATTTTGTAAACAATTTTTAAATGCTTGTTTAAAAAGTTTTGTTTAATTTTATTGAATTATTTAAGAAGTTATAGCAAAACAAGGTGGGACAGAAAAAATTATGTCCATATCTCCATAAATATTTAAGCTAGGTCTACGAAATTTTGCGCAATTATTGCATGTAATAACCAAAATAACAGTTATAAGTTACGAATTTATTACTACATTTTTTGGCATAGGGTGTTCAAAAAATATTTTTTTCGTTTGTAATTTATTGTAAACCTCAAAAAGCTTTAAACTTCTTTAATATATATGAGAAATCGCACGTTCAAAATGCTTCTAAATTTATAAACTTATTCTCTAAGCATTTTTTAAAAATATCAAAAAATGTGTTATTATCGAAATGTTTCCATTATTTTGTCCAATCCCTATATATGTTCCTTATTGTTTAGTCAGGACAGTGGTCGAAAGTTTAGTCCTCTCAATTAATTTTATTATTTAATTAATTTTATTTCTGATTAATTTATTTGTTAATTATTTTTTGCATATTTCGAAATATCTAAAGAGCTTTTTAAGCGAATCAAAAAATTTATCACATAATAATGTCTATTTTCAGTCAGTTCCGTGCAAAAAATAATTTTCATAAAATATATCTCATCATATTGTCAAGAATTCAAAGTTGCCGAATAAAAGTTTTGTTAATTGACAACGGTATCTAAATAATGATATTACTTAGCTTCGTAGGAATAGGGAAAATATCATAAAACCAATTTTTCTTTTTGTGTGTGTTGGAGAAATCGGAAGTACTGCGCTAAAAGCACAATTTAAAAAAAGAAAGGAAAAAAAAAAGGAAAAATAGTGTTTTATTACAAATAATCACTAAGTCCTTCTAAGAGGGATAGAAAAGGAAAATGGGAAACATATTACGCATATTTTCAAAAATACATAGATTAATATTAAAAATAGATTATGAAAAATGAAAAAGTTTGAGTTTGATTATGTTGTTATTTTTAAGCAGAAAATTTGACTAAAAAGGTTTTTTTGAATCAAACTACAACATTTGAACTTCAAGGGATTTTTTTTGAGTAAAAATAATAATAAATGGCTGAGTATCTATATACTAATTTTAGTTTTAGATTATTTAGAAATAAAATTAGTTTAAATAAATTTACTAAAGCAAAAATAGATACGAAGGTCAGTTAAGTGGATAGAAAAACACATAAAATATTGATGCTAATTTCGTTTATTTTGAAAGTTTGATTTTTAGGTTACTTTTTTTTTCTTGAGTGATAAATTTCAAAATAAATTTAATTGGAAAAGACGTTGACAAATAACAAAAAAGAAGATAAATTAAGCAAAGGCTTTGATTTAAATTTTTCTTTTTCTCATAAAAAAAGAAAGAAAGATGAATTGACTGTAAAAGATGGAAACAAATGTTAACTAGGAAAAAAGAAACCGGACATGTTTATATTATACTCAGTAAAGGGAAAGAATAAACATAAAATAAATTGAGTGAGTAAGATAAAATCAAATACAGCGAAGTAAGAAACAAAAAGGAATCACAGACTAAACGAGTTAACGATTTAGTTTTTTTCCCTTTTTCCTCTGCGTTATAAAATAAGAAAGTTTTTTATCTCTCTGAAAGAAATAATTCATATTTACGTAAGGTATTTTTATTTTGTTACATTAAATCTCTATAGGGGATTAGCAACCTTTTTAAAGCATTTTTTTATTTATTTATTGTCTAAATTATATATTTTTTGCTTTAATTATTTGAAACGCGGCTTAGTCATTGAATTAATTTTGTGGTTTAAGGCAAGAACAGGCAATTGTAATGATTCTAATCTGAACAAAAACAGCAAAATAATCGAAATTTGAATTAAAAAATTTAGTTGACCCGATGTCATGTTATTAGTATGAAAATATTGATTTTAATATTTAATCAAGCAATTACAAAACTTAATTCCAAGCATTTTATCATTGATTTTTATTGCATTAAGCCTCTGAAATAATTGTTATTTTATAATAGGATTATCATTGAACTTTCTGGATAAAAAATCAAAGTAATTAATTTAAAATAATTTTTGATTAACTAACTTTAAATTATAATTTAATTAATTGAATGTAAATTTAAAATCAAAAAGAAATTTTGAATTGTTCAGGTAAATTCACATAAAGTACTGTTATGCTGTTCAAAGCACAAAACGCAATTATTCCACACTGGTATTGTTACGCTATTAAATTATTTATATCATAAAAGAATTACGATACCATGTTTTATAACAAACAATAATTGAAAATTAGAAAGCTATTGTCAATTGCAAGTTATACAATTTTTTAAGACCTCTATAAAATGTAATTTTGTGGGACAAAATTCAAATATTAATGAAATAACTAAATGGTTCAATAAAAGTATTTGATAGAATGCAACATATATTTTTAATTATAATCAATGTTAAGAAAATTTTATACGAATTTTTGGTAAATTAGTTTCCGAAGTAGTTATAAAAGTTTTTGATCTACGTACTTAATAAGTTCTAGAGATGTGCGTTGGAAATACAAAAAACGAAAATTAATTAAAGATCCTAAATTTTCGACCAATCACTTCTGACTAAACTATTCGAATAATTTTCCAGATTATGGTTACTTATTAAAGTTGTAGTGAATAATCTGAATCAGTTGTGAAAAGAAGCAGTATTTTGTTTTTTTAATAATTTTTTATGGAAAAATGTGACCTAAAAAAAAAATTTACAACGGACTACACTCAACAGTTTTTAATCTATTGATCGAACTTTCATGTTTTAGGACTTAATCTCAAGAGGGGTTGACGTCAAACATGCTAATTACCTAGTGTAGACGATATTTTAATACAAAACAATTAAAAACATTTTCGACCTTTTATTAAATTAAATAAAACAAAATAATAAATAATTAGTACAAAAAAATTCGAGCATGGAATTATTTTTGCTTGGATAAACAGATTTTATAACCTGTGAAAAATTTGTTTATGATCCGCTTAATAACTTCTCGAGATATAGTGAAATCAGGGCCGGATTAACCTATAGGCACACTAGGCACGTGCCTAGGGCCTACGAAATTCAGGGACCTACGAAAAACTTGGGAGAAAAAATTTGTCGACAAAAATAATTTAGCTTTAAAAATAACAAGTGTATTTTGCACAAAATTATGAAGATACAAATAAAAAAAAAATATTTTTCGGTAATAAATTATTTTGCAGAATCTTATGATCTAATATATTACTTTTTTGCGATTTTTGGATTCAACGAAATCTTGTATTATGCTGTCGAATTCCAAACTACGCTACTAAAAATGTAAAAAAAAATATGCAAGAAAATTTTAGCATATATTTTGAAAAGAGGGGAGGAGGGGGGGAGGAGGGGAGTAGGGGAGGGCCCAAAAACGGCTATGCCTAGGGCCTACGAAAGGTATAATCCGGCTCTGAGTGAAATGCGCAAAAATTAAAATTAACAATTAAAGGATCCAGATATTGGACCACTCTCCTGACCAAAATATTGGGACCATATTTCCAAGATTGTGGCTACCCACTAAAATATGGGGATCAAAAATCAGAATCCGTCGAAAGAAAGGAATGCTTATTCAGAGAAAGTAAGTTTTTTGAGTCTGATTTCGTAACTTAAAATGCCGTCTGCACTAATTAACTAGCATATTTAAAGTCACTTCCTCCAACCATAAAGATTAGAGTCCCATTACATGAAGATCTAATCATTAGATTAAAAGTTATTCAGCGTATTCCGTTTATTTATTTATTTTTTTCTGGGAGAGGGCACAGTGTGTCTAATGGGGATGTTTCGCTCAAAACTTATTTAGAATAAATTTCTCTGAACTTCTTTTTCGTTTTTTAATTTAAAAAAAGGCTGGAAGTAAAATCTATAAAGTAATTTGAATATTTTATAAAGATCGTTTAAAATGTTATACCTAAGCGAAGAAGAGTTAGCATATTTAAATCGTAAATATGTGTTGTTGTGGCTAATGCCACTTACCATTACTAGCAAGCCTGTTTGATGAAACCAATCTAATCTGCGAATTTAGGGCAAAGGGTGCGTTTCTTGTTTTATAGTGGCGACATCTATGGCCAAGAATACTACTTTAGCCACACACGGGTCACAGCCAGTTTGCAGGACTAACCCATTCAAACATTCATTCAATCCACAGATTGTAATTGAGACCTGAACCAGAGAACGATCAATCTTCAATTCAGTACCCCCAGAGATATTTATTTGTTATGGGAACATGGAGGACTTTGCGACCTGACATATTTAACGCGCACCCGTCACCATATACTAAACGGGAAGTCTTCGGACGGCGCAGATAGAACTCACGAACTCTAGAACATGGGCCCAACACTCAACCAACCAGGCCTATGAAATATCTAAATACCTTATTTAAAAACATGTTTTAAAACTACAAAAGTTAACGAATAAATAAATAAATATAAATAAATAAATAAATATAAATAAATAAATATAAATAAATAAATAAATATAAATTAATAAATAAAAATAAATAAGTGAAAATAAATAAAATTCAAATGATGAAAATTAAAAAATTTTATTAACAAATTGGTACATACAAAATCAATCCCTATCGATAAAGAGAAACTTTGTGACGTTAATGATTTCCTTTCCTCATTCCTTATAAAAACGAGCATTTTTAGAATTAACTCTGTTTCACCGAAAAATTAAGAATTTTGCTCAAAAAAAAAAAAAAAAANAAAAAAAAAAAAAAAAAAAAAAAAAAAAAAAAAAAAAAAAAAAAAAAAAAAAAAATATTATATACTAACCTTAAAACAGAATACTAACTTATTTAGTATACTGACCTTAAAACTGAAAAATATAAATATTTAAATAACCCCAATAAGTGTTTCAAACAATGAAATAACTTTTATTGAAATGTATCTTTAAAAAGATTAATAATATTTAAATTATCTTTTTTCGTTGCGTTTTAAGCAGATGCCTGCCATTATCATAACCCTGAGGTCCGTAAATCATAGCCAAGCATTGTTAGAAACATTTCGTTTTTCTTTATTTAATTTTCTTTATTTATTTTGTTTTTTATTCCTTCCTTTTTTTCTCTCTTTCGCGTGCATATATTGGAATTATTATTATTATTATTTCCAGACCGTGTGTCCCCTAAATATAATATAATTTTAATTGCTAAAAAAATAATGATTTTCAGTTTAGTCTAATGATGGGATAAAATATTATATAACTAACAAAATACATTAAAAGAAGTCGAAGCATGAAATAGTTTTTAAAATAATATTTAAACAGAAAAATACGTACAACTACGTATACGTATAATAGTATGCTTAGATCATAAATAAATAGTTGAAACACATATAAATAGTATGAAATAATACATGAATAGTAGATGAATGTGTAATTCATAATTTTGTTTACATACAAACAAAAAAAAATTTAAATGATTATTTCATGATTAATTAATTTTTTTAATATGATTCCATTTTTTGAACTACAATTTCTTAAAAAGGATCCTCCAGTTTGCCTTAGCGAAGTTTCATACCTTAGTTCATATTTGCTCAAACTCTCTAATTTATCGTCGCTTTATGTAACTAATTGCCTAACTACCTAACTAATCGATTAACTAATCACCCGTCTTATTTCTCTTAAAATCGTAAGTGCTGTCGCCCTGGATTTGGGTGTTAAACCTAATGTTACATTTTGCTATGCTGCGTTAAAACTATAAAACTTGGTTACCATGGTGTGCAAAAAAAAAAAAAAAAAANAAAAAAAAAAAAAAAAAAAAAAAAAAAAAAAAAAAAAAAAAACTGCCTAGGGAGATAGATGGAAAAAAATGATTTAAGATTTGATTATTAATTCGAGAATTATCAAATATTAAATTTGTAGTAAAAAAAAAAAAGACATGTTGGGTTGATCTACTTCCCACTAAAATACAACTACAGAGTAAAAGTTGACGAGCTGAGTTTTAAATATGAACTTTATAAAGCTTTAACTTTTTTTTACGAAATTCTGAAAGTTTTTAAAGTTCAACTGTTTCTCTCTCTCTTTTTTTCTCTTTTTTTTTTAGAATTTTTTCACTTTTTCGTTTGTTTTAAAGAATATTTAAGTATACATTGTTGCAGAGAAACTTACCTTCCTCGAGATCCTAATTTTATAATCTCGCGTTTGACTTGATATCAAAAGTAACGAAACAAAAGTAAATATATAAAATAAAGAAGAAAAAAAAAAGTAATTAGATGTTGCCAAATATAAATCATAACATTTATATCAAATTGTTTTTTTAAAAAAAATATAAAATTCTCAAGCTGAAAAATAACCCATTTCCAATTTAAGCAGTAAGTTTAATGTTATAAATTGTTAAAACTTAAATTACTTCACCTTTATTACTCTTTATTGTGTCCCATTCTATATTCCCAGGTTTAAAAAGGATTTTTTTCTAGTACAGTTGATTATTTTTCAAATGCAAGTAAACCTTCATTTCGTAATGATTAACATATTGACAGAATTTTACTGCATAAAATTATTAATAATTTTATATTTTAGAACAAATTGCTTCTTTTTTTTCGTAAAAAATACCGACTTTTAAGGGGGGGGGGAAGGTGAATATGGAAACCGCGATGCGCAACCACAAGATTCGTGAGAGGCAAAACTTCAAAGTGCCATTATTTCTATAAAATTGTTTAATGAAATCACAGACGTGCACAAATAATTTTGACTTCATGATTATTGGGAAAATAATAATACTAAATTCTATCAACACAAAACTCTTTATTTACATTGAAAAGAAAATACATTTTGCAATGTCTCAGTTATACGCGTAATTCAACTTAAAGTAACATCAGTGGGACTTCTGTTATTGCGGATTAAATGACAAATAACTTATTTCAGGTTGTAAGGTATTAGTTTAAGCAGGACTGTCGATTTTTTTGCTAGTTATTTATTGTTAGCTTGTTTTTTATGGTCATTAATTGTTTATTTAGCATTAATTGCTAATTTTTTTATTAATAATTGTTTATTATTTTGTTTGTTTTTTGTGAATTTTAATTTAATTGTTACATATGCTTCATAGTAAAATAGCATTTGTGTAATAACAATTCATAGTACAATAACAATTGTGATCAGTGGCGTGCCCAAAATATTGTGTCGCGTGCCATTGGTTCGCCATCCCTGTTCTAGTATATTAGAATTTCCACCAAAACCTAGCAAAGTAATACGAATTATATAAGTATTACTAACAAATAAGGTATCTAAAGGGTTACTCGGAAATCAAGTTACATTTCAATAATTTAATTGAATAAAATATACTGTAAAATATTTTGCGTACATCATAGTGATTGATATAAACTTTAGGAAATGCAAATTTGTGCAAAAAAAAAATTAAAGAGTTGTAAAATTTCGCCAAATACACGATAAATAATACAGAAGGAGAAAAATCACGTTTAAAATATAAATAAAAGAAATAATTTTAAACGATTTCTCGTTAGAGCTCTAACTTTGTAAATAAATTGTTATTATAAAAAATATCTGAGAAAAAAACTACCTCTTTTTGGAAGTTATTGGCTCATAACGTTGAATTATGCTAATAGTTAATTACCAAGTGTTAATTTCAAATTGCATACATCGATCTTTTTATTTTTATTTTTATTAAAATTACAGAGGTTATATTTAAAATTGCACTTCATATTATAACATGATATCAGCAGAAATAAATTTTGAGAAATAAATTAGTATAAAATATTGAAATTTTGCAGAATTATTGTATCAAAATAGAAAAATATCAATATCATTCGTACATCGATAGATATTAATATCACTCACGCTCTCTCATACATGCATACATTTTGTTGGCTAATTGGAAAATTCGGTTCTTTGCAACCTGCCAACGTCACTTAGGAATACGCCAATGAGGCTCACTGCAATCAGCTCTACAAATTATGACGGCATTTTGCAAAGAGCCGAAACTTCTAATTAACCTAGATATAAACATCTTATTTTCAAAGGATTCTGTAGGGGAAAAACAAATTAGCTAAGAAACAAATACAAATAATCGATTTCATTCACTTGTATTATCTTTTTCAATTAACTTAGGAGCCGCCCGGATTGTGTAGAGGTCTGGGAACTGGCCTTGCATCGGAAAGATTCTGGGTTCGAATCTCGGTTATGGCATGGATGTTCCTTCATTCTCTGTACTATCTGTCCTAAATGTAGGGAGCAACGTTGACCCACCTAATATGGTCCCTCTGAAAGAATGGCCAACAAATCTGCCCGGGAATATGCCTGAATTGACGAAATGTTAACAAAGGTGGACATTGGAAATTAAAAAAAATTAACTTGGGAATTTACCTCAATAACTTAGGTTTTAGAAGTAGTAAATCAAAAGATAATTTAGAAAATATGAAACTGAATATTTTAAATTTATTTGCATAGAAACGCATGCATTTTTTATTAGTGTCCAAAATCGTAAAACGAGCAAATATTTCCGACTCCACTGCCCGGCTTTTAATTCGAAATTGAATTTACATTGGTTTTTAACATTTAAATATACATTCATTAACAAATATGTTCAGAAAAATCTGCAAAGAAAGAACTGATTCAACAAATCAAATTTATTTATGTTATTAAAACATAAGACAGTTTGATCTAATAATCGTAATTTTAGAAAACATCATAGAATATATATAATAGTCTAGAATATATTTAATGGTACTCAATATAACATGTATCATTGATATAAAAAATATTTCTCACTTCTGCCCTTTTGCTCTTCTCGAAATTAATAATAAATCTCATTTTTGGAACTGGAAAAACCAGACAGTTCTTATTTAGTAAATTGAAAGTTCGTTGAACTGGAGCGTACTCGAATGTTAATTTATATAAGGGTATAAATTGTCGCGAAACGGACAGATAATACAATAAAACGAGAAAAACTACTTACACCGACGAAATGTTTTAGTGGTTATAATCTTTTCCTTTCATGATATTAAACGTCTTAAACTTTTCAAACGTATACTGAGGCTTTCTTTTTTTTTAGTCTCGTTGCATCACACAAAGGTTAAAAGTTCTTAATTGAATTTAGTAACAAAGAATAATAAATAATTTTAAATAATTACTGTAACCCAAAAGGACTGTTGCGTTAGAGGACTTAAAAGGTTACCGAAAATTACGGTGTGTTAATAGTAAAAAATATTTTTATTAGCAACTATATCAATCAAAATGACAGTCTTTAATTAAGTAAATTGTCCCATAATACTAAGATATGATTACCGATATTTTCTTTATTTTACTTCCTTTATTTTGACGTCACACTTAGTTCATACAATTGCGCTTGATTTTATTACATCCAATGCGTAATTTCATTTGTGTATGAGGCAGTATATCCGCTTCTGGCTCTCGTGTCTTCAACCAGTTCTGTAAAGTCGGTAGTTGAAATGTCCGACTCCGTCTCTAACTCTGACTCCGACTTATACTCAATTGAAATTTCCACGAAATCCAAGTGTGAAATATTAATGTTAAGTAATTGTTAATTTTAAATTGTACATTTTATGTAATATTTAAGTAAAAGGCACTTTATTTGAAATTATATATTGTAATAGAACATAAGAGTTGAAAAAATAAATTAAAAGAAAAATATTTATACAAAATATTGAACTTGTGCAAAATAATCATGAGAAAAGAAGAACTTATCTACACATTACACGCTTACTGGCACACAGATGAAAGTCGCATGAAATTTTTTTTTAAATTTTTTTTTATAATCGTTGATGAACAGCTGACTCAATTTTTAACTCCGTAGCCTTGCAATTTTGAACCCAATACAGAAGATAAGGAAACTCCTAGATCAAGTATTGGAAAAAATTTGCCTTCGTGGAGGATTTTTTGATGGAACTAACCCGTATTTGCGTTACATTGAGATGAAAACCACGAAAACATCTCACGGTTTGTCTGAGGGAAAGAGGGCTCAAACCCATGATTCGTATACAAACCAATACAGAAGACAACGGAACCCATTACAGAGGACAAGGGAACTCCTAGATCAAGTATTGGAAGAAATTTGCCTTCACGGAGGTCTTTTTGATGTAACTAACAAATTTGCGTTACATTGAGATGAAAACCACGAAAAACTCCCATTGTTTGTCTAAGGGCAAGAGGGCTCAAACTCATGATTCGTATACCACTGAGGAGATTTTAAGTTCCCACTGTGGTCTATGCGAGCCGAGTACGGAATTCGTATCGACCAGCCATCGCTGGAATTTGAACCCGGCTGACCTCGAGGCGAGTGCTTTTTCCCCTGAGCCGCCATTGCTCAAAAAGTTGTTTACTGAATATTCATGAACTAAAAAACTATTACAGTTGGTAAATTCAATTCATTCGTATATTTCTTTTTTTATTTGACTCAGTAAATAAATAAATTTGTCAAATTTCATTAAAAACACAAATCACATTTTCCATTTCATACACTGACATCTGCAAAATTAACTTTCATTTTAACTTCTCGGCTCCAACTCCACAGCCCTGCATTTTACGAACCGAACGAAATCATAAATATTGAGATAATAGTTATCATGAATTTCAGTCTGTCAAATTTCAAAATCTATTATAGACGAAGTTTTGTAGCTTTAGATTATAACAACAACATATTAAATAGAAGTAATTTATTTCATTTCATTCTATTCTCAATTTGTTTCAAACTTTTTATTAGTTTTTTATTTTAGTCCCCCCTCTCAAATATCTGATGGATGACGCGTTACTCACTAAGTTGTCATCAACGCCTGATGCATTGATCATAAGTAACAAAAAATGCTTTACTATAATTATGCTATAATTCATCAAAAATAAATAAATAAATAAAAATGACGAATCAAAAAATTCTTTAAAGTTACAAATTGTGATTTCACTGAGAAAAAAAAAGGAAAAAATCTTCTTACAAAGGAATTAGAAAATATTGTGAGCTATATTTTCCGATGTTTCCAATTATTCTGAAAAGCGCTATGCATTAGATGTAAATTCTCCAACCAATTCAAGAAGTTTTAACACAAAAAAATTACTAGAAATTTTTTTATAAGTTAAAAGCTTTCAGTTAAAAAAAAAATACTTTCAATTAACATTTATTCTCCCTCCCCCCCCACACACTAAGCGAATAAAATGTGACGCCTAAGTCATGTGGTATCCGTTAAGTTTGTTCTAGTGGTTTGGAGATAGAAGGTTGAACCGGAGAATAAAACAGAGAGATGTGAATTGAGACATTCTATATGGTCTTTTCACGGGTAGGAGGACCTACTTTTTTAGTAACTGTTTCGGTTTGAGTGTTTATGTTTGCCTCATAACAGGCCTCATGAGTAAGGTGATCTCCGAAGCAAGAAAAGAGGTTCAACCGGTTCTATTAGGTAACAAGCTCTGTTTTGTATTATGTTTGAGAAAAGTGAAACCTTTGCACTCTTCAGAACCGGTTTTTTGGGTTATGCTCAGTGGCATTTATGATAAAAATTTGAGTTTTGGCTTTAGGCTTGGTTAACAGTTCACTCAACTACATCACAAAAATAAAATTTGATTAGTTGTCCATTACGGGCATTTTACACTTAGATAGCCTTCAGCGTTTAAAAAAGATGTCGGATTACAGCAAATCACCTTTTTCTGCTGATTACCTACGGGATTACAGCACATGGAGAATTTTTAACTTCTCTTCAACTTCATTGTATCGTAATTTCACCTCTTCAGGCACTACCCATACTTCATTACGGAGGTGGCCTCATTGGCCAGGTACTCCGTCTCACCTTCTACCAGTTTACGCATTTAACCAGCTAAAATTTTATTCATATCTTCATTTTACAACCTTCAAAAATTCCCTATTTGAATGTAAATGAAATTTTCAACTAAATATCTTGTGCAAAATATATTATCTACACATTTTTAAGTTTTCTTTTCTTTTTTTTCTTTTTTTTTCTTTTTTTCTAGGCATTGGCTAAAAACATGGCTCTAAATACCTTGGTGTTATCAGAAACAAACCTTTTTTCTTCCAAATAATTTTTATTTTTCTTATTTAAATTTTTGTAACCTTATATTATTATTCTTGTAACCTTGTATTATTATTTTTGTAACCTTATATTTATATTATTGAATTTTTCTTATTTAAACTTTTGTTATTAACTAACAACCCTGTTCTCCTTTATACATATTCAGTACTTAAAAATCTGCGAAGCCACATTAGTTGAGGCTGCACTGCACATAAATTGTAAATTAGATTTTTTTTTTAAAAAAGAGAATGAAAAAAAAAACACACCTCGAAATGCTTAACTCAATCACCTTAATCTCAAAAGAAAACAAATGCGAGTGAAATGTAGCAACGACCAGTTTCCAGGTTTTTCAGTTTTCAGACGTAAACAACTTTTTTCGCCATTTTCCCAGGGATGTTTTTAGTCCAACAGCCGGTTCTTCAACCTCAAGTCACAGGAGAAAGTGTCGCCACTGAAGCGGTAAATGCGACTTGTTTCTTTAGAAGAAAAAAAAGAAAGCCAAGACAATAACTACTTAAACACCGTGTTAAAAAAAAGGCAGTGTACGGGATGATGCATGTATTTTCCCTTACGGAGGTTATGGCCTGAAGGTGATGGTGTTGTTTTCTGCATTATAGATAATAAACACCTTGTTGCTTAAGGTAATAGAATATGACTTAGCCAACCGTTATGATAAATGTGCAGGAAACGAATAAGTAAATAAAACCGGAAGAAAACATAGGTTTAATTGACGTAAAAGATATTTCATAATGAAATGCAGATTTAAATCTTACCATCATTTAAAAAGGAGAATGAACTAATAAATATGATCAGCACTATACCAAAATGCTTTTTTAAATAAAGTGTCCTAACACGCACTGTAATTTCCAATTAAAAAAAATCAATGAATTCAAACTTGATTTGATTCTGGAGTTTCAAAAAATTTTCAAATTTTAAAAGAATTTATAAGTTTTGTTTTAGGTCATTTTTACTCATTAACTCTTCTTTTATATAAAGTATTTTTAAACACCAAAATTCCCTTTAAAATTACGGTTGCTTAAAATCATTGGTATGAAATTTTATAATTTTGCTAAACACAACGTTATTTTAAGACAGCTAGCATCTTGGAAGTTTCTTTTTAAGGCTTGGTATGCAAAATTTGCATTTTTGAGATGCATAATTACAAACATAGCATAGTTGAATATAGAAATAATTTGAGAAAGTTGGAAATCGCTTTTATATTTTCGGCAAATCCTAAAATTTGCTGAAATTTGCTTTCTTTACCGTGATGAGCTTTAACCACCATCTTGAATTTATTGAGAGGGAATACTTCACTGTTGCCGTCTACACTAATGGAGTATTTATTTATTTATTCCTATGTATTTTTGGCGCATAATAAAACGTAACCAAAACCAAGTTGGTAGGAATGAATGATTTGAAAATTATAAGCGTTTTATGCATAAATATTTAAGAATCAAAAATGAGACTTCTTATTGGTAAATATTACTTCTATTTATAATGTATCAATTGCTCATCCTCTAAACATGTTTTTATTCATTATTAAAAAAACCATTTCGAATTTTACTTTATGAATATAAAGTCAACACTTTTAGCTATGTTTTATATAAAACGTTGTAAGTTAGAAACATATAATAATTTAGTGACTTTGCTCATGTTTAAAATTGATATTCACTATGCGTGCGAATAATGTTTTAACATAATATGAGAAATGATACAACGAATTCTTATTGACACCCTAGGCAAAATTGTGGCTCACGGCACAATAACTTGAAACTAAAATATGTTTCTGTTTCGGTTTTTATTCGATTAAAATTATTCATTTTTGGAAAATAATTCTCTAAAATTCAGTAATGAATTAAAACATATATCGATTACACAATTTCTAACAGCAATCCGATTTTTATTTAATGAAAATTCTCTAAACCCCAGTAAAAAATAATAATGAGTTTACAGATATCATCTTCGACATCTCCTTCGATTATAATCCAATTTTTATTAAATAAAATATTATTTATCTCTAGGAAAAAACATTCTCGAAAATTCAACACGAGGCAATAATGATTTTATGTCGATTGAAATTCTGTTTGTAATTCAGTAATCATTTAGTAAAAATTATTCATTTTTACTTCATGAAATCATTCTCTAAAGCTCAATAAGAGGTAATAATGAATTAAGTTCTACGTCTTAATTTACGTTTAATGAAATAATAATTAGACTGATGAAAACGTTAAAATTAATTGCACTTTATATACAACCTTGACGGAAACAAGATCAAACATATCAAGAATTAATTCATCTTTCCTACCTGTACCTTGACCTGTCCTTAACCTTACCTTAGATTCAAAGACAACGCAAAGAAGGAAAAGCGACGAAAATTGAACCCCTTTACTAATAATAATTACGAATTTTGAGACTCGAAAATTACCCATTAGTCTGCTTGTAAAAATGAATTGCCTTAAAATAATCGTAAAAATAACTTTAAACAAACGAAACTGTTAAAGCTATTAATTACAATTCCTATTGACCTCTTAACCTAGAAGTCAGCTTAACGGAAAAGCTGTATTTCTTAACATACGTATGTGGATTTTTCTATCTGTCTATCATTTTATTAAAAAAAAAAAATGATTGTTTTATTGAAATTTACCCCTCTCCAAAGTAAACATGGATACTAAATAAATTAGTCTTCCAATTAAATATTTTAATTCTGGTTAACGCGAACCATAATAAAGTCCATTGAACTTTTTAAAGAGGTTAAGATGCTTTATTGGAATTATTATTTTGCATAATACAATTAGGTAAATAATTGCCAAAATTTCGCTCTCTACAAAATAAAAATTTTTGAACCCTTCACCATTAAAACACAAACATCACCGATATAAATTATTTTATTTTAACCCAGTAAGGGTAAATATTGTTTAAAGATGAATATTTTAATTATACCTTTTGTGAGAAAGATTTTTTTGAATTTATTTTTATCTAAACTACCTTCGTCTATAATTTTATCTATTCAATTTTATCTTTTGCATGTTTTTTTTTTTTAAACTTCATATTTTCCCTAATTATCTTTGTCTTTAATTTTTCCTGCATCCTTTGAATGTAAGATAGATTTTTTTAATTTTTCATCACTTAAATTATCTTTGTTTTTAAATTTCCCTTAACTTTTGTTAAGACAAAATTTATTGTTTTAAAAAAAATATCATTACCTAAATTATTTTTGTTGTAAATTTTCCTGCATCTTTTGCAAAATAGCTTTTTTTTTTTTACATTCTTCATTGCCTAAATTTCCTTCGTCATTTGTGTTCTTATATTTCTTACAAGCAAGATTTTTTTCTTATCATTGTCCAAATTACCTTCGTCTTTGATTTTCTTGTATCTTTTGCAATCAGGATTTTTTTTAAACTTACCATTATCTAAATTATCTTTATCTTTAATTTTCCTGTATCTTTTGCCAGACAGATTTTTTTTTTTTTTTTAATTATCATTACCCAAATTATTTTTACCTTCACCTTTCTTGGCGAAAATGATTTTATGAGTGCTCTGTGAAGTCCATACACCACAAAAGCTAGTTACCTACGATAAAAAGACGAAAAATGATATAATTTATTACAAAAGGCGCAGTTTTGAAAAAAAAAAAAATTCCAGAGATTATATTTGTAAGCTATTAAATTAAAAATGAGGGGAAAAAACTTGCTTTCGTATAAAGTTCATTGCGCGAGCTAAACAACATTGCACTATGGATAAATTTACTTTATTTAATACAAGTTACGCATATTTAATTACCAATCATTATTTAAATGTATGTGTCGAATTGTAGCTTGAGGTTTCTTATTTTTTGATCAAAATTAATACTACAATTTAAAACTTACCCAAAAATGCTTATGAAACATTTTTTGGAATGAAATACATTTTTTAAACATTTCATTGTCTAAATATTTATGAGTTTCAAATGTTGCATCAGGATTTATGAATCAAATGACATAAAAGCAAACACAAACAAGTAAATAATCTAATCCTCCAAACTGTGCATGAAAACTTAAGGGAAATTCTTCGTCCGGAGTTCGAGTAGCTGTTCAGGCGGGTTTCTTTAATTCTTTTTGCACTTAATATTTCATTGATGTTTTTAATTATTGTTTAAGATTTATAATGCAGACTGAAGACAAATTTTCGTGATAGCCAATATCTGAAATATATTAATTAATTAACAACATTAAATTTTCACTATTTATCTATGTGTTGTAATTTTTATTATTACTTAATTACGTATTAGAGAAGAACTTTTAAACTAAACTAAAATTTAGATGATAAATTGTGATTTTTCAAATTATTAGCGCAGTCGGTAGAGCAAGAGTCTTCGGTAATAGGACGGCTCCGATTTTCGTTCGAATGTGTTATTTTTAATCATTTTTTAAAGTTCCTTGTATTATTTATATCTTGTTTAAAGTTTAAGACATATAATGCTTACTAGAATCAAATCTTCTCGATTAAATCCGTCGTCAGTGAAAATATGAAATTTATTTATTTAAATATATATAATAGTAGATTTTTGAGATTTCTTTACGCGTTACATTCTTTTTCTTTTTATTATTATTACTATTTTGTCTAGTGTAGAAAATTGTAAAGCCGAATTGAAATATGGATATTAAATTTCGNCAGTGAAAATATGAAATTTATTTATTTAAATATATATAATAGTAGATTTTTGAGATTTCTTTACGCGTTACATTATTTTTCTTTTTATTATTATTACTATTTTGTCTAGTGTAGAAAACTGTAAAGCCGAATTGAAATATGGATATTAAATTTCGAAACGGGATAGCTTAGTTAGTAGTAGAACGTTAAGCTTTTAACCTAACAGTAGATACTTTTTTTTCCCTTCTCCTTTTCCCTGCATTATTCATTAATGTCAAATTTCAAAAATGGCTCCCTTATCTACGTCCCTTTAGTCCAAATACTCCAAAAAATTATCGTAGTCCTTCCTTAGCAAGTACTTTTTTTTTTCAAAAATATTTTTTCATCGGCCAATTTCACTTGAAATGAGCCAAAATTGAAACATGATTATATTTCATTTTTCATCCATTTATTTATATATTGCTCGGCTTTTACATAACATTTTAAAATTTATTAATCTTTCAATTTCATTATAATCTTCATTTAATGTATTACTATTTCTTTTATTTTTAATAAAATTACATATTTTTTTTATAATTTTACCATATTTTTTTATCTTTGAGAATTTTAGAGATTTTATCACACATCATTAGTGAAAGTTTCTAAAAGGTTGCTTTAATCGTAGTCATTATAAATTTCACGAAATTGTTGCTTTAAGTCATCTTTATTACTCGTCTTACTCGTTTAAATCTATCTGCTAAAAATTATCTACTTTATTCATTGATTTACTTTTTTTATTACTATTATTATTTTCTTAATTTTACAGACTTATTTTGTGTAGTGTTGATCTTTGAAAGAAGACTTTAAATCATATTAATTTCCTAATATTTAAGAATTAACTTCATTTCAGAATTAACTTCCTAGCAATGCCTGTTTTTTTATTTCGAATGCATTATTAGATTTTTTTATTTTACTGTTATTAAGTATTAATTTTTGGTAATTAAGATTAATTTATAATAAATATTATTATCTACCTTATTTTTTTAATACACGTGATCAAATAATTTTTTTTCTTGGACTGTTAGTGAAAGTTTTGACCCCTGAAAAGTGACTTTTAGCCGTATCAATTTCCTGATAAACGAAAGTCAACTTCTGACCTTGCCGTGACCTTAACAGACAGCAGTAGTAAAAGCGCTGAACGAAACTTCTCCTTTTCCCTACTTCACACAAATCCCATTCTTTTTTCTTTTTCTTTTTACTTTTTTTTTCTAGTTATTCACCTGACCCATAACCGTGAAGAATATTTAAGAAAAGGGGGGAGTGCATAAGCATCCCCTGTAACCAATTCTTAAAATGATCAGCTGTCTTTCAATTGCCAGGTAGCAAATTTTTTTTTTCCTTACAAAATACTTCTTTCCTTTTTTTTTACCCTTCAGAAAGCGTTAGTTTTTTCTTTCTTTTTTTCCCTTTAATTTTTTATTGATTTTTTTTTTCTCTTTCGAACGCGTGTGAGATTAGAACGTGTACTAAACACAACACGAGTTGGGGAACTTTTTTTTCCCGCCTATAATCCAGATACCTCATAGCTGCAGGAAATAGCACACTTTTTCCCCACCATAAATGTTTGGGGTGTTTTAATATATTAACTTTATTTTCTTCCGGGATCGTTTCGTGGGCAAATCAAATTTTTTTAAATAAAAATACAGTTATTTTAGAGGTAAATTCTGAAGAAAAAAAAATTGAAATATACTGAGTATATTAATGAAATAATATCAGAAATAATAAATGAATAATAAATTTTTTTTTATGAAATATAATGAAATAATAAATTAAGGAAATAATTATGTAAAGAAATATATCGAAATAGATTATAATAAATGATACATTAAATGAAATACAGTGGTTTTGAAAGTCGTTAAAAAAATAGCAAATTTGAAGGTGTCAAAAGCCTTTAAAATTTGTTGTAAAAAATATTCTGTTATTTACTTTATTTGTTAAAATATTTATTTAAATTTTTGATAAATTTTATTTCAACAATGTCCATAGTTTTTAACAGTTATCGATCGATTCACTGCTGAATTAAGTTTTTTTTTCTAAATTTTTCTTTCAAATATTACTGTAAAATTTCTATTTGAAAACTGCCGTTTATAGGGAAACCAAAAATGCATTAAATATGTGTATACTCAAAACATTTTTAACGTATTTACAAATTTAAAGTTGTTACTGCAAAATCAGTCTTCACTTTGATTTGTTAATAACTTTAAATCAGTTGCATATGCATTATTCTTATTTTACTAGGAAATATATAAATATTTTTTTTTTCATTTCGTAAGGCAATATCAGATATATTTGCTTTTTTTTTCTACGTTATGTTAATTTTTTTATGCTTCTTAAATAATAAATTCTTAATGTTTTGTTAAAAGAAATTTTTTATTTTGGAAAGCAACAATGATCAGATACATTTGCTAATGCAATGATTTTAAAAATCAATGTCAGATATACTTGTTGTAATTTATTGAACTATGTAGAATTTTTCGTCTCTCTCTCTCTTTCTTTCTCTCTCTCTCTCTTAGTGTAAAAATTATTTTTCCTAATGTAATTTCTTATGCTCTGAGAGACTGCAAGGACAGCGTTGAACGAAGAGTAATTCTAAGATCACCTTAAAAAATCAGTTTTTAAATTTATTTCAAATTCTATTTTTACGAACTTTTACACGTGGATAGTTAAAGGGAACATAAAACTTAATTAATTGATGATTAAAATTGATAGGAAAAATGCAGTAAATCTCACCTTTTCAAGGCAATGAGTTCGATGACTGAAAATAAATTCTTTGATATTGATTAATCTGTGAATGAGTTAAACTAATATCATTAAATAAGCATCCTTTTAAGCAATAGAGTAATTTAAAGATGCATTTTGATAGAACATTTTTACAAGCTGTGAGGAAGGATAAGACTTCTCCCTCAGTTGATGATGGTTACACCAAGTGAAAATGAAATCTGAGAAACAAAGAGTAATAAAAGATAAAATATAGCATTTATATTCAATTAATATTTAGACATTGAAAAGATAGTCGTATGACATGAAAGATTCAGTTCTCAAAAACCACACCCCCTGGCTGTAAAAAAAAAAAAAAAAAAAAAAAAAAAAAAAAAAAAAAGCAGAGATTTTTTTATCCAACAAAAATTTCAAATCAGCATTTTAGAAATTTAAGGAAAAAGTTTTTATATTTCCTTATTACTACTACACTTTCCTAAATTGTTCCAATATTGATTTATAAGCTATGTATCAAATCCGCAATCAAGAACAAAATATATGTCCACAAAAATGGGACAAATTGTTCTACAAACTGCCAAATGAAACATCGATTGTAGCAACACATGCTTAAAACTTAAAACTGCACAAATTATGTACTTTTTTTTAATAAATAAATATAACTAGTAGACAAAAGAAGCCATCATTAAAAAAATGCATGCAGCTAAAAAATAAATTAAACGCATCTTAATTATTAGAATATTTTTACGCACGTGAGAAGTAGGATTAATTTAAATGATCGCAAAAAGACATGACTGTAACTAGAATGCAACAGATAGGTTTAGATTCATCAGATTGATCAGACTGGTGTCTTACTATTCCTTTTTTTTTTTCGCTGGAGAACCGCGCGTCTTAGGGCAGTGTTCCCCAAACCCCGGTCCGCGGATCCAATGCTACCGGGAAGCCCATTTCATTGAAACTGAATTTAAATTCCTAGGTTTATACCCCAAATTAAATTAAAAATATGCGTGTTTCATTAAAATTTTATTTATTTAAAAAAAAGGGGTCCCCGAAGGTAGTGACATAAATTTTTTAATGTTTAAAAAAAAAAAAAAAAAAAAGGAGGAAAACCACCGCAACTATTTTTTCTTTCAATTAGTTTTAATAAAAAAAATCAATCATCATAACTCATAACTTTAAATATCATAAATAAAACACGAAAGCGCGGCCTCGAAATTTACATTGGAACTAATGAAGAACAGTAACAGCAACCAAAACAAAGCAACGGAATAAACTGGACATAAGCAACACACTTCGGGTGTCAGTGTCTCCGATCACCCCCTGATGGAACCGTCTCATTGCAAAGAAGCAAGCTTAGGGTTATTGATTTAACGTTCTAGTAAGTTGAAATGTTAAATCACTTTATATTTATTTTTTGGTGTAACTGTATTTTATTTTGAGGGCATGTTTAAATACAATTAAATTAAAATTAATAAATCAAAATAATCTAAAATATAAACAATCAAGGCCCCCCCCTCCCCATCGGGCCACGGTAAAATTATCAAACGTTGACAGGTCCGCTTTGATAAAAAGGTTGGGGAACACTGTCCTAGGGGACGCGTCATAAGTTATTATTAGCCGTCTGTTCTATAATTTTAACTCCGCCGACCGAAGATTCCCCGTGAAGTAAATGGTGACTGAAGCCCGTTAAATCTGTCGAGTCGCAAAGTCCTCCATGTTCCCATAACAAATCAATACCTCTCGGGTTACTGATCCAGGAGTTTCCTTGTCTTCTGGATTGGTTCAAAATTACAAGGCTACGTAGACTACATCAGTAGTCGTAAACCCAAAAAAATTGGGTCGGCTGTTCAACGACGGATATAATATAATTTTAACGTATATGACGCGTTATAGCATGCAAACGGTCAAAGATAAGGTGTAGGAAAAGGTCCAAAAGGAATACGAGATTCACAGCTAATAAACTACAGATAAATCATTGTTTACTTTTGGCTAACTTGAATGTTTACTTTCTTCTGATTAATGCTGCTTTACATGCTGGAGCTTTTAAGTTGCATCTTCGCATCTGCATTAAGTTGCATCTTCGCAAGACAAATTCAGGCCCAAGGCCCTCCAAATTTTCAGGGGCCCCTTACAAAATATTTTGAAATTAAATTACTGAAGAGTAGTCCTAACAATGGAAAAGAATCTATTGAGCTGCATGATCCAAGAGAAACATTCTAAGAAAGTTTGGAAGCAGACATTTGGAGATTATTTTTCTGAGATAAAGTTTACGTATCTATAAAATATAAAATAACAAAATAATGTTATGTCAAAATAAAAATAGTTTGGGGTGGGTGACCACTTGGATCAGCCTGCGTAGGGACCAAGGGTGTGCAGTATTGGTCCTCGTTAAACTGTTCTACCGTAAAGTGCTCGACTTCACGCGCAGGTCGTCGGGCTACCGAAGCGGGGGAGCCATCCCCTCCGCAGAGGATCAAAATTGTGATGGAATGTCTTCGGATCATCCTCAGGGATGTTTCCCAGACCGTCGCCCATAGCCCATTGTGCAGCTCTAGTGCGACGTAAATGAACAACAACAACAAAAATAGTTTGGTGGCCACAAACAATTGAAATCAGTGATTTTTGCTAAAAGTCACTGATTAGAGGAATTCTTTTTTTATTTAATACTTAAACCAACACAAAGCTAGCCCACCTTTCATTAATTTTTTACTAATTTTGAGGCCCCTCAGAAATCGTGGGCCCTAGGCCCATGCCTATTGGGCCTAGGCGATAATCAGGGCCTGTCTGCATTCTTATACAAAATCAAACTTTACAATCAATTGCAGTTTACAACAGCTGCTCGAAAGAGCGATGATCAGCACCCTCTGTTGGTTTAACGCTGTATTTCCGCACACGCATTCTTACATAAAATATGGTTATGTACTTTTTTTTTACATTTATACCCTGCCTTAACACCCTGTAAAATTTACCAATCAGTGGATTTGGATATGTAATAAGTACTTGTAAGTTACAAATGACAGCAAAAGATTGTTTTGCAATCCTCAATAATTTGTTAGAAAAAAATTATTTTTATAGTTAATCTTTATTTTTATATTGTTCGTGAGATATTTTCGAATGTCTTCGTTTGTTAATTCCGCCACTGGAAAAGACAAAGAAAGAAAGAAAAAACCCACCTTATGTTAACGACTGCAATTTGTGGAATTTTCTATAACCCTATAAGGTCAAATATCAGGTTCAGTTATCTAAGTTCTATACTTAATTGGAAAGAAACAAATCTAAGTTGTCTTAACAAATAAAATTTATTGGTCAAGAAAAGTGAAGAAAAAAAAAATTTGCGGAATTGAAAAGATCTTATTTGTTAGATAACTTTAAATGGAAGAACTTTATTTTCTTTTATTTAATATCTTTTTTCTTTTCTTGGTTTAATATCCTTTTTTTTTTATTAATAAGTTATCCGTAATATTTATTTCTCGCTCATATCTACAAATGAAAGAAAAAAGTTACAAGGCGTGAAGAAAGGGAAGAAATGGCAATTTTCTTTTTTTTCCTTTCTTTCTTTTTATTGTTGTTATTATTTATGTATTTTTACAGAATGTGCAATGTAAACTATCCTCGGTAATAGATGGATCATGGACTCAAATCCTCTTGACATCGGGCTAACCGTGGGAGATTTTTGTGGTTTCATAGAGGTTCAAGTAAGTTTCAGTTCAAAATTCAAAGGTTACGGGGTTAAACATTGACAGTGGGTCAAAAGTGGGTCGGAAGTTCAGCGCCGGTTATAAAATGAAATAACGAGTGATGCGGAAAAACTCTTTTCACTTCCACGAGTGTGGAAAGCGCAACCTTATTTAAACGAGAGTGAGACAAATAATTATGTTTTGGTTAGAAGATCAGACAGTAGTTAGTCTTGCTACGTGCGAGTTAATTCCATTTATTAATGCATTGATAATTTTGAGTTGTACAATTTTTGATCTGATAAAAAAATAATTAAAACTTAGAATTATTTTTTGGGGGAAATTTAAAGTCAATGATCTCTGACATGCAATCAATGATCGTATCAAAATTTATCTGTACAGGCATGGCAGAATGAAATGATTGGGTTAATATCCCACATTTTTTCCAAGAGTGACATTTTTACATCTAACTGCTCTTAAATATTGTTTCCAGATAGGTATTTTACAAACCTCTAGAATTTCCACTAGATGGCACTCAACAAATACTCACGCCAGGTGGCTGAGTGGTAGCGCTTCGCGCTCCTGTGCCACAGGTCCTGGGCTTGATCCTCGGGCCGGGCAAGGTTGACTCAGCCTTTCATCCCTTCAGTGGGTCGATAAATGAGTACCAAGCATGCTTGGGAACTAAACACTGGGGGTTTCGCGTTCGGCTGACCACCAAAAACGGAAAATCTGCTCCTGCACCCCAGAGCCCAAGGTCAAGAAACCTGAGATGGGCACTGTAGGTCTTGGCCCTCTATAGGCTGTCGCGCCACTGAGTTTAGTAGTTAGTTTAGTAGGCACCCAACAAAAACATTTTGTTGCTTATATGGTGTTTTTCACCATGTAACCTGAACAATATGAAAAATCTGATATCATTATATTTCCCAATTGATTCTTGAACTATAATCGTAACCTAAATTACCTATTGTTGAGAAAATTTAAATCTAATTAGTGTATTGTAAGGACGCATTGTTTACAGGTACGTACGTACTTTACAAGTTTTCAGTACTTCCACAAGAAGAAACTTTTTTTTTTTTAATTTTTACAGAATTACATATGCTAGATATTCACCGTACTCTAGTATCTTTTAACACGTTCATTGCCAGTCGAGCGTAGGTGGTAATACTATATCTAACATTGAAGACAGGCAATCTTTAAAGATAAAATCTAAGTTACATTTTCTTTTTTTAACGAACAGTTTAGTTTTTCAAATTCACATTTAGTTTATTTTAATAAATATTAATAATATTTCAATAATTCTATTTTGTCCAGAGAAAACATATTTTCTGCACAAAGTAGTTGAATGGTAATATATGCATATTGTTACCACGGCAAGAATTTCGTGATATAGCCTGATCGGCAACGAAATTGTTAAATCGTATAAAAATACAAAGATGTTAATCAACAAGAATTTGACTTTAGTTGAGTTAGTAAGTTTGAGCTCAGTTAGTTTAATATTATACATATCTCTGTATTTGAGTTTTAATAAATATTTTAGTTTTTGCATTATCTTCATAATTTTATAAGACAGTAACGTTATAGTCAAAGTACTTTAATATGAGTCGTATTTTAATATGAGCAGTATTTTAAACAGCAAAGTAAGTAATTTTTTAAAAAAATTTGAAATACAAGGCCGATAACCAATCAGACAGAACCACGCGATATTTTATATTCTTTATTAATCTCTTCTGACAAAATTATGCTAATTCAATTCTGCAATCAGTTTTTTTTTTTTTTTTGAAAGTTAGTTTAATATTATACATGTGTCTATTTTTTTTTACTTATTATTTTTTTATTTTTATAAATATTAGCTGGACCGGAAAGTAATGTCGTTTCGGTGAATTTGATATTAGTTATCAAGATTTCATTTTTAATCAATAATGTATTCACCCTCGTTGGCAACAACCTCTTCAATGCCGAATCGAAAATGAATCTAAATGGATCGGGGGGGGGGAATGAATTGGTTTTTAAGACTAACGAAAATTTAGTGGGCCGTAACAACATTACTTTCTGGTCCCCTTAATACTCTAGCTTTTGCATTACCTGTATAATATTATAGGACAGTAACGTTATTGTCACAGTATTTTAATATGAACAGTATTTTAAACAATAATATTCAATAACAAAAATCTTTTTAAAAAATCTCGAAGCAGGTACTACCACTTTGACATAGAATTTTCATTAAACATATTTTTCATACTTTTTTCATTAGTTTGTATCAATTTAGGTCAAAATAAGTGAAAAGTATTATATTTAGAATTTTAATAATTTATGGTTATGCAATAATGCAACGCTGCATTTTTTTATTTTTTTTTATAGAAAAGTAAAATCTTCTAAACACTACTCACTTCCAAAGAATATTTTTTTCTAATTTGATCTTATTTGCAGCTATTAGGATCTAAGAGAAACAATTATTCATCATTGAAATTTCGTTAATTTACAAAATCAATTATTGATAAGTTTTTGAATAAGAATGATAAAACATTTTTTCAAACTACTTTTTGGATTTTACATTTTACTATACAAATATAATTCCGGTGATCTAACAGATTTTTTTTTAAGTAACTGGTAGTCTGTTTTTATAATTAAAAAAATACCGAAATATGTATTTGCGTGTAATTAGAGCACCAGAAAAACATTATGTAAAAGAGACATCGATGTCTCATCTGCGTCAAAGGGTTAAATGATTTATCCAAAATTGCTAACTGCTTTAGATTTTTTAGCTCTAAATTTATATTTTTAAATTTTTCGTAAGTTCTAAATGCCACTAAGTTCTATTAGGCTGAATAATTGCGTATCCCCAAAAGTTTGTTAAAAACTTAAAAGCAATTCAAGCAAACGAAAATCAAAAATCTTAACTAAAAAAACCAAGGATACCTCTAAATTCATTCTTTCAGTAATTTTATAATTGTTTAATTTTAATTGAACAGGGGGAGGACTTATCTTTTTAATTGATTTTCTGAACATACATCGAAATTACCTCTTAATCAGTAAACTTAAATCAGATGTATAATTTCATCATTTAGATGTCGCAACGTGAGAAACTTTTCATTATATGAAAGCATCACTTTCTCAGTTTGTTTATCTTGTCTAGTCTGACGTCTGTTTGAAAAAGAAGAATAAACAACCTTCAAATTCATCACTTTAACCTCTTTCCCCAGCTATCTTCAGCGCAAATCAAAATGTGTTGATTTATTTCGGCGGATGGATCGTTTTCTGGACGCGCCTCGCATTTCCAATCTTTCCTGGAAGGTGTGCACAG
The DNA here is from genome assembly GCF_043381705.1 of Parasteatoda tepidariorum. Taxonomy (NCBI): domain Eukaryota; kingdom Metazoa; phylum Arthropoda; class Arachnida; order Araneae; family Theridiidae; genus Parasteatoda; species Parasteatoda tepidariorum. The sequence goes on along the minus strand of NC_092205.1, from coordinate 42,190,299 downwards.
CGTGACGATTTACAGAGAGCTATTCTTCTATTTCACCTTCTCGCTTTATTTATTTATTACTTTTATCGTCTGTTTCCCCCTCCCCCCCATTCTTTATCTTTCTTTTTTTATATTCTTTCAGGAAAAAGAGAGTTAAAAGTTCTGGGCAAAACTCGTTCGTTCCATACTTTTCAAATCAAATTTGCGCATGAGTGACACTCATTTTTATTTATTTATTTTTTAACGAAGAAGTTAATCAAATATGCTGCATAAAAAAAGAATCTCACTCCTTTTCCTTTCACTGTGGCGTAAATAACACCTTCGAATTGCTTATAGGATATGATTCTAATCAGAGATTAGTAAAATATTATAAAATATTGCACTTATTCATAACAATTCTCTTCATTGTTAGCATAACTTATTAAATTACTTATTTACTCCTACTTATACCCTGGCACTACAATTTATGTACGGTCCTCGCCTTACAGTCCATACCGTCTACAGTAGCCGCAACAATTCCAAATTATTAAATTAAAATACATAAATGCATACTTAATTAAAAATGTTACATTATTTAGAAACTGTAATTATAAGATAAATGATTATTTTTGAATTTATTAAATTACAAGATTACAAAATGAATTTGTAAAAGAAAATGCTAATTAGGGTCCTAATAGCATATTTGAACACAAGCTCCTCAAATCGCTACTGCTCTCCGATCATTTTTTTAAGAGAAGGATGCTAATTATTTTTTTTTTCTGTCAAAAATATTATTGATTGAGTTGGACACGAAAAATATTAGTTTCAAAAAGCAGTCTCATTTGCAGGAACCATTTATAATTAGTTTACTTTTCAATGCATAAAATGAATGACGAAAAAAAATAATACTAAATAAATAAGTGCGGAACAAAGCAGCAGTCTACGGAATGCAGGTTTCGTATTACATACTTATGTAAAAGTACAGGACGAAAGAATTAAGAAAAAAAAAAAAAAAAAAAAAAAAAANAAAAAAAAAAAAAAAAAAAAAAAAAAAAAAAAAAAAAAAAAAAAAAGACCTTGGAAAACTTTTGATTAAATTATTCGATTTACACGTTCTAGGTCTCGGTGTTAATGGTTCTAGGGGGTGACCTCAAATATGCTAATTAATTCATGAATATGATGTTTTTAGTTACGAAATCAGACACAAAAACATACTTTCTCGGAATAAACATACCTTTTAGATATAGGGGGTAGCTGCTATCTGGAAAATATTGTCCCAATGGTTTGGTAAACAGACCGCAAAAGTTTAGATCCCTTAATATTAATTTTATTTTTTAAACGAAAACTTTTTAAACGAATCCAAAATTTTTTACACACTATTCTAAAATTCGTTTATCCAAAGATAATTTCATGGAAAAAATAACTTTTACAATACATCAATTATTTTTTATTATTTTATTTTTCATTATTTTATTTTTTATTATTTTATTTTTCATTATTTTATTTTTTATTATTTCATTTTCTATTATTTTATTATTTATTATTTTATTTAATAATGATCGGAAAAGTTTCGAATTGTAAGGTATTGCTGTATCTAATCATTTAGTTAAAAAGTAGGAATGTATTAAGTTTATTTCCGTTAACTTCAAATTAATGCTTATTGAATTTTTAAAACGATATTTAATTGGATTCGAGATACAATTACTTTAAATTCTGACTCAGTTTTCCAATGCGATCGGAAAGGAACTCTTTATCTATCTCAATCTTTTTTTCTAGGGGTGAGTTTTTTCTTGCCTATTAAACAGAACAGAGGTAGACATAGTTAGACCACATACTTAGTCATCATTATAGAAAACAAATTCAATAAAAAGAAGATCATTTGTTTAATTGGACTAATCTCTGAAGTTATTATTATTTAATTTTCGTTTTATTTCAAACACGTAATGTATCTCTCTTCTCGTGTTAGAGTTGTTTCTAATTTATCATTATGTAGCATACATTTAAAAAGTAAAAGAACACGAGCCTGCCAGGATTCGAACCTGGAATCTCCTGATCCGTAGTCAGGCGCGTTATCCGTTGCGCCACAGGCCCTCGATTTAGCAAAGAGAGTGGATAATAATGTTGAAAAAATTTTAACTGTCGAAATATTTATTAGCTATCCAGGTTATCAAACTAAGGTAAACAACGTTAAAGAGCACAAAAATATATTATTTTTAGCACAAAGGTCGCCCACTTGTGTATTTATCCAGGTTATCCTTGCAATCAAAACACTTTTATTTCTATTTAAAATATATTGGTGTACAAGTCTCCACTTTCACACTGGTAGATTTAAAGAACAAGTTAACATTTAAAAACATTACAATATTTCACTGTTGTAATATACTAGCTTTTAGTTTTTTTTTCTCCTTAAAAAACGGGTTTTATTCTTTCCGAGATACTCCATTGATATTATTCTCTTTTTTTTCTTTCTTACTTTTTAAGAATTTTTTTCATTTCTATTGTTTTTGTTGTTATGCAGGCCATTAAGGCACGGGGTTGCGCTTGTTGCTGTTTTCCAGTGGCGCCATCTATTTTCAAGACTTTGGCTTCTGCCACACCCTTACGTCATATCCATTTATACGGTGGACCCATTCATACATCCATTCATTCATCTACACAGATCGTAATTTCGACCTAAACCAAAGAATGATCAATATCCTATCCAGTTTAACCAGAAGTAAAATTTGTTACGGAAACAGGGAGGATTTCGATACCCGACAGAATTATCGCGCACACCAGTCACCATTTATTAAACGGGGACTCTTCAGCCGGCTGGATTCGAACTCCAGTTCTCGCGAATGGGGATCCAGCGCTCTACCATTTAAGCTATTCTGGCCTCTTTTTTTCTCCCTTCTTCTTACAATAACATTCAATGTTTGCATCATACGGGCAATGACTCAGATACTAGAAGCTAATATGGTGAGAAAATATCTATAGAAACCAAATTTTATTTTTGATTCATCATATTTTATGCGCTGTAAAGAATTTTAGAGTAGCTCGACACCGAAAATCGTGGCAACTACTTTATACCTAAGCTTTTTAGAACAAAGGACAGTTCCTGAAACACCAAGCATGGTCTTTTACACTAGTTGGAGTAAAATAGCTGCCACCACTTTCGTTATTCAGTGACACTAATATTTGTAATTACAGTAAAATAAGATACATATACTACAAAACAATCAGTAAAATTCTTACAAAACAATATAAAGTAAGAATCGTTAAGTGGGTTTCGTATATACAGTAACTTTTAAAATAAAATTAGTTTGCAAGTCAAAGATACAAATAGTACGAAGAGAAAATTAAGACAAATTCGTGCGAGTAATACATTATAAAATTATATAATGTAATTTACTGAGACTTAGAAATTAAAATATAAGTATCCTTATTACACTATTAAAAAAATACACAATTAAAATAATTTTGCGGCAAACTTTTGTTTTTGTTTATGCAAAGCAGCATTAATGATATCAACAAACTCATGCCAACTCGTAATCGATTACAGACAGTATAAAAAGTGCTCTTAACAGTGTTGTTTTCGGTAGCGAAGATATATAACGTCTGACGTGAATTCATGTGTGTTTAGCGTACTTCTATTGTAAGTGTTTTAGATTTAAGAGGACACTATTCCACGAGAGAAACTTTTCATCGTAAATTTTCATTCGCCCTCTATAATTTAAAAGAAAGAAGAAGTAAGTTCAGGAAAACCTAGAGTAAGGCATGAAGTTTCAAATACTGTAAAAAAAAATTCAAAATATCAAAATGAAAATGAATTTAAGAAAAGATAACTTAGGATTACGCAATGGGACATTTCTCTTCCAACAATTTGCTTGCATTTTGATATTTCGAATTCTTTTTTCTTTCAGCATTTGAAACTTATTCTAGGTTTGCCTGAAATCACTTTTCCTATACTCTAAATTTTAAGTTACTGAGGGAGATGAAAAATATTAGCAACGAAAAGTTTCTAATGGCATCCTCTTTACTACACTTTTTAAATTGTATATGAAAGCTCGATTTAGTTTTAATTGGAAATAAAGTGTTTCATTTAGACAATCGTTTGAGTTGTTCAACATCAAATTTGTAGAGATAGATAGAACATCACAATTTTTACAGCGTATAGTTACACTACATGCATTTTTTAGATGAACAAACAAGAAGCCCAGGATTTTTATGTCTCTACTTTACATGGTGTTGCTTTGTAGTGGTGTGTTGGAGAATATGCGACTTTTCAATTAAATAAAGTAATTATGCGATTTTGAAATGAAAAAAATAAGTAAATAATAATGCGTTCCTTTGTTTCTCCAGCAACTGAATTTGCTAATTATAATTCTTTTTATTATTATTTGTGATATGTGTGAATTACAGTTTCAGATATTAAATTTTGGTGCCTGCTATAAAATTTTAGAGTTAATAAAACTCTGTTTTATGATAGGGGTGACACTTATCAAACTTATTCTCTTAAATCACCTTTTGAAACCCTCATGGGGAGTTCTTTATTGTGCGGTTTCATCCACACTTATTTTTTATCCCTGTTCAATACAGCTTCACGTGACTCTTTGTAGACAGTACTCGACAATACATTCTAAAAGTACTTTCATACTTTTCAAAATTTATTTGTCGTATATTTTGGTGTATAAGTCGACCCCCTATTGGTGTATGTTGGGTGTATAAGTAGAACGCAGAAGAAACCAAATATGAAAATTTCTATTTTACTATAAATTCTTTTAAAAATTGTGGAATTTCGAATTTTTTGAAAGGGGATGAAGAGGATTTTTTGTGGTACTCAGCAGATGAGGGTGAAATAGAATCTATCGCTTCGTGGGATCCGTAAGACGGCACTATTAATGTTATTGAATCCCACACAAATGATGTTCTGAATTTTTTAAAATTTAGCCCTATAGTATGTTTCAGAAGTTTTTATTGTCTTATATTTTTTGAATACTCTTGAATAAATTATATTAACTTTACCTATTCTTACACTTTTTTTTCCTTAATCGTAATTTAGAGTATTGTTTCTAAACAATCTTTATATATTAGGAAAATATGATAAGAGAAAATGCAAAAAATTAAAATTTTATTGTATATAGCATATTAAAAATTGTTTTTGAATAAATTGTTTTTGAAAAAAAAGTTTTGAAAAATTAATATTAGAAATTGTTTTGTAAAAATTGTTTTGAAAAACTGATATTAAAAATTGTTTTTGCAGGAATTTTTTTTTTCTATTTTATTATAAAATCTTTTACAAATTGTGGAATTTTGAGCTTTTTATTGTGTTATATTTTTGAAATACTCTTTCTATTCTTAATCATAATTTCTATTTCTTAAAGTAATTTAGAGTATTGTTTGTAAGAAAATCTTTATATATAAAGAAAAAGCAAAAAATTCAAATTTAATTAATTGCATATACGGTATTAAAAACCGTTTTTATAATTGGTAAATTGATGCAGAGTTATTTATATCTATCTCATTGTTCATAATGCATCAATATTTGACGATCAACGAATGTCCGATTTTATTATTGGTGTATAAGTTGACCTTCTGATAATCGTAAAATTTTGGGTGTTTAAAAAGTCAACTTATACACAGCGATATATGGTATTTATTATTATTATTTTTTTAAAAATAAATATTAAATTAGAATTTTGTAGAGTTTTTATTTCGAGTAAGATGTATTTAGTATTTGCATTTTAATTGTAAAGTATTTCCTGGTTTTCTTTGAATTGTAACCGAAATATTACAACTAATGAAAATAAAAAGCGCATCTTTTAATAGGTAAAGATCATGATAAAAAGTTCAGAAATCAAACAATTCCAAAGAAAAAGAAATGAATAATTGTTTACTTTAATATTATTAGATCATTAGCAATTGGAGTTATGGAAATTACAATTAGTTTTTATGGTATTTGTACATAAAATCAAAATTATTCCAATTCGCTACGTTTGAAAAAAATTGAATGGTCTTATGATGACTCCTGAAAAATAAATTGAATTTAAAAATATCACAGAGATGTCTCCGGGGAATATAACAGCAACTGAGAGCTGAAATAAAATCTCAATTTCATAGTCATCTTTTCTGTAGTTTTACCATGAATATCAGTACAAAGGAGAAAAACAGAATTGAAGGGCTGGGGTAACAGAACTGAAAACTTTAAACATATAGAGAAATCAATATTCTTTCGCTTTTATGAACTACTTTTTTGGTACTTTCTTACAAAACAAAAGTACGCAAGTCTAAACATTCAGTCTTATCCAATATACGAAAATAGGAAGATAGCATGATTGTATTTGAAAATAGCATGATATGTTTTTTTTTTTCGTGTTTCGTAAAATACATTTCGCTTTTGGAAAACAACACTGACAGAATTTAAACGATTAAAATGTCAAGCTAACTACAAATAGTCACAATAACAAAGATCATTTTTTAGCCAAAATTGTTTCTAAGGTTGTAGAAAACCCTTTTTTTTTTAATTTTTTAATCTAAATCAAAAATAACATTTGAAACCTTTTTTTAAAAAATGTTTTTAGTTTCCATTCTATTCCATTCAATTTTCCTTTCAATTTTTTCTTTCCATTTGGATTTTAATTTATTTCTTTATTTCATTTTTTCAAAGTAAAAAAATTCCATTTCTATTAAAAATGGAATATTATATAGAAAAGAAATCGGTATTGTTTTACCCCATTGTTTTTCATAAATAATCGAAAAAAGTTACCAAAAATACAAATTTGTAAAAATATTTGAACAACGACTATGTAACCAACTTACCTCTAAACAGTAATTTCTCACCCAAGGTTTGTCCATTAAAAAAAAAAAAAATCTGTTGACAAATAGGAAATTCAGGAAAGGGCCTTAAAATTAATAATAAATGTCAGAAAGTTAATAAATATGCACGATAGACTACTGAATTGAGAGTGACGAGGAATTCTATTGCAGAGAAAGCCAAAAATCACCCAGAAGAGCTGGAAAAGAAGAAGTCGAAGACTACTGAATTGTCAAACAGTGAAACTAGCAAGAACATGGTAAGTGTATAATATTATTTAATACTTGTATATTGCATCAATAATTTCAATATTTCCACTTATCTTTATTACATTTTTTCATCAATAATTGCAATAATATAAATCAACTGTTTATATTTTAATTAATAGTCATCTAATTAATAAATATTTATAGTCAATTAATATTGAACAGAAATTGTTTCCATTTGATTAAGTGTTTCCATAAAAAGAAAAAAAAAAAAGATTTTAGTGATATACAAAAAAGATGAAAGAGTTAGTCAATGCTATTCAACAAGTGCGACATTTTCATATACATTTATTACATTGTATCACCATTAATTTGTAAAATGTGGAATATTTTTTATTTCATTTTTATTTAATTGATAATCCAAACTTAAGTTAAGAAAAAGTAAGTAAATAAATGAAGGCCTTTTCTGTTTTATAGTTAGTTATGGCCTTAAGAGAAGGCAATTAAACCTATTACGACCCTTCATAAAACCCTTAAGAAACAAATTTTATGGAAACTATATTCATAATTTTTTTTTCTTGGCGCCATCTATTTCTATATTCGTCGATTATAGTTAAGATTTTAGTGTATTGAATTTCCTTAAAAAATATTTTTAAAAGATATTATTAAAAATGTGCTTTGCATAAAAACAAACTCTTTCAGAGCTAAAAGCAACAACTAATGAAATTTAAATATGTATCACTCCAGACAAAGAGTAATAAAGGGAAATTCAAGACAAAATATTTATATTTTATGATAATGAGACCAAATATGTACATACATTTTTTAAAATTTATATACAATTGATAATAAACTACCAACTGAGAATTCTTTGATTATTATTATACAGAAACGGACAATGGTCTGTATTCAGTTTTGTTAATCCCCATACAGTCATTCTTTTCTTTGAAATAATATTGAAAAAAAAAATATTCCCCTTTTAATTTCAAAAGAACTATGACCCGAGCCTGCCAGGATTCGAACCTGGAATCTCCTGATCCGTAGTCAGGCGCGTTATCCGTTGCGCCACAGGCCCCCGCGATGCGTTTCAAGTAGTAAAAAATTAATAAGCATCAAATGTGTTAGTGCAGGTGCTTCTAAAGCGTATGCTTTAAAGTGCCGAAGTAATCTAAGGGGGGAAGCGAAATCCATACAATTTCAACTATAATATTATTTCCTTAATCGTAATCTGCTTCGTTTCAAAGGAAAAAGCATCAACATTTTTTTTAAAATTGACTTTTGGATGTCCAAGTTATGAAAGTGAAAGAGTTTTGAGAGTTCACATTGCCTTTGCTGCTATGCGTCTATTTGAAGCTGGGTTCTTAACAGTCTGTTATTGTTCGAATGCGCAAATATCGCTCAAAAAGAAATTCGGAAAGAAAAAGAAAATTGCGAGAAGCTACGTGAAAATACGCCATATCACAATTTTAATGTTATTCAATGAACTGCTAGTTCACCCACGGCACTAAATAAATTTCCAATATTTCCGAAAATTCGTGGTAATTTCTTTTTATTTATATTTGCTTTTATGTTTTTACTATATGCTATTATAAATACACTATTGTAAATAAAATTAGAATACTTGATGGTTTTCAAGTATGAGCTTTTATTCTCAATACTTACTTCATAACTGTTTTATAGTCTAGTGTGTGCTGTGCTATGCAGGGTTTGATCAAGAAAAGCGGAAGTCTTACTCAGAACTGTGAGAGGCGCATTGAGTGCTAATTTAAACCAAATTTACATGTTGTTTAATCATGAAGAGTTTTTAAAATATTTATAACATAAGTAAATTACGCTATGTTAGTAAATTTAAGCTGTTGTGAAGCAATGAAACATGGAACAATAGTTTTATAATTTCATTCCATGCATTATTTACTTTAGAAAATGATTGCAAAATGTATCAGCACTCTAATTAAACGCTTGTTTATGTTTTGTATGCATCTCGTTTCATGAGATAAATATCTAAAATAGAGAAAAATAAATAATTTTGAACAAATAAGTTGCTGATAAGTCCACATGAACTAAATGTTTGAGCTTTGAGGTAATCTTAAACATTTTATTCTTCTTTCTTTCTTTTCTTTATTTTAAAATCAATATGAATTTGTTTAAAAAGTAACCATTCTACTCAAAATAATAATAATCATTTAAGGAAAAAATATATGAAAGTAACAAAAGAGTGTTTCCTTAAATTACTATTTATTTTCTTAGAATCTAGAATTGTTTCATTTTTTCGGAAACCCCAATTGGTTAAAAAAATAATAAATCATAAATAAATAAAAATATGACATAGTTTCAAATGATATAATATTTAATACATTCTTTCTTATTTGTAAAATAAGTAAAATGAAAATATATATATATTTATTTATTTTAGTAATCATATGTTTGGGAAAATATAGTAAACGGTTTAAAAGATTTTTTCTATTGAAAAATAAATTCCAAAAGTAGATATCAGTAAATACTTAATATGTTTAAAAATAAAAAAAGAGCAATGGAACATTTATTCAAAACTATGGATGCACAGAAGTACAAGTAATTAATAATTTTGTATAAAATATATGAACTATTATTTTTCTTATTATTTTTAATAAGCGATTTAAATTACTTTTTTGAGCCGTTATGAGATGAATCATTTTACGTGTAATTTTTTAATGCATACATTATTACTCCGATGTTTTTAAATAATTAAAACTAACTAACTGAATTAAAAAATTTTATTATTCTACTGTACAGTAACATTTTGATAATTATTTTCTTTCTTTCTGTTTTATTTAATATTACTTAATATTTAATTCTTTTTAATTTGATTTTCTTTGTTACTAATGATTTATTCATTTTTTAAAATTTCATTTGCAGATCCAATTGAGAAATATAAATTTTTTTATTTAATATTTATCTAAATTTTTTCTTCTAAATTTTAATTTTAAGCTAAAAGCATTTACGTTTTTCCTTTTTCATAACATTTGCACAAAATTGATTTTACCATGATGATAATATTAATTTTAACTTGATACAATAAAGTAATACTCTTCATAATATTTGTATTGAAGTTACAGAAAATTAATTCAATCATGTTTGTATTAAAAACTAAAATACCTAGCGTGTTTTTGTGGTTGTTGACCTTGCACGCCTCCTCTGTGTACTCTGACTGACAGAAAAAGAAAAAAATTTTACTCCACTATTTCTTATTAAAGGAATTCTTTAGTTTACAATCTAGGTAATTGGTGATGTCTCTGCGCATGTGCGAACACTTGCTTTTGTATATTTACTGTTTCGCTTTCAAAATATTTAGATTTTTAGATTCAAATAGTTAGATTTTGGTTCACTTCAAAATATTTATATTTTGACCATTCTTTTCATGGTATTAAAAAAAAAGAAAGAAAGGAAATACTAAGAACACGATTTCCCTTTTGTAATTAGACATTTTTTTTTAGGAATATTGAGATAAAAACGTTTTCCAAGTTTGCAATTACAACTACAAGATCTATAAAAATATCTTTTAATGCTAAAAATGTTTACTAAGCGTAATTTTGATCTCAACTAACATATTTTTTTGAAAATTAAAATTGGAACTAAATTTTTATTTTCATTTCGAACTATACATAACCAACTTGATTGTTTCATTTTTTGGTTTTGATTTTCTCTCTAACACTTAATAATTTCTTAATAATTTATTTTATTTTATTTTCGTTATTTATTTATTGTGCTTTCGGATAGCTGTATATTTTTTCAATCTTTGTCATGTAATTTCTATTTCGATGCGTACTGTAGTTGTTTGAAGTATCAAGTACTGGAAACATTTGTAATTTTTCTGTTAGATAGATAAGAAATTTTTTTGCATTGCTTTTATTTATTTTTTTTCCTTTTTTACGTTTCTTATTTCTATGGAACAGCTTTTTATGTATCAAATCTCTTTACAAATTAGTCAACTGTTAAATTGATTCTAGAGTATGATTTCTGGATGGGCTTTAATCCGTACCTCCGTCCTATCTACGTCAATGATTGGAATTGTTTCCAATGAGTTTGCGACTCCTTCCTGTAGATTGGATTGATATGAAAATCGTGTTTTAATAGTTCAGAAGTAGGATACTGTCATACTTTTACGATCTAGCGCATGCCTACACAACCTAACGAAATTTACAGTGGTAAACTTCGTCTGATGCAGTAACAAAAGTATAAAATAGCAAAGGTACAATCAAAAATATAGTCCCAATATGCGATCCGCCTTACTAAAATGTGAAATTACTTGAAAGATCAATAGGTGGCGCCACTAAAATTTTGAACGATGTAGAAAATTTTTTAAAAATATAATATATATTAAATAAATAAAAAACTTGATAAAGATAAAATATGCTATAAATAAAACGTGATAAAAAAACAGTAAAAAATACATGATGAAAATGTGTAAAACCACCATTCCAACAGCGCCACCTATTGATCCGTAAAGTAACTACATCGGTCGATAGCATATTGGAAGTAAACCCAAACAAAAAAGAAGAAGAAAAGAGGAAAGGCATCTAAGGCACCACAGAAAACTGAAATTCAAAATAATTTTTATTCTAAGAAAATAAACCTCTTGAGAAAGCGCTTAAATTTATAAAAGATCAACAATGAGCAACGTGATAAGTGGTAAGTGCATAATCTTGAAAAGGGTATAAATATAAATGCCAATCAACAAAGGAGTGCAATCAATCAAATATAATCAAATATTTTTTAGTTGTGTGATTACAGTATAATTTTGAATAATTCTTTGAATAAAAGCACCTTAAAAATTTATTTCAGAAAAGTAATACACAAATGTTTAGTTATTTTAAGAACTACTAAGGATTAAATTTTAAACTTAGAATCATTATTTTATTCTCCTCCTTTGATTAAATATTTTTTTAACACATTCATTATCTGTTTAATGCAAAATTTCATTGTATGTGAAGTTATAAAAATACATTAAGTAAAAAGAGTTTATTTATTCTACCTATAAAAAAATTAAATCGCCCATAAAAAAAAATCATAATATTTCAAATTATTTTTTTCTTCTATTTTTTTCATTTACGCATATACACAACTTGTTAAATACATTTTTTCATTCTTGTTTTTTTTATTTTCAATTATTTTATGTGTTTAGTAGTTATTAAAAACAAATTCTGAATAAATTTTTTTTTAAATTTTAAAGGCAAAATATCAATTTAAAACTTAATATTCCATTTTCAGAACATTGACGTTTCAAAGGTACTATTTTTAGATGATGTAGTGATACATATTAATGGGAATATTTGTTATTATTCCTTACTAATTATTATGAAGTTTTCTGTCATATGTCATAAATTCATACGTCTTCGGAGAGAAATACCTTTTAAAAAGTCAAAAATAAAGTTTCAATTGTTTGACTCAATTTTGAAAATTCTATATGTATTGAACTATAATTTGACACTCATTACAAGTTGGATTTGACGTCCTTGGCATGGCTTCGAATGTTCGAAACGCGTGTATGAATCCTTTATTATTTGAAATTTTAGTAATATTTTATGATCAGAACTCCTATGAGAATTTGTAAAACCTTTTTTTTTAAATCTTAAACGATTAAAAATTAACTTTAAATTAACATGATGGAAGAAAATTGAATAAGAAATATATCGTCTTATCTCGAAAAAAAAAATTCGATTGAAAATGATGGACGATTATTCTATTCCACTTACATTTCAAAACAGTCCCATGAAATCGATAAAACAACTTACGGCACTGACAACAAGAGATTGACAATCGTTCCCCTTCTCTGGAAGAACATTTCTTTGTAACAAATCATTGGCTCACTGGATATTGCGTATTTTCCCATCGGATGAAACATGGCACAAAATCGATGCTATTGTTTTGAATCTATGGCTCAAGTAAGAAAGCCTTGGCCCAAAGTGTTTTATTCCCTTTGCGATCACGGCATTTTCGAGATGAAATGAGACTTTTAGATATATCTATCGAACCTGCTGTAGGTATTTTAGTTATTTTAAAATATAGTTTAATGGATTGGAACAAATTTCATGGATTGATTTAAGGAACCGGTTCCAGATATATTAAAGTAAACAAAAACAAATAAAAAACCTAATTGGAAGTTTGAATTTAATAAAATAATATTATAATAATTTAAAAATGTGCAAAGTAAGACTGCAAATTTATTTTCACACGATACACTCATTTCATTACTTCTTTGACGCAGATGGGGCACCGGTGTTCTTTTCATACATATATTTTTTTCCCCTGATGTCTTCTATTGTAATTGCAAGTAAAAATATATTTTGATATTTTTTAATAATAAAAAGCTATCTGATAGTTATTCTGATAGTTATTAAAAATCTGTTAGATTATCGAAATTATGTTTGTTCTGAAACATAAAATTCAAAAAGAAGTAGGAAGAAAAATTTTTTTGTTTCCTTCATATTCGAAAATTTATTAATAATTGAATTAGCAAATTTCAATGATGAATAACCGTTTCTGTTAGATTTAAATAACTGCGAAGAAGTGCAAATTGGAAAAATTATTATTTGGAAAGCCGTGTTTGGAAGATTTTACCTGTAACGCAGAAATAAAAATACTTTATAAACAATATTTTCAAAAAAAAAAAATTATTTGAAATAATAGGAAACAAAGTATTTTGCATTAACATATTGTATTTAACTTACAAACGAGGTTTAGTTACTTAAAGCGCCTGTCCAGTAAACAGGAATATGAATCTAGTTACCGGTGCTGGCACTTTTAAGTGAGGCGGAGCGTTGTTCAGAAACTTTAGTGAAAGTATTTCCAATCTGAATTTAGAATCTGAATTATTCTTATCAATTATACAATTTGTTTAAACTTTCATATACCAACAAATAATATACTAACTGATGTTTCATAATGTATTTCATAAACATAAATTATTAAAATGCTAAGTATAATACTTTTCTCTTATTTTGATCTAAATTAATAATAATAACAAAGAAAGTATGAAAAATGAAATTAATTAAAATTCTGCGTTAAAAGGCTAAAATAAAGTAACTCTTAAGCAAAATTCCAAATGGAAGTTCTAGTTTTTGTAGTAAACTAGTTTAAGAAAGTGACAGAATTCCAAATAGTAGTTCTAGTTAGTGTAAATAAACTAGATTAAGAAAAGCACAGAATTCCAAATGATCGTTCTAGTTAAAAGAACCGACTTAAAAAAAGTGACGAGATTCCAAGTGGTAGTTCTAGTTCGTGTAAATATACTAGTTTAAGAAAGTACTAAAATTCCAAATGATAGTTCTAGATCTTGTAAATAAACCAGTTTAAAAAAAGTGACAAAATGTCAGATAGCAATTTTAGCTTGTGCAAATTAAACAGTTTAAGATAGAGACAGATTTCCAAATGGTGGTGGTGGTACTTATTCCTCTTGGCCTAGAACAAGGCTAGACCAAGTCCAGGAGACCGTTCACCGACAGAAAATCAAACACCATTTGCGGATCCTCCAAAATAAAAATTTTCTCCAGTCCCATACAGGACAGCAAATGATCAGGTGAAGCCTGGTGAGCAATACATTTTAGGCATATAGGGAACGTCTTTTGACCCTGAAAAAATGCTAGTCCGCGGGTATGACCAGTGATTAGTCTTGTGATAGCTGTCTGCAGTTTCCTATCACCTTTTAGCTCCAGGGCAGCCCCAGGACTATTTTGTTGATACCATTCACGACCAGGTGGAATCCTTCAAGTCCTATTATTGTCGGCCTTTACTTTTGCATAGATTTCATTGAATGTTAGAAGGCCACTACTATCTATGGGATCATTGGAGCCCTCCTTGGCCAGATCATTAAAGTGAAGGCTCACGTGGGAGGGGATCCACTGAAGATGTATATCATTGTGATAAGAGTAAGTCATCAAATTGTCGATGATATTTAGGCCAATTCTGTCACTGATGTTTTGCCAATTACTCAGGTATTGAACTGAGCTCTTACTATCCGTGAAGATCCAGATATTCTCTGTACTCTAAATGCAATGGAATTTTCCAATCCAATGGAATTTTCCAAATGGTAGTTACAGTTAGTGAAAATAAACCAGTTTCAGAAAGTGCATGATTCTTTTGATGCCTCTTTTAAAATTTTAAAAACGTTTGCAAATCCAGAGATTAGCATTCTCAGTTTCTTCAGAGTCTACCATCATGAACGTGAGTGGATGTGAAACCATTAGAGAAAACTGAGCAAGATTCTTATAAGAGAGAATTTCGAAGATGCACTGAACAGGCACTAAAGAAATTCAATTTTACGCTTAACTATTTATTAGGCAAAGACTCTAACCATTGCACCTCTTTCAAAAACCATTTATCAAAAATATCAAAAAAAAAGTTTTAAATTTTTTTTTTTGAAAAAAAAAAAAATCAATGCTTCTAAAACATAAGGTCGAATAATTTCAACTGCTCGTATGCCAAATTAACAGAGTTCGGATTTTTAAAATCTTTGAATCCCCTATAAACATGACAACACCATTAATTAACTAAACCATGATGTCACAGTTATGGATCAATGACTTCAATCATCTTTCAGAAACAGGAAAAGAGATTTTTAAGTACAATAATAATCAGGATTGTAGTGTTAATTTTCTTTATTTTTTATTCGAACAGAAACTACTGCACAGTGAGGAGGAAAGGGTAAATCAGAAAATATCAAAGATAATTTTCGGTCAAAAATTGTTATAAGATCTGAAGTTGTCTAAGTTTTTTCTTTTAGGGCTTCCATATTTTTATTAAAATACTATATACAATACGTACTATAAAATAATACTATATACGTACTTTTATTTGCCTACTTATTTTTATTTTTTCGTTCTGAAAAATCAGTATAAAATGTATAAAAATATACAGAGTTATGAATTATTTATTCAAAATTTAAGCATCGAACTGCTTATTATTTTACCCTTAAAAAACCAGAGAAAGAGCTCTAATAGAATAAAATATCCTAATTAGACTATAAAATAGGAATGTAATATTAGATAGAACGATAATTTCGCAACTAGAAAATTCTCAAAATCCAGCACAATTGATGTCTAACTTGCACTTAAGATACGTTAGCCTTCAATTTATTAGTATTACGATCTGATAGTATATCATTTGTATACGAAAATTTATACAAATTATATATTTGATAAGAATAGTTCTGATTCTAAATTAAACATAGGAAATACGTTCATAAAAATTTCTGAGCAAAGTTCCGCCTCGCTAAAAAGTACCAGCGCCGGTAACTAGATTCATGTTCCTGTTTACTGGACAGACGCTATAAGCAACTAAGCCACGGCGCTACGATTGTACGGAATTACAAATGCAAAATACTTTATGTCCTTTTTTCTGTAAGAAACAAATATTTGAAAGTATTGTTTACAAAATAATTTTTATATCCATCACTTTCATGCATAGTTAATTTACATATATTAAAAGTTAAAAGCAGGCATGGGAGAGATTCGAACTCTCGATCTCCTGTTTACTAGACAGGCGCTTTAACCAACTAAGCCACGGCGCCACGAATGTACGGAATTTCAAATGCAAAATACTTTATGTCCTTTTATCTGTGAGAAACAAATATTTGAAAATATTGTTTACGAAATAAATTTTATATCCATCACTTTCATGCATAGTTAATTTACATATAT